>NC_138977.1:15607032-16207032 GCF_964341445.2 Mesoplodon mirus | reverse complement strand
TATAGGGCACAGGCCTCTCACGAACCAGTGCTCAGGGAATTTAAAATCCCCTAGACACTTCGGAGTGATTACAGGCTGGGAAAAAATAAGACTCCTTAGGCTGTGTTTCCCCTAAAATTAAACAACATTTACATTTTGTTCTTTTTGTTTCCATTTCTTCTGGGACCAATTTTCTCCCCCTTTATTTATTTCTCCCCCTGCCATTCTTAAATCTGAAGTCTTCCAAGGTCTTGAATCTGTGATAGATTCCTGGTGAGAAAGAGGTTAAGCCATGAAATTCTGCTTTGCTTCACCAGTGACCTATGTGGTACCTTTTTTCTTAGCCATTTAATACTCCACTTCTCTTCTCAATCCTTAATAAGCTCAGCAAGTGTCCCCTCAATGCCTTTCAGATGTAGGGAAGTATAACTCATTGTAACTGATATTCGATTAAACTTTCCAGCTTATGAAGCTTCACATATAGTTTTTCCTTTGGCTGTTTGGGACTGTGCAAACAAAATCACAGAAATAAAATTGGAGGGAAATTTATCACTCAGTACAAAGAAGCCAGAGGAATGAAACATATTTCCTATAGGGAATAAAAGGATAAGAATTACATCCAACTTCTCCTTAGGAACGATGCAAGCAAGAAAAGAATGGAGTGAAATATTTAAAGTGTTGAGAGAAAAAATACATCAACTTATAATTCTGTACCCTGTATCCTTCAAAAGTGATGGAGAAATAAAACTTTCTCAGACAAAAATTGAGGGAATTTGTTGCCACTGGACCTGGCTTGCAAGAAAAATTCTTTAGAGGGAAGGAAAATAATATAGGTCAGAAACTCTGGTCTACATAAAGTAAGGAAGAGCATTAATGAAGAAATAAGTGAAGGTAAAATAAGAACTTTTATTTTTCTTATTCTTAACTGATCTAACAGACAACAGTTTGTTCAAAAGAATAGTACCAACAATGTATTCAATTACGTATGCTTGAGTACATATGTATATATGCACAGGTTTATGAATGCTTATACGTAAGTGAAACAAATGACAGCAATGATACAAGGGACAGAAAAGAGGAATTAGGATTATTTTGTTATTATAATGTACTCACACTACCTGTCAAGTGGTATAGAATTATTTGAAAGTGAACCTGGATTAGCTGTAAATGTATACTGCAAACTCTAGGCCAACAATAAAAAAAGTAAAAAAAAAAAGAAATATAACTTACTTCCTAAGAAAAGAGAGAAAATGGAATCATGTAAAATACTCAGTTGAAACCACAAAAGGCAATGCAAGTTGAATAAACTGAAGTCTAGAGAAGGAGCAAAATGGTTTGCTCAGGAATTCACAGGGAGATGCTGAGCCAGGGCTAGAACCAAATGTAGCCTCCAGTTCAGTGGCTTTCAGATGTAAATAAATTCTCAGCCTCATTATATATCTCTCCCCAGCTCTATTGCATTCTTCTCAAAGGAAACATAAATTACCTGGCTAGTTCTTTTGATCTTGGTTGTCTATGAATTACCAATTTCATAAATTTGGTCATGTAAGTCTCTGTGGATTAATGCAGCCACTGATATATGGGGAAGTCTATAACCGAAGACAACTACTACCGTTACCTATGGTTCTAGTTGGTGAAAAGGTGGCTTTATTTATGCTTTACCAGACATCAGCCATGATTTCTAGTCCTTGATGGAAGGTAGGGAAGGAGCACCATCATTATTTTACCTTGAAGTTAGCATGGCATCCAAAACTTAATAAACCTTCACGTGTATGTGAACAGTTTTTAACCTCAGTGATATCTGAATATTGATTTAGGTCAGCTGCCCCAGAAGATGACAACAGGGCAAGGGGTGTCAGTGATTCAGTACAGAAGGGCTCCCAAGAGAAACCTGGGAAGGAACAAGGGATGTGCAGCAACAAGCAAGGGCACAACTTCAGACGAAGTCTTAACCTCAGCCTCATCCTGTAGGGGAGCTCTGGGATTTAAATTCTACCTCGGGGTTGTTCCCAACTTGAAGCAAGTTTGCTGAGCTTTCACGACCAGTGCCAGACCATCTTTGGTAAGAGCCGTCCTTGAGGACATGCCAACCCCATGGATGCTGGCAGGCACCATGGTACTAGTAGCCCTAGGGCAGTCCTCCAGAGAGAGAGTCACAGGGGCCAGCCTCTAAGGCCAAGCATGCTGAAAGCAGGGGATGGACACGCAGAAAGAGACAGAGGGATCTGAGGCGACCTGCTGGGGTACCGCCAGCCTCTGCTTCACATATTATTACACTACTCTTCTTTTTTTTTTTTTGCGGTACACGGGCCTCTCACTGTTGTGGCCTCTCCCATTGCGGAGCACAGCTCCGGATGCGCAGGCTCAGCGGCCATGGCTCACGGGCCTAGCCGCTCCGCGGCATGTGGGATCTTCCCGGACCGGGGCATGAACCCGCGTCCCTTGCATTAGCAGGCGGACTCCCAACCACTGCGCCACCAGGGAAGCCCTACACTACTCTTCTTAAATAGAAAGGATAAAAATATGATGAATCCCTGACACCTATTATCCAAAGCCAAATCTTTCCTTGGGAACAAAGGTGCTGATGATATTTGCTTTTTATTTAGGACAAAGGCTCAATACTGTCACCAGCAAAGCCCATTACCAATTCCCAGGGAACAAAAAAAATAGAATTTGGATAATAAAATAAAGTCTATCCTTTTTTTTTTCCTTTGTGCTTCGTCTAGTTTCATTTGCTCAGAGGGGGCCATGTGAAGAGACTTCGCACCCGGCACTTAAGACCAGAGCTCCACGTGTGAGAGAGATGCGCCCGACACTGCAGCTCGGGGCCACAGGCAGAAATACCACTCTTGACGCTGCAATCCAAGACGGTGGCCGCGGGCTATGTGCACAGACGCTGCACCCCTCCCTGCAATCTGGAGTGGGAGCAGCGTGCTACCTAACCCGCTAGAGCTCCTCCCCGTTCCTTCTGAACTCTGCCCCGCCCTCCACTCTTGAGACCCCTAAAAAGCAGTCCCGCCCATGACCTTTCCAGGAGAGTCTGTGCTCTAGAGCCCGAGCTCGCACCTTCCCATTCTTTGCTCAGAGAATAAAGCTTTCCTTTGCTTCTGAACTTGGTGTCGTTCCATTGACTCAAGCTACACTCGGCAGAAACACCCTTGTTGGAGTCTGACCCGAAAGGGTGGGTAACAATACCACCATATACAAATATTTTTTCTAGAATGCATACATATATTTCTAGAATAAATATTATACATGTATTTTTAAAAGGCATTTGCATAAGTAAAACATAACTCTTATTCACAATCATATTATTTCCTGTCCCCAGAATTTTCCCTGGAGATTCATTTCTCTCCCTTTCTATGTAGTCAACTCACTCAGGGTCCTGTTGACTTTATTAGAATTAGAGCATGCTGGGGCTCTTATTTTACATACCTTCCAATTTATGAAAAATAAATGGATAAGATGATCAATTTTCTCCTTTATCAGGCAAAAAGCAAAAAGCCATGTGAAAATCATACATTCACTTGGAGCACAGACACACAGATTAAATAAAAGGATGACTTTATTTTGTCTGAACTAAAAATTACATAAACCCAATATAACAATACTCATCATATGCTCATCAGAAGCTGTGTTAGCAGTTACATCTGCTTGACTAAAAGATCAAAAAAATGCAAACAAATAGTTACTTAAGGAATTCAGTTATTTCATTAGACCAATTATCTCAGAATATAAACCCTATGAGTGAAAAACAATACAGGGGATTCTTTGTTGGTGGAAAAGACTGAGAACAACTTTGCCCCTCTCCTACTCATCTCTTGGGTGGTTTAAGTATCTAAGACCAATTATTAATTTATCAGTAATACTGGTCTCTGGATAAAAATGTAAGCAAAATCTCCCGTGGGCTTATTCTGGTGCTAACCATTCAACATCTTAATATTCAGAGTTCCCACATTCTGCTGCAAAGTTTGTGTACTGCACAACTACACCAGGCTGCAGGGCTGAGGGGGGTGCTGAAATCCACCCACGTCCAGGATCAAAGCTGTAGCGTTCAGGGCTGTACCTACGTGGAGAGGGTGCCTTTTCTTAATTAGAAAATGGCACCACAGAGGCTAATGGCAGCCCTGTTCATCTTATTAAACATATCTGACCAGGTATTTTTCTCTTTGAATCTGGAAGTTTAGCCTTCAGCCTAGAAACACTCTCAACAACCTAGATATCCAATTATGAACAATTAGTTATGTAATTTCCAAAATATTCCAAACTTGGTGTCAAGCTGTTGCCAGCTAAAGAACATCGCTCGCCATCTGGCTCTACAAGGATTGAGTCGTTACCCACTGCAGTCGCTGACCTTTAACACCCCCTGAAAGGAGTTCAGGGAATAGATCAGGAATGAGACCCTCAGTGCTCTGGGAAAACTGGCAAGACAGGGCTTCAAATAGTTAGATATTTTCAGCAGAGAATTTTTTATGAACCCAAACTCCCACACATAGAAAAGCACTAAAATCATTAACTAAGACACCTGTTCCTCGTGACTAGCAGCAACCTTCTGCTGAGATGTGTGCTTGAGTGCATATACTCCCTTCACCAAAATCACATATATAATGACTTCCCTCCTACCTCTTCTGAGCGGTTCCTCAGAGCTACCTGAGAGGCTGTATCTGGGGCTGTAGTCCTCAACAAGTCCCAAATAAAACTGAAACTCACAGATCTCACATTGTGCATTTTTATCTCAGTTGACATTACTGAGGGAAAATTGTGTCACTTCACACACACAGACACACACAAAGATATGTTTATGTATAGGTGAAAATACACTTAGCCAGAAAACTAATACAAAAAATACATATTCTTCTTATACGGGTTAGGTAATTGATCTTAACAACCACATTCCATATTAAGACATTTTATTACATAAAATGGAAATACAGTAATCTCAGGATCAGAGAAAAGATAGCCTTTGCAGATTCTATGATTTCCTTAAATACCCTCTTAGTAGCATCACTAGGATCTAACATTTGGATTTTATGACTCAAACAAAATTATCCCTTTAAGCTCCAAAATTAACCTAACTCTTTTGCCAGATATTTATGACTGGTGTTTTGTATATACTAACTAGTGTTAGTATACATAGAGAATACTAAAGATGCTCCAGGAAACTAATAGAGCTAATCAATGAATTTGGTAAAGTAGCAGGATACAAAATTAATGCACAGATATCGCTTGCATTCCTATACACTAATGATGAAAAATCTGAAAGAGAAATTAAGGAAACACTCCCATTTACCATTGCAACAAAAAGAATAAAATACCTAGGAATAAACCTACCTAAGGAGACAAAACACCTGTATGCAGAAAACTATAAGACACTGATGAAAGAAATTAAAGATGATACAAACAGATGGAGAGATACACTATGTTCTTGGATTGGAGGAATCAATATTGTGAAAATGACTATACTACACAAAGCAATCGACAGATTCAATGCACTCCCTATCAAACTACCAATGGCATTTTTCACGGAACTAGAACAAAAAATTTCACAATTTGTATGGAAACACAAAAGACCCCAAAGAGCCAAAGCAATCTTGAGAAAGAAAAACAGAGCTGAAGGAATCAGGCTCCCAGACTTCGGACTATACTACAGAGCTACAGTAATCAAAACAGTATGGTGTGGCACAAAAACAGAAATATAGATCAATGGAACAGGATAGAAAGCCCAGAGATAAACCCATGCACATATGGTCACCTTATTTTTGATAAAGGAGGCAAGAATATACAATGGAGAAAAACAGCCTCTTCAATAAGTGGTGCTGGGAAAACTGGACAGCTGCATGTAAAAGGAGGAAATTAGAACACTCCCTAACACCATACACAAAAAATAAACTCAAAATGGATTAAAGACTTAAATGTAAGGCCAGACACTATTAAACTCTTAGAGGAAAACATAGGCAGAACACTCTGTGACATAAATCACAGCAAGATCCTTTTTGACCCACCTCCTAGATAAATGGAAATAAAAACAAACAAACAAAAAAATGGGACCTAATGAAACTTAAAAACTTTTGCACAGCAAAGGAAACCATAAACAAGATGAAAAGACAACCCTCAGAATGGGAGAAAATATTTGCAAACAAAGCATCTGACAAGAGATTAATCTCCAAAATACACAAGCAACTCATGCAGCTCAATATCAAAAAAACGAACAACCGAATCCAAAAATGGGTGGAACACCACTGTAAAGCAATTATACTCCAGTAAAGATGTTTAAAAAAACAAATGGGTGGAAGACCTAAATAGACATTTCTCCAAAGAAGATATATAGATTGCCAACAAACACATGAAATGATACTCAACATCACTAATCATTAGAGAAATGCAAATCAAAACTACAATGAGGTATCACCTCACACCTGTTAGAATGTACCCATTCAGAAAATCTACAAACAACAAATGCTGAAGAGGGTGTGGAGAAAAGGGAACCCTCTTACACTGTTGGTGGGAATGTAAATTGATACAGCCACTATGGAGAACAGTATGGAGGTTCCTTAGAAAAGTAAAAATAAAACTCAACATGACCCAACAATCCTACTCCTGGGCACATACCCTGAGAAAACCATAATTCAAATAAGTCATGCACCACAATGTTCATTGCAGCACTATTTACAATAGCTAGGACATGAAAGCAATCTAAGTGTTCATTGACAGATGAATGGATAAAGAAGATGTGGCACATATATACAATGGAATATTACTCAGCCATAAAAAGAAAGGAAATTGAGTTATTTGTAGTGAAGTGGATGGACCTAGAGTCTGTCATACAGAGTGAAGTAAGTCAGAAAGAGAAAAATGTTGTATATTAATGCATATATATGGAATCTAGAAAATGGTACAAATGAACCTATTTGCAGGGCAGTAATAGAGATGCAGACCCTGGAGAATGGATGTGTGGACATGGTGGTGTGATAGAGAGGTTGGATGAATTGAGAGATTGGGATTGACATATATACACTACAATGTGTTAAATAGATAGCTAGTGGGAACCTGCTGTATAGCACAGGGAGCTCAGCTCAGTGCTCTGTGGTGACCTAGACAGGTGGGATGGGGGGTGGGGGTGGGAGGGAGGTCCAAGAGGAGGGGATATATGTATACATATAGCTGGTTCACTTCATTGTACAGCAGAAACTAACACAACATTGTACAGCAACTAGACCCCAATTTAAAAAAAAAAAAAAAAAAACCACACAAGAGGGAGAGTCAGACCATACAGTTCTTAGCTGCTAATGGACTGCAATTGGTCATAAATGATACTTAGGCTCAAAGATGGCTTTGGATTGGACATTATCTGTTTTGACCTTAAAAAATTCTTGGATAAGAGTGAAATGAAGTAAACCAAGTTTCTTCCTATGGATTGTGGAGCAAACACAAAGTTGCTAACATATATCAGAAAAATAAAGTGTTCTTTGTTTTATATACATTGCTTTTTAAAGAAAAATAAAAGAGTGACTCGGGGCAGTCTTCAGGCCTGAGGTCTAGCCTCAGCCCCATCACTGGCTCCATAGCTTCTTTCTCTGGGTGTTAGTTTATATGTCTCCAAACAAAGGAAGGGCTCAGATGATTTATATTCTCTTTCATCTCCACTATTCAATAATTCTACAAAAGAGAAAATTAAATCAAGAATGCCTCCTCCAGTGCTTCCCTGGTGGTGCAGTGGTTGAGAGTCCGCCTGCTGATGTAGGGGACACGGGTTCGTGCCCTGGTCTGGGAAGATCCCACGTGCCACGGAGCGGCTGGGCCCGTGAGCCATGGCTGCTGAGCCTGCGCGTCCGGAGCCTGTGCTCCGCAGCGGGAGAGGCCACAGCAGGGAGAGGCCCGCGTACCGCAAAAAAAAAAAAAAAAAAAAAAAAAAAAAGAATGCCTCCTCCAGTTCCATCATTAATAAAATACAGAGAAAATTTTTCAAATAAGTTTGACTTGCCTTTTATATTTTTATTTTTTTTAATTTTACAAATACAAATGAAAAGATAAAATGTAATTACTAATTCCTCACTAATGCTGGATTTCCTGGGAAATAAAATGTTGAAAATGTAGTTCTTTTGTCTCCTAGCTAGTCTAATAAGAATATAATTGTAGAGAAATTTTTCTTAATGCTTTTAGGTAATTAACTACTTTCAGGATCTTCTAAGCATTATCTACAATTTCAAGGTTATACAAATTAAGGCATCCATGTACTTCTGTTAAAAATTCCTTTTTTCAACATGCAAATAATTATACATTTTATGATCAAATTTCCACTTCTTATATTTCCCCAATAGTCTTTTATAAGTGTTAAATAAATTGTTGATAATCGTGTGAAAATAGTGGTTAAATCCCAGTTTTATTACTGCCTACCTGCGTGAGCTTGATCAAGTTACTTCATTCCTTGTGTTTTGGTTTCCTCATGTTTAAAACAGAATGGGGGGGCTTCCCTGGTGGTGCAGTGGTTGAGAGTCCGCTTGCCGATGCAGGGGACACGGGTTCGTGCCCTGGTCTGGGAAGATCCCACACGCCGCGGAGCGGCTGGGCCCATGAGCCATGGCCGCTGAGCCTCCGCGTCCGGAGCCTGTGCTCCGCAACAGGAGAGGCCACAAAAGTGAGAGGCCCGCGTACCGCAAACAAAACAAAACAAAACAAAACAAAAAAACAGAATGGGGAATTCCCCAGCGGTCCAGTGATAAAGACTCTGAGCTTCCAATTCCAATGTCAAGGGCCTGGGTTCGATCTCTGGTTAGGGAACTAGGATCCTTCAAGCTGTACAGTGAAGCCAAAAAAAAAAATTAAAAAAAGCAGAATGAACATTTTGCTATTATGAAGAAAAATTAGATAATATAAGGAAAATTGCTCTGAATACAGTAAAGGGTTTATCTAAGGTAGTTACTGTTTTTGTTTTGTTTTTTAAGCACCTAACACAGTGCCTGACCAAGTTAGGTAGTCAATAAATATTTGACAATGAATAGATGGTTGAATGAATAAATGATAGCCATTGCCCTTCAGATTCTCTGTTGAGATTTATATTGGTGCTACAAGAGCCCATATTTATCAATCTAGATCTTCCACTTGGAGGTTGTTCATTATCTTAGTTACCTATGTGTTTGTTGAAGACCATTATGTTAAAGATGTTAATGGATGTGTAGTACTACAAATCAATATTTTAAATACCGAAGTAGTTATAGCTTGAATTTTGGGGTCTAATAATCAATAATAATTTAATGTATCATTATGAGAACACCTAGCAGAGACACACAATAACCTCTCAGTAAAAGCACTTTCCCTTCTTCTTTCTTTTCTTCTCTTCCCTAAAGAAGTCCACATTTTAGTAAATGCACCAGTCAGTGTAGTCTAACCTATACTGTGGTTGAAAAAAAAATCTCCAAAATTTCAGTGTGTTAAAACAACGAAGTTTTATTTCTGACTCATGATACGTGTCTATTACTGGTCTCTAGGGGCTCTGCTCCTGCGGTCATTCATGGGCCCAGGCTGATAGCGCAGGTATCATCTCAAACATGTCCAGTTGCTGTACCAGAGGGATACCGTTCTGGAGGGTCTCATACTGGCCACTAGATGCACAAGCCTGGAAGTGACGTACCTCTCATCTGCTCACAACTCATTGGCCAGAACTAGTTACATGGCCCTACCCAATGACAAAGGCCTAGAAAGCACAATCCTACCACATCCCCAGAATGCAGAGAACCAGAAATACGTGGGAAGCTGCACTAACGACTTCCATAGAGACATAACGATTGTTTGGAACAACATAACCTACCCTTAATTCATTTAATCACTCAAAAATCCTGCTTCAAGCCAAGCAAAATTTTCCCCATGTTTATTCTAAGGAGAAAGAAGCAAGAGATTGGGGAGAGAGATGATAAGGAAAAATGGAGAAAGAGAAAGATAAAAAACGTCAGGAAGAAAGCAGGGAGGTAGAAAAAGAGCAAATCAAAGAAAATATAATTATTCCAGAATATTCATCATCAGTGAAAGGTTATGTGCGGCTCTAGCATTTTTAGAGACTCCAACTTCTCTTGGAAATTTCCAGAATCACTAAATTTTTTAGATTTTCTATTTATAGTTTCCTAATCAAAGAGCAAAAATTAATATTTGAACATATGACCATTTTCAGAGTGATTCCAGTGAAATCATACTGTAGGATAGTTATTATTATCCCTATTGATAAATACCAAACCTGAGGCTCTAAGAGGTTTAATGAGAAGCTACTCCACTAGTGAATAATTGAGTGATGAGGTGGGTCATGGAGTGGTGGAGTGCAGAAGGGTAAAGGGGAAGGAAGTAGAGTGAAAAGAAATAATAAAGGAGACAATATGGTCCCCCCAAAAACTGATCCAAGAAAGAGAAAGCCCTGACTCATAAGTTGGTATCATAAAGCAGCAGAGAGGTTTCAGTATGTGAGTTCTCTGGCCTTTTTTAGGAATGGCCTTTTACACTTTGGATGACATTCTAGATGGTTTCAAAGCCATAACAGTAATCAGAGCAAGTGGTTAAAGATGGTGAAGCAGGAATCGAATTTTCCCAGGACTTGCTCAGAATCCAGGGCACAGGAGAGGAAGCCGTGGTGAAGTCACCTGTGCCAGCGCCCTGCCCAGGGAGACCCGGGAGGCAGGATGTTGAAGCAGGACTTCAACCTGCAACCTTGATCACTGCCAAGGAGCAGCAAATGGCAGCTGCCTGACATGGATGCCCATTAGCCTGGGACATCTACTCACAAAGAACAGCCCAGCAGTGTTCATTATTACTCCCTAGATTCAGCTAATCTGGGCAACCCTAGGAAGCCCCAAAATCAAGAAAAACAATATTACATCAGGTTCAGTACAGTTTGCCCAGTGCTTAGAAGGTTTTTATCCCAATATATGTTTTCTAAATCTGTATTTTATTTTTGTATCTTTACTTTTCCCGAAAAGATTTCTTTATAATCCTTAAATATTTAAGTACTTGAAGAAAAATATTATTTTGGAGGTGACAGTTCCATTTTTTTTGCTGGAAGAAAACTTACTCCTGGGAAGAAGTTTTTGGCTGCTGGTCCCTTGACAAACATCTGAAGAGCCAAGGACTGCATGTAATTTTAAAAGTTGAAACACGAATGATGATTTGATGGGTTCATTAACCTCATAGCATTGTCAGTTCGTTCTCACAGAACTCTGGGAGCAGGTGGAAAGCAGGAAAAGAGTTTCCTGGGAGTCTCCCCGAGGGAACGTCTCTGCATGTTTTCCCTTGGACTGCGTTACTAATTCAACCCTGGGCAGAGCACCAAAACGCTGGCAGAGCCCAGGGAGAGGGGTTCCTCCTCCGTCTCTCCTCCTGACTCCACCCCCCCAACCCCTCGTTGTTGCTTCTGCTGAGGGCCCTGCTCAGGATGGCAAAGCCTGCGCGTGGTTGTCAGAGAATCACACTTCTCCCACCCACCTAGGGCACTGCTCACAGGCCTGCCATATGCTGCTGGATCCAGGAAAGATTCTCTGCCTAGAATTATGAAATAAAAATTGTCCGAAAATTCCATTGTCAAATGTTCATGGAGCAAATCACCTTGAGGGTGAGGTTTTCTGCTCACTCCCCAGCACAGTGTACAAGAAAAGGAGTGGATGGGTGGACATTTGAAATATCATTGCTGTGTTCTAGCCAGTTTCCTCATAACCATGAAATACTAAAGAGTAGAAGAGAATGTTCTCTCCACCACAATACTATGCAATAATTATTTATGGGCCTGGGACCTGAAGTTGAAGCACATATTTAAATTGGTGCTACATAATTTTTTTAGATGATAAAATTTACTAGAACATGCTACTCAAAATGTGATTCCGGAACCAGAAAGAAAGGGCATGTTGGAGCGTGTTAGCAATGCAGAATTTGAAGCCCTAACCCAGATTTTCTGAACCACAATCTATATTTTAGCAACATCCTTAGGTGATTTATATACACATAAATGTTTGAGAAGTAATGCTCTGAGACATTTATACCCTTTGGAATACATGGGACAATTGAAAGGACAAAGGATTTGAAATCAAAAAATGGGATCAAGTACTTGGTGAGGGTGACAGTATAAATATACTCACAGATAAGTTCCCAGGTGAAGGAGAGAAAGGAAATCAAAACAGAGGCAGCACAAATGGGGTCTCAGACAAATCACCCATTCATTCTCACAGCCGGTCCTCTCACGTCGAGAGCAACTAAATGTTCTCAAAACTTACTACTGCGATACCAATTTAAGTTCATTTAATTTATTTTACAAATACTTTGATAGCACTTACTTATGTGCCAGGGACAGTTCTAAGCAATTTACAAATATTAACTCATGTAATCTTTGTAACAAGCCCATGAAGCAGGTACTAGCATTGTCCTCATTTTACCAAGAATGGGACTGAGACCCACAGAGGTTAAATAATTTGCCCAAAGTCCCACTTAGGAAATAGCAAAACTAGGATTCAAACCATAGAAGTCTGGTTAAGTCTGGGCCTTAGACAATAACCTCAATTATTTCTCAAATGGCAGAGAGAAGTGAAGCTTGAATCCAGGCCTTCCAAATGGACAATTTTTTAAATTCCTATGTTATATAGTATGTAAAAATGTGTGCCACTTTTGCTTTCTGCTTCATCATATGTCCATGCTTGTTTTAACATAAAAATTATTCTTTCATTTACCTTCCGTTGGATAAAACTGATATTTCTAACATGTAGCTTCACATACTAGTCGGGTAACCACACTTGAGAAGCACAGACTTAAAACTCCCTGAGGACCATCCACAGCTAACTACAGCCTCATGGCCAAGTCCTACTCCAATATTGCTACACCCAGAAGGTTCTCCTAGACTGAGGAAAAGGTTGCCAAACCACAACTTCCATTTGAAAGCACAGGTATTTAAGGTGGAATCTAGCTAAGATTAATTGCAGTCTGTGGAGCTGATTCTAACTTGGAGAAGCTTGAAAGAGAAATTCTTGGTTGACTAATCATTTTTATTGTTCATATTGTTCATAAAATGAACTGTTAATTCATACCTCCAGTATTCTTGCAAATCTTGCTTACCGCTGTACGTTTTCAAAAACAAAAAATACGTTTACACATATGATGCCACCCATTTGGTTAAAATTTTAATTATCATTAATCTAGTTTTTATCAAATATTCAAATATTTGATCTAAACCTCAGATATAGGTGAGTCAATTAATGGCTATTATCAAAGATTTCAGAAGACCTCTTAATGGGTAATTTACCTTCCTCAATAGAAAAATGTACACATATTTTCTATGTATGTTCTTATAAATTCAGATATAATTAAACAGTTTGCTTTGCTAATAGGGTATACTCCACTTTAAGTATTAAACACAGCTAAGTATATAAAAATTTCTTATGAACTTATTTACAGAACAGACACAGACTCACAGACTTAGAGAATGAACTTATGATTACCAGCGGGGAAGGAATAGTTAGGGAGTTTGGGATTGACATGTACACACTGCTATATTTAAAATGGGTAACCAATAAGGACCTACTGGGTAGCACAGGGAACTCTGCTCAATATTTGTAACAACCTAAGTGGGAAAAGAATTTGAAAAAGAATAGATACATGTATTTGTGTAACTGGACCACTTTGCTATACACCTGAAACAATCATGACATTGTTAATCAACTATACTCCAATATAAAATAAAAAGTTTTGAGACTTCCCTAGTGGTGCAGTGGTTAAGAATCCAACTGCCAATGCAGGGGACATGGGTTCGATCCCTGGCCCAGGAAGATCCCACATGCCGCGGAGCAACTAAGCCCGTGCACCACAACTACTGAGCCCATGCACCACAACTACTGAAGCCCGTGTGCCTAGAGCCTACGTGCCGCAACAAGAGAAGCCACCACAATGAGAAGCCTACGCACTGCAACGAAGAGTAGCCCCTGCTCGCCACAACTAGAGAAAGCCTGCACACAGCAATGAAGAACCAACACAGCCAAAAAGATAAAAAATTTTAAATAAAGTTTAAAAAAAGTTTTTTAATAAATAAAAATAAATTTCTTAGTCAATA
Organism: Mesoplodon mirus; assembly: GCF_964341445.2. Lineage (NCBI taxonomy): Eukaryota > Metazoa > Chordata > Mammalia > Artiodactyla > Ziphiidae > Mesoplodon > Mesoplodon mirus. The sequence continues at coordinate 16,192,988 of NC_138977.1, read as the reverse complement.
TTAGAAAAAAATGAAGACTAAGAAGGCACTACAGAAAGAGTAAGACTGATGGGTAAACGTATTTCTATAAGTTTGAATCCTTTGGCCTTACAAACATTAGAGAAAAATCAAAATCCCACCCATATGTGAAGTACAGCCTACACCAGGGAGAAGGTTCTGGATGTGTAAAATTGAGAAAAAAAGTAAAAGGAAAATCACCTTCTTTTACCCAGACATCCTGGAACAACTTCAGCCTGCTGGTTAAGAGCATGGACTCAGGTTCAACCAACCTGGCTGGGTGAGTCATTTTCCCACATAATAGTTAGTTGTGACTACATAGGGTTGCTTGAAGATTAAACAAAAAAAGCTTATAAAACATTAAACACAACCCTGCCCCCATGGTAGGGGCTCAGTAATTGTTACTTATATGGCTGTGTAGTTTTTTCTGGACTTACAAAATAGCGCTCCCCATTTCCCAGACACTCAAACATACAAGCCCTTAATAAAAGATTTATTGGTTCAGATTCCACATATATGTGTTAGCATATGGTGTTTGTTTTTCTCTTTCTGACTTACTTCACTCTGTATGACAGTCTCTAGGTCCACCTGTGAGAGGGAGACACAAGAGGGAGGAGATATGGGGATATATGTATATGTATAGCTGATTCACTTTGTTATATAGCAGAAACTAACACACTATTGTAAAGCAATTATACTCCAATAAATATGTTAAAAAAAAAGATTTATTGGTCCATAGTCATCAGTTCAACAGAGAAGTCAATTTGACAAGGAGAACCTCAGTTAACAATTTTGCATCACATAACATGGGTTTAAAACTTCTCTGGAGAGAGCATAGTAAGAAACTTTGACCATTGGTGGGGAATATTTAATTATTGTCCCTGTTATTGAGCCAACAAATATTTACTGTGCACCCGCTCAGCTCACTATTACCTGTAGAGGATACAAAGACTCAGGGCTCCTGATTTTTAAGACCTAATATTTTTTGGAAGATAAAACATATTTTTAAAAATCTCTGATTCAGGGCTTTATATGCCAATTGCTAGAGGTGTATGTCAGTGGAAGTTCTAAAGAAGGTGAGATTCCATTCAACAAGGCCAATGGAACAGCTTCAAAGGGAAGCCGAACAGATCTTGGCTGGGCTTCCTGATAAAGGAATCCAAACCTCTCAACATGGCCTGCCAGTCCCCACTCAGCTTGGCTGCTACCTCTTTGTCATCATCTGGAATCAGCCTCCCTGAGCCCATGCTCTTCCTACACTCCGCCCTTCTTTCTGTGCCTTGTACCTACAAGTCTGTTCAGCCTCAGTACTTCTATACGTGCTGTCATTCCTCCAGGAATGTTTTGCCCCACGTTCTTGATATGGATAAGTCCTTTTAGTCAGGTCTTGGGCCATGAGTCTGCTCAATTCAATTCTCTCTCCTCTTTACTAGTTGGCTTTCTCTGCTTCCTCACAGTTTCTACTCTTCATGATAATGTCCAGCTGGTGTTTGGAGTCATTTGATATGGTTCCAGCTTTGGCTTGACATGTTTTTCGTTCCAGCCACAAACTGACATAACAGTCTCCATGTCTCTTGGCTTAAATTCTCAGAAGAGGCCTTCCAATCTGACATTAGACCATGTGCTTCCCCGGCCCAGTTGCTCATGTCATGAGGTAGGGGTTATGGTTGGATAGATTATAAAACAGCCTGCACAGAGGGGAGGTGATCAATCATGTTCCATACTCTTGTCTGCTGAAGTAGTTTCTGATTCCATGATTTAATCATCTTTTTTCATTCTATTAGTTTTAAAGTTTACTCCTTTGGGTTTCTAAATATTCAAATGTATCATCTAAAAATAATAAAAATTTTGTTTCCTTTGTGTTTATTTTATTGGGTTGGCAAAAAAAGTGCCTTCAGTTTTTAAGTAAAAATAAAAGACGCATTTTTCATCTTCACCAAGAACTTTATTGAACAACGTATTCACTCTTTTGTTCCACTACCTTCTGCCATTTTTCAGGCAACTTCATAATTCCATCTTCCCAAAACTTTTAATCTTTTTGAGCAAAGAACTATTCCAGGTGTCTTTTATAGTCTTCCAGGGAATTGAAATTTTTTCCATTAAGAGAATTGTGTAAAGACTGAAATAAATGGAAATCCGAAGGTGCAATGTCTGGTGAATATGGCAGATGAATCAGAACTTCCCAGCCAAGCTGTAACAGTTTTTGTGTGGTCATCAAAGAAACATGCGGTCTTGCATTATCTTGATGGAAAATTATGCATTTTCTGTTGACTAATTCTGGACACTTTTCGTCGAGTGTTGCTTTCATTTGGTCTAACTGGGAGCAGTACTTGTTGGAATTAATCGTTTGGTTTCCCAGAAGGAGCTCATAATAGAGGACTCCCTTCCAATCCCACCATATACACAACATCACCTTCTTTGGATGAAGACCGGCCTTTGGTGTGGTTGGTGCTGTTCATTTCACCTGCCCCATGATCTCTTCCATTCCACATTATTGAACAGTATCCAATTTTCATTGCCCGTCACAATTTCTTTTAAAAATGGAACATTCTCATTACATTTACATTTCTGCATTCTCATCACATGCAGAAATACGGTCAAGAAGGTTTCTTTCACCTAACTTATGTGGAACCCAAACAGCAAAGCTATTAATATAACCTAGCTGGTGCAAATGATTTTCAGCACTCGATTTGGATATTTTGAGTAGGTCGGCTATCTCTCACGTGGTATAATGTTGATTGTTCTCAATTAATGTCTCAATTTGATCGCTATCAACTTCAACCGGTCTGCCCAACCGTGGAGCACCGTCCATAGAGAAATCTCCAGCACAAAACTTCGCAAAGCACTTTTGACACGTTCAATCAGTCACAGCACCTTCTCCATACACTGCACAAACCTTCTTTTCTGTTTCAGTTGCATTTTTACCTTTCTGGAAATAATAAAGTATAATATGCCGAAAATGTTGCTTTTTTCTTCCATCTTCAGCATTAAAATGGCTACACAAAATTCATCAATTTTGATATCTTTTCTTAAATGCACTCTGATATGACAGCTGTCACATACAATCTAACAAAACTGTTTCGAATGAAGTTAAAGACAACTAAGTGCTACTAGAGCCATCTTACAGAAAAAACCGAGCGAACCTTTCAGCTAACCCAATATTGGTGTGTTCCTTAATTAACCAGTGGGAGGATAAATAATAATACTGTGGCTCTGGATTTGTTGTGATGTTTAAATGAATTAATACATGTAAAGCCCTTAGGACAGTACTTAGAGCAAACACTCAAATATTGACTATTGTTATTATTAATAATATTATTATTAAGTTTCATGGCATGGTCTTTTATAGGACTTTAAAATTTGGAATAAGATGGGAGTTTGGTAGAGTCAGGATACCAGGTAGAAGAATTTATCAGAAATGTGAAAATATAAGACATGAGAAAATTTTTAAATGTTAAATTATAAGCAGGTGACTTTGTTAGATACACTGAAAGAAATGCTAAATTTAAAAACTGGTTTTACATGTGTCAACTGAGCAATATTTCTCAGGGAAATATCTGCTTCCTTTCCTACCTTCTTTTAACCATTATGATCAACATTTACTAAGCACTTATTACTTGCCAGGCCTTAATCCACATGATAAGCATCTTAGATCAGGTCCCGCCAGAAGTAGACCCTTAGATAAAAGGTATGAGTGTAATTAGTTTGAGTTCATTTGAGTGATTCCAGAAAGTATCAGTAAGGGGAGTGGGAAAGTGAGATAAGAAGGAAAGGAAGCTAATAAAAAGGGTTATACTGCAGGTTACTACTCAGGGAAGTGGGGCCCAATCCCGCCAAGAACTCTGGGAGCCAGTATAGTACATGTCTCAGAGTCGCTTCAACCCAGGGGCAAGTTGCTTCTCCTGAGAGGTATTACCTCCTGGGCACTTCCAGCCTGTCTAGCACATAGACCAGTGGACTCCTGTCACGAGAGGAAGACAAATGCCAAGAGTCAATAGGCTAAGAATTGGGAGTGCTCTGGTGGGCATGCAGAGAAGATACAGACAAAACAATGACAGCATGGGCTACAATGAAGAATCAAAGATGGTTTGTCTCATCAAAACATTCCTAGCTCTATAGAGAAATTAAAGAGAAAACAAACTCGATAAAGTCTCTAATTGCTTGCAACATGTTTTTCTGCAGAGTATTTAATAAATTGCCTAGACACTTTTATAGGCTTACAATTAAAAAGTGAACCATGAAAAATAGCTCTGTAGACAATTTACTGAGAGTCCGTGTCTAGGATTATATAAAATTTGTTAAGATGAAGCTGATTTTATTGCAAATTCTTAACCATTGCAGATATTAGCTTTCTCTTATGGTTACTTTGGTGATAAAGTTAAAGAAAGTAAAGAGGATACAAAATAACTTAAGACAGTGCCTAACTCATGAAATCATTCAAAATGTGCTTATGAAATATAAGCTCCATATATATCCATAATTCAAGTAATAAAATAGTAAAAATAAAGTAATACTTGCAAGCCACATATGGTAAATTCTAACATTATTCAAAAATATTTGCTGACCCGCCCTAATAGGAGGATTATACTTCAGGCTTGACCACATGGTTATTTTAGTCAATGACATGTAAGTGGAATTAACATGAAACACATTCAGAATAAGGTTTGAGGCATCATTTGGTCTACCATTGCTCTTTTCTCTCTACTGCAAGACGACCACATAACATATAGAAGCTGCTCTTTCATCCTTGGTTTCAGAATGAAGACAAAATAAGGCATCAAGCTGCCCCATGAACTAACATGAGCAAGAAATAATCCTGTTATCGAAAGCCATTAAGATTTAGGGGCTGTGAAAGAAATAAAAAAGATCAGGTCAGAAATAAATGAAAAAGAAATGAAGGAAACTATAGCAAAGATCAATAAAACTAAAAGCTGGTTCTTTGAGAAGATAAACAAAATTGACAAACCATTAGCCAGGCTCATGAAGAAAAAAAGGGAGAAGACTCAAATCAATAGAATTAGAAATGAAACAGGAGAAGTAACAACTGACACTGCAGAAATACAAAGGATCATGAGAGATTACTACAAGCAACTCTATGCCAATAAAATGGACAACCTGGAAGAAATGGACAAATTCTTAGAAATGCACAACCTTCCGAGACTGAACCAGAAAGAAATAGAAAATATGAACAGACCAATCACAAGCACTGAAATTGAAACTGTGATTAAAAATCTTCCAACAGCGGGCTTCCCTGGTGGTGCAGTGGTTGAGAGTCCACCTGCCAATGCAGGGGACACGGGTTCGTGCCCCGGTCTGGGAGGATCCCACATGCCACGGAGCGGCTGGGCCCGTGAGCCATGGCCGCTGAGCCTGCGCGTCTGGAGCCTGTGCTCCGCAACGGGAGAGGCCACAACAGTGAGAGGCCCACGTACAGAAAAAAAAAAAAAAAAAAAATCTTCCAACAAACAAAAGCCCAGGACCAGATAGCTTCACAGGCGAATTCTACCAAACATTTAGAGAAGAGCTAACACCCATCCTTCTCAAATTCTTCCAAAATATAGCAGAGGAAGGAACACTTCCAAACACATTCTATGAGGCTACCATCACCCTGATACCAAAACCAGACAAAGATGTCACAAAGAAAGAAAACTACAGGCCAATATCACTGATGAACATAGATGCAAAAATCCTCAACAACATACTGGCAAACAGAATGCAACAGCACATTAAAAGGATCATACACCATGATCAAGTGGGGTTTATCCCAGGAATGCAAGGATTCTTCAATACACGTAAATCAATCAATGTGATACACCATATTAACAAATTGAAGGAGAAAAACCATATGATCATCACAATAGATGCAGAGAAAACTTTGACAAAATTCAACACCCATTTATGATAAAAACCCTCCAGAAAGTAGGCATCAGGGAACTTACCGCAACATAATAAAGGCCATATAAAACAAACCCACAGCCAACATCGTCCTGAACAGTGAAAAACTGAAAGCATTTCCACTAAGATCAGGAACAAGACAAGGTTACCCACTCTCACCACTGTTATTCAACATAGTTTTGGAAGTTTTAGCCACAGCAATCAGACAGGAAAAAGAAATAAAAGGAATCCAAATCGGAAAAGAAGAAGTAAAGCTGTCACTGTTTGCAGATGACATGATACTATACATAGAGAATCCTAAAGATGCTACCAGAAAACCACTAGAGCTAATCAATGAATTTGGTAAAGTAGCAGGATACAAAATTAATGCACAGAAATCTCTTGCATTCCTATACACTAATGATGAAGAATCTGAAAGTGAAATTAATAAAACACTCCCATTTACCATTGCAACAAAAAGAATAAAATATCTAGGAATAAACCTACCTAGGGAGACAAAAGATCTGTATGCAGAAAATTATAAGACACTGATGAAAGAAATTAAAGATGATACAAATAGATGCAGAGATATGCCATATTCTTGGACTGGAAGAATCAACATTGTGAAAATGACTATACTACTCAAAGCAATCTACAGATTCAATGCAATCCCTATCAAACTACCACTGGCATTTTTCATAAAACTAGAACAAAAAATCTCACAATTTGTATGGAAACACAAAAGACCTCTAATAGCCAAAGCAATCTTGAGAAAGAAAAATGGAGAAAAACAAATACCATATGCTGACACACGTATATGGAATCTAAGGGGGAAAAATGGTCATGAAGAAACTAGGGGCAGGATGGGAATAAAGATGCAGACCTACTAGAGAATGGACTTGAGGATATGGGGAGGGGGAAGGGTAAGCTGGGATGAAGTGAGACAGTGGCATGGACATATATACACGACCAAATGTAAAATACATAGTTGGTGGGAGGCAGCTGCATAGCACAGGGAGATCAGCTTGGTGCTTTGTGACCACCTAGAGGGGTGGGATAGGGAGGGTGGGAGGGAGGGAGATGCAAGAGGGAAGAGATATGGGGATATGTGTATATGTATAACTGTTTCACTTTGTTATAAAGCAGAAACTAACATATCATTGTAAAGCAATTATACTCCAATAAAGATGTTAAAAAAAAAGATTTAGGGGCTGTTTATTATTGCAGAATAACTCAGCCTAAACTGACTGATAGAACATGAATAAAAAAAAACCACATTCATGCCTATAATGCATATTCTAAATTCTCTGAATGCAAAGGGAAGTTAGAGGCCATCTAGTCAAACTAGAAATTTCTAATATCCCTGGAGAAGAAAAAAAAAAAGTATTTAAGTAGCTGTAGGTATAAGGTTTAAAGCGGTGGCTCTCAAAACTATCTGTCCAAATGTTCTGTATTTTTAAAAATCAGTTTTTTAATATGTTAAAATGAAATTCATATGTTATGACCAAATAACCACATAACTTTTTTTTATACAGCAAGTTCTTATTAGTTATCCATTTTATACATATTAGTGTATATATGTCAATCCCAATCTCCCAATTCTTCCCACCACCACCCCCCTGCCACTTTCCCCCCTTGGTGTCCATACGTTTGTTCTCTGCATCTGTGTCTCAATTTCTGCCCTGCAAACCGGTTCATCTGTACCATTTTTCTAGGTACCAAATAAATACATTAATATATGATATTTGTTTTCCTCTTTCTCACTTACTTCACTCTGTATGACAGTCTCTACATCCATCCACATCTCTATAGATGACCCAGTTTTGTTCCCTTTTATGGCTGAGAAATATTCCATTGTATATATGTACCACATCTTCTTTATCCATTCATCTGTCAATGGGCATTTAGGTTGCTTCCATGACCTGGCTATTGTAAATAGTGCTGCAATGAACATTGGGGTGCATGTGTCTTTCTGAATTATGGTTTCTCTGGGTATATGCCCAGTAGTGCGATTGCTGGATCATATGGTAATTCTATTTTTAGTTTTTTAAGGAACCTCCATACTGTTCTCCACAGTGGCTGTGTCAATTTACATTCCCACCAACAGTGCAAGAGGGTTCCCTTTTCTCCACACCCTCTCCAGCATTTCTTGTTTGTAAATTTTCTGATGTTATCCATTCTAACTGGTGTGAGGTGATACCTCATTGTAGTTTTGATTTGCATTTCTCTAATAATTAGTGATGTTGAGCATCCTTTCATGTGTTTGTCGGTTATCTGTCTATCTTCTTTGGCGAAATGTCTATTTAGGTCTTCCACCCATTTTATTTTTTTAACATCTTTAGTGGAGTGTAATTGCTTTACAATGGTGTTCCTCCCATTTTTGGATTGGGTTGTTTGTATTTTTGATATTGAGCTGCATGAGCTGCTTGTATATTTTGGAGATTAATCCTTTGTCATTTGCTTCGTTTGCAAGTATTTTCTCCCATTCTGAGGGTTGTCTTTCTGTCTTCTTTATGGTTTCCTTTGCTGTGCAAAAGCTTTTAAGTTTCATTAGGTCCCATTTGTTTATTTTTGTTCTTATTTCCATTACTCTAAGAGGTGGATCAAAAATGATTTTGCTGTGATTTATGTCAAAGAGTGCTCTTCCTATGTTTTTCCTCTTAGAGTTTTATAGTGTCCAATCTTACATTTAGGTCTTTAATCCATTTTGAATTTATTTTTGTGTATGGTGTTAGGGAGTGTTCTAATTTCATTCTTTTACATGTAGCTTTGTAGTATAGTCTGAAGTCAGGGAGTCTGATTCCTCCAGCTCTTTTTTTTCCCCTCAAGACTGCTTTAACTATTTGGGGTCTTTTGTGTCTCCATACAAATTTTAAGATTTTTTGTTCTAGTTCTGTAAAAAATGCCATTGGTAATTTGATAGGGATTGCATTGAATCTGCAGATTGCTTTGGGTAATATAGTCATTTTCACAATATTGATTCTTCCAATCCAAGAACATGGTATATCTCTCCATCTGTTTGTATCATCTTTAATTATTTTCCTCAGTGTCTTATAGTTTTCTGCATACAGGTCTCTTGTCTCCCTAGGTAGGTTTATTCCTAGGTATTTCATTCTTTTTATTGCAGTGGTAGATGGGAGTGTCTCCTTAATTTCTCTTTCAGATTTTTCATCATTAGTGTATAGGAATGGAAGAGATTTCTGTGCATTAATTTTGTATCCTGCAAGTTTACCAAATTCATTGATTAGCTCTAGTAGTTTTCTGGTGGCATCTTTAGGATTCTCTATGTCCAGTATCATGTCATCTGCAAACAGTGACAGTTTTACTTTTTCTTTTCCAGTTTGTATTCCTTTTATTTCTTTTTCTTCTCTGATTGCCATGGTTAGGACTTCCAAAACTATGTTGAATAATAGTGGCGAGAGTGGACATCCTTGTCTTGCTCCTGATCTTAGAGGAAATCCTTTCATTTTTTCACCATTGAGAATGATGTTTGCTGTGGGTTTCTCATATATGGCCTTTACTATGTTCAGGTAGGTTCCCTCTATGCCCACTTTCTGGAGAGTTTTTATCATAAATGAGTATTGAATTTAGTCAAAAGCTTTTTCTGCATCTATTGAGATGATCATATGCTTTTCATTCTTCAATTTGTTAATATGGTGTATCACATTGATTGATTTGTGTATATTGAAGAATCCTTGCGTCCCTGGGATAAACCCCAGTTGATCATGGTGTATGATCGTTTTAATGTGTTGCTGGATTCTGTTTCCTAGTATTTTGTTGAGGATTTTTGCATCTATATTCATCAGTCATATTGCTCTGTAATTTTCTTTTTTTGTAGTATCTTTGTCTGTTTCAGTATCAGGGTGATGGTGGCCTCATAGAATGAGTTTGGGAGTGTTCCTTCCTCTGCAATTTTTTGGAAGAGTTTGTGAAGGAAGGGTGTTAGCTCTTCTCTAAATGTTTGATAGAATTCACCTGTGAAGCCATCTGGTCCTGGACTTTTGTTTGTTGGAAGATTTTTAATCACAGTTTTAATTTCATTACTTGTGATTGGTCTGTTCATATTTTCTATTTCTTCCTGGTTCAGTCTTGGAAGATTGTGCATTTCTAAGAATTTGTCCATTTCTTCCAAGTAGTCCATTTTATTGGCATAGAGTTCCTTGTAGTAGTCTCTTAGGATGCTTTGTATTTCTGCGGTGTCTGTTGTAAGTTCTCCTTTTTCATTTCTACTTTTATTGATTTGAGTCCTCTCCCTCTTTTTCTTGATGAGTCTGGCTAATGGTTTATCAATTTTGTTTATCTTCTCAAAGAACCTGCTTTTAGTTTTATTGATCTTCGCTACTGTTTTCTTTGATTCTATTTCATTTATTTTTGCTCTTTATGATTCTGATCATTATTTTTTATGATTATATGATTATATTCTGATCTTTATGATTTCTTTCCTTCTACTAACTTTGGGTTTTGTTTATTCTTTTCTGTAGTTCCTTTAGGTGTAAGGTTAGATTGTTTATTTGAGATTTTTCTTGTTTCTTGAGGTAAGCTTGTATAGCTATAAACTTCCCTCTTAGAACTGCTTTTGCTGCCTCCCATAGGTTTTGGATCGTCGTGTTTTTGTTGTCATTTGTCTCTAGGTATTTTTTGATTTCCTCTTTGATTTCTTCATTGATCTCTTGGTTATGTAGTAATGTATTGTTTAGCCTCCATGTGTTTGTGTTTTTTATGTTTTTTTCCCCTGTAATTGATTTCTAATCTCATAGTGTTGTGGTCAGAAAAGATGCTTGATATGATTTCAGTTTTCTTAAATTTACTGAGGCTTGATTTGTGACCCAAGATGTGATCTATCTTGGAGAATGTTCCATGTGCACTTGAGAAGAAAGTGTAATCTGCTGTTTTTGGATGGAATGTCCTAAAAATATCAATTAAATCTATCTGGTCTATTGTGCCATTTAAAGCTTGTGTTTCCTTATTAATTTTCTGTTTCGAAGATCTGTCCATTGGTGTAAGTGAGGTGTTACAGTCTACCACTGTTATTGTGCTACTGTCGATTTCCTCTTTTATAGCTGTTAGCAGTTGCCTTATGTATTGAGGTGCTCCTATGTTGGGGGCATATATATTTATAATTGTTATATCTTCTTCTTCGATTGATCCCTTGATCATTATGCAGTGTCCTCCCTTGTCTATTGTAACATTCTTTATTTAAAGTCTATTTTATCTGATATGAGTATTGCTACTCCAGCTTTCTTTTTGATTTCCATTTGCATGGAATATCTTTTTCCATCCCCTCACTCAGTCTGTATTTGTTTCTAGGTCTGAAGTGGGTCTCTTGTAGATAGTATATGTGGGTCTTGTTTCTGCATCTATTCAGCGAGCCTGTGTCTTTTGTTTGGAGTATTTAATACATTCAGTTTTAAGGTAATTATTGATATGTATGTTCCTATTACCAGATTTTTAACTGTTATGGGTTTGTTTTTGTAGGTTCTTTTCTTCTCTTGTGTTTCCCACTTAGAGAAGTTCCTTTAGCATTTGTTGTAGAGCTAATAGCCACGTAACTTTTAAACAATTCTAAACAATATGCTAAATATTATAAAAAGAAGATAAAAGGAAAGTAATTTACAAGGTAATATATATTTCAATGTTATTATAATAACATGTATTTCAGTATGTAATTGTACATACTTGAAGACACCTACATAATTCAAAAGAAGTACAAGAAAATGACAGTTCAGAGATCCCAGAGACTTGTTTTTTGGAATAAAAACAAGTGATAAGACATATAATAACAGAGCAGACTTGTTAACATGATAAAGAGAAAAATAACCTTAACTAAGGTAGTGATAACATAAGGTAAATTGCAGACTGTCCATAAAAGAAAAAATAGAAATATGCTATTTTTCACAAATAAACTGGACCTTATTTATAACTCTTATGTCAGAATAATTCACTTTCTATAACATGTTATTGAGAGTAAAAAAAAAATTATCATAGAAAACCTATTTCTTTTTGAAATCTCACATACATATCAATGCATAAATATCTCTGGTATATAACAAGACCTTGGGCATGCAATGGAGAACTGCTAACAATAAAAAGGAACAAACTATTGGTACACACAAAAATTCAGGTGAATCTTAAAGGCATTATCCTGAATAAAAGGTAAAAGTTATATTGACCTTGTTGGAAAACAGATTACTCATTGTCAGGGGTTCAGAGTGGGGGGAGGGCATGACTCCACAGGAGCAGCCTCAGGGAGTTTTTTGGAGTAATGGATCTATTCTGTTTCCTGATGTGGTGGTGCTCACATTGAATGTATCCATGTGCTAAAGTCATACTGCTATACATCAAAAAAAAAAAAAGCTACTTTACTGCATGTTATTTTTTTTTAAATCATTGGTCAGGGTTCTAGAGAAACAGAAACAATAAGATGTGTTGTGTGTGTGTGTATTATAAGGACTGGCTCACTTGATTATGGAGGATGACAAGTCCAATGCTGCAGTGTGAGCTGACAATCCGGAGACCAATGAGGGTCAATTGTACAGGTGAAATATGAAGACAGTCTGCTGAAGAATTTCCTTTTGCTCAGGGAGGCTGGTCTTTTTTTTCTATTCAGACCTTCAACTGATTAGATGTGGCCCACCCACATTATGGAGGGCAATCTGTCTTACCCCAAATTCACAAATTTAAACAGTAACCTCATCTGTAATCACCCTCCAAGTTGACACATAAAATTAACTATCACAATCATGGAAGCCACATCCTTCAATAAACAATGGGAAATAAATGGTGGAATGAAGAAAAGAAAAAGTAACATAAGACAGTCAAGTCAAGAAACATCCCAATCATAAATAAATAAATTATTTTCATGTAACTTTCATGTTTCTTGTCATCTGACTTCAACATTTAAAAAGTATGTGATGGGGCTTCCCTGGTGGCGCAGTGGTTGAGAGTCTGCCTGCCGATGCAGGGGACACGGGTTCGTGCCCCGGTCTGGGAAGATCCCACATGCTGCAGAGCAGCTGGGTCTGTGAGCCATGGACGCTGAGCCTGTGTGTCCGGAGCCTATGCTCTGCAACGGGAGAGGCCACAACAGTGAGAGGCCCGCGTACCGCAAAAAAAAAAAAAAAAAAAAAAAAGTATGTGATGGAAAAAAAGAAGAATTTTTTAAATAGATTTGATTCATGAAACTTCATGATATCCCTATATTTTGTCTACCCATTTAATAATGTTAATTCTAAGTCAGTCTGTTAAGGAAATCTCTAATTTTCGAATCTCATCATAAGTAGTCCTTGCTTTACACAGTCCTTTCTTTACTGTGTTAACTGAAGCCATGCATTTCAGAATCATGTAGAGGGAGGCCACAGCTCCAATATGCACAGATTTCAATTAACATGGTGCTGTGTAAAGTAAGGACTGCCTGTACGTATTGACTGTGACAGCTACAAACGTAAACTGAAATATGTGTACCTATTAGCAGTCCTAATACCACAAATAGCATCGCTGCTAGTCAAGTGAGCTTCTAAAATTGTAAATCACTCTTGGGAAATTTCCAAACAAAACAAAGAACAATCTTTTCTTGGTTTTCATGGTGTTTGCATTCCTGGAAAATTTGGTATATATTAAAATATACAAAAAATATTGTATGTTTATATGTATATCCCTAGATGCCTGTCTGCTAAACGTCAGTAGCAAACCCCTTCCCTCATATTGTGATAAACAAAAATTCCCCACAAATTTCCAAAGTGCTTCTAAAGAAGCAGGATACCATCAAATGAAATGACCACTTACAGCCTTAAAAACTTACCTCAAAAACTATCCACTTAAAATTCTATTACAACTAAACTTTGGGACACCTATTTTTCTCATAGGAGTGAACAAAATAAGCAACATAAAGTTTAGGAAACACTGACATTTACCTCTCAGGTTAAAATTATTCATAAGATCTTGGTCAGTTAGCAATTCCGATAGGGAGAAAGACTTCCTTGGTTCCTCATATATTGTAGGTGCTCAATAAACTTGATTGAAATCTAAGGCAGATAAACGATTTGGGTTAAAAAATATTATTGTGATTATTGGTTATAGTATTTCCTAAAGCTGACTTTAGTAAAATGGAAAATAATTCACTCAAAAACTACAGATTGGGCTTCCCTGGTGGCGCAGTGGTTGAGAGTCCGCCTGCCGATGCAGGGGACATGGGTTCGTGCCCCGGTCCGGGAAGATCACATGCCACATGCCATGGAGCGGCTGGGCCTATGAGCCATGGCCGCTGAGCCTGCGTGTCTGGAGCCTGTGCTCCGCAGCGGGAGAGGCCACAACAGTGAGAGGCCTGCGTACTGGAAAAAAAAAAAAAAAACCTACAGATTTTCTTTAGTTCCTTTGGTTACTATGAGTTTTCTTATTGCTACTTTACATCAAAACCAGTAACCCCTGTAAACTCGATTCTTAAGGTAATAGGAGAAGGATAATCGTCAGGAGAGGCTAATGCCTTTAAAATAAACTAGCCCAAGGACAGATAGAGGGTGAATATCATGCCCCTGAAATCACGCAGTAAGTTCTCCTGGGATTCAGCTTATGGGCAATAGATACATTGTTGCTTTGTTTTTTTAATTTAAAAATTTTGTTTGTAAACTAAACATCCATAATACATTGCCAAGACAGTATACGTGTGATCCATGTAAATGCTTTGGTAACTCATTTAAATGACAATTTACTACTTCAGTTATGCTTCTAATAACATCATTCATTTTGGATCATTCAGTTCATAAAGACAGTGAGGTCCTTGATTATAAGACACTGTCTGTATTTCTGGAAAAAAATAAAATAAAGGAATGTGCTTCCCAATGATTGTTTATCACTTGATAATTACAGAGTCCTTGCAGCTATTCTGTATATTTCAAGAACTCCTATTTTTTTCTCAGGATCCAGCAGTTCTTTGTTTTAATTTATTTTCCTCTTAAATATCTCCTGCTATTTAAGCAATAATTCCTTCTAAATCAATTGTTAGCAGCAGTTAATGACCAGTTGGTTAATTAATAGCTCAAAGCAAAGCTGAGGGTGTTCCCTGTTCTAACAAACCACCAGACTCTAACTGGGGTATTATTGTTAACGTACCCTGTAATCATTTGCTTCTCAAAGCCTCACTGCCACATATTATTTTATTTTAACTAAAAAGGATGAGTGGGAAATAGGTGACAGCATTATAAAATCAGTCATAATAATACACACATCTTTAAGTTATTTGCATGTCCAGATTGATCCTTATTTCCATAGGACGTGCCAGTAGGCAGGGGATAAAATATCAGGCTGTACTGTTTAGGAAGCTCATTTAACCACAGCGTTTTCCTCTCTTCAACCTCAGGGCTCCAAGCCTGGTGTAGCTGCAACAGCCTCATGGCATTCTGAATCTTTTCTGTTCCAAAACTGTACTCTTAAGCACTCTGACAGTAGAAGGAGAGAAACTGTGATGCACATTTTCCGCCTGATAAACATATGGTTTACTTACTGACACCAGATATGCCTTTTGTACAGCTAATAGAGAAGAAATGGGCTTAATAACTAGTGCAAGAAACGAAACATCAAGAGTCCTCAGCTCTATTCCTGACATCTTTTGCCTTATTCTGTGTGATCACAGGGAAGTGATTTAGCAAGTCTGTGCTTCTTGTGCTAATAATTCTGACAATCAACCTAAATTAAAAAGAAGACAAGTATTCATCAGAAAAGAGTCTAGAGGAGCTATAATGCCCTAGAGTTTTGCCTTGTCTAGAAATGTATTTATGAACATGGTGCATGAAAATGAACATCAGGCAGATATTTTGCGATTCACTAAAGTAATGCTTTCATTTTTCTATGTCCCTTTTTACCATCAACTCCTTGATGGAGAGAGGTTTGGTGATATCACCCAATCCTCTCTGTGTATTTGTAAGACATTGAGATACCAAGTGTGAATAATACTGTGAAGGGTTAGGATATGAATATTAGCTAATACTTTTCCATCTAGATTTCAATGTAATAGACTATTGCTGGATAAAACAGGATATTACAATGGAATCATAAATCTCAAACCCCAACTTTAAGGATTTGCCGACATGATGACATGGTCTTCCATAGATGATAATGGTTGAGTTCATAGATGAGAAAGTTGATGAACTAAAAGCAGGAAGGAAAAGTATAGGCTATTCATGAATAGGGAAGACTCTGAAGGGAAAAGACATGGAAGATACATAAACACTGGAGGAAGAAAAAGATGAATGTGAAAGATATTATGAACTGCACTTCTAGTAAAGGTCATGTGGTGCACTTACATTTGTGAGAACCACAAATAATACTTTCAGCTGAGTCACAAAGGAAATAAGAGCCAGAGCCCATGTTCCCTGATTTCTGACAGGGTGTCAAGCTTGGTTTGCAGGCAGTTGCCTAGATTGTTATTAAAGGTTACCCACTGGAGCTCCGGTCTATATATATTTTATTATTTTCATGATTTCTACAATTTCACAGTTTACTGAAACTGACTCAGATTGCCAGAATAAGCAAAACATATCCATTAATATAATAGATTTTAATATAATAAATTTTCAACATGCTCCAGGTCTACAGAGATGATTAACAACATAAAAGATTAAAATTGTCTACAGAAATGACTTTCTGACTGAACTAAACTTCCTGAATGGATTGCCTTCCTATTACCTGTAATGGTCTAAACTTTGAAATATGATGTTCCCATCAGAGATATAAAAGATATTCTTTGCTCTGTGTCAATTTAAACAGCCATCTTGGATTTAGGAAGAATAGATTTATTCAAATTTTGTCAGGGGTTTCTTTTCTTAACTTTATGTTAATATTAATGGGAAAAAATACCTTCGGCTTGCTGAGTATCTAGTCTATTCTAAGTACTGAACCTTATTTCATTTAATACTGACAATAAATCTGCCTGGTTAGTGTTATTCTATAGATTTTATTGTGCATACTGAAGACAGTACGGTATAGAGATGTAAAGTAACTGCCCAAGGTCAGCCACCTAGCAGTGAGCAGAGCCAGGCTCCAAGCACAGGTCTGCCTGACTCTAACACGTAATACCATTATATCCAATACATAACACTGACCTTTGAATCTCACATCTATCTCTAAATCAGACAGAGTTGCTTCTGATGATCCACAATCATCCTTTTCGTCTTTCAAGTTCCGTTCTTTTACCACATTCACTTAATGTTTTCTTAAGACTTATTTCCAACCATAGAATTATCTGGGAAAAAAAAAGAATGTGATGTCTTTCTTGCTGTCTGAAGTCTTTTGATTAAAGTTAGATGGCTGACCCTGAAACAGAATCCCTCATCTCAAAGCTCATGGCTGAATGGAAATACAACCAATGGTGCACATGCTTAGGACATGGTCCCAAGTGCCATGAGAACCCTCAGGATTTTTTTTTTTTTTTTTTTTTTTTACATTCAACAGACTTTTTCAAGAATCGACCAGGGGTGAGTATGTCTTACAGTTGCCCTGCAGGAGTGCTCAGTCTAGTAGTTCAACTGAAGGAAGACTAAACAGTTCATGAGTGAACACAGTGCAACAATGGGAGAGTCAACAGCAACCTTTGGGACTTTTAAATGATTTTTGCAGTAATTATAGCTGCGGATCTGGATCAACAACATTACTTCCACATTTGTCAAAGCAAGAGGAACAAAACCCCTATGCGTGTCCTACTCTTATCAAATGCAGAGTTTCTTTATTAAATTGGCTTTTGTTTCACATTTACCACCTAGACTTCTCTGCTTTAAAGCAGGCTGCTGTGTAAGCTGTCACAGCTACTAATTAGTTATGGGTTGAACAGCTAAGCATAATCCATGATCCTATGAATCTAGGACCACCTGTGGTAGATCACATAGCAATATTTTAGTTGGTTAGACTAGGTTTACTATACGTAAGAATATAAGAACAAAAAAGCCATGCACGATAAATTTATTTCTCACACATGACTGAATGAACATATTTGGCTATTAAACCACACTAATTATTCACACAGTTTGGCAAATATTCAAAATACTGCAGCAGCGCAAACTAATGCAGTAAAAATAATTTTCACACATTTTTGTTGGCTGTGAAAATTGTTCTTCCAATCCCCTTTCAAAGTGTTTACAGTTCATTAGAAAATGTTTAATCTCCACCAAAGAGATACAAACTGTACTCAAAGCACTTTTCTATCCCTTCATATTACATCTTCGGCAAATAATAATCCGAGAAAGTGTTTTTAAAAAATAAAGGAATTAACTTGGGAAGAGCACTTGGTTTTGCAAGTTTCCAAACTGCAAAAGAGGCACCTCAGGTGATGACCCAGCTTCAGAAAAAAAACTGAGAAGTCAGGTCTCCTTCTTGGGAGGGGATTCTTCTTAGAATAGTAGATTGTGTGGCCTGAATTTGAGTCTTGAGGACAGTTTAAGAGCAGGTATCATTAAGCCAAGCCATCAAGAGGGAGAAATATGTTGCTTGGTGAAGTCTACATTTACATTCAACTACCACTGAGTGCTCCAGAGAGTGTGGGAAGAAAACAGAGGCACTGAAGCTCAGGGTAAATCGTGTCGTAAACACCGCTATAGGCATTCAAGTTCCATCTACTTAATTATCTGAGATAATCAGAGCTATCTGATCTGTTCATTTTTATATGTAAAAGAGAAAGAAAATAGTCACTTTATCCTGTTTTTAAGTGAATAGCAAGCATTGATATCCCAGTTTATCCCCCCCACCCAAAAAAACAAAAAAACTGGCAAATATTCTCAGGGAAATCTTCATGATTAACGATAATATGGATTTCACCCTGATAAATTGTTTTTTCCAAGGCTTGCCTTTCCTACGGTCTTTTGTCCAAAGGTTATGCAGTCATAGCCAACAGAATATACTCTACAGAATTAGAGACATGGTAGCATTCAAGAGTTCCATTTAAATTCAAATATGTCCATGGTAAAGATGGTTTGTACTGGATTAATCTCCAGGTTTTTTTCAGTCACTTTTGATTCATTAGAAAGTGTAGAGAGAAAGGAGCTTACTTATAATGACACGGATGGATACTCACACTCCTTTTTTCTCTATTATCTTGAGAATAGCTCACGTTGACAAACTTGGTACTGA
Organism: Mesoplodon mirus; assembly: GCF_964341445.2. NCBI lineage: Eukaryota > Metazoa > Chordata > Mammalia > Artiodactyla > Ziphiidae > Mesoplodon > Mesoplodon mirus. Next base: position 16,174,007 of record NC_138977.1, on the reverse strand, counting down.
TCCAGTCTATCTTTTGCAGACCCGGGGATAAGAATATGAACAGAGTCCAAATAATTTAAAACATAAAAATCAAGTTTTTAAAAAATCATTAATTAAAAAAACATATTTTATCTTCCTACCTAAACTAATATCCTTTAAAACCACCTGGAACACCAGATTGGAATTTTGAATTCTCAAATGTCTCAGAGTTGCAAACTGGGAAGGCAACAAGCTCAGGATCTGTGTCCTGGCCTGTAAAGTTTGTGGAAAGTTATTTTCTAAATCTGCTCCAATTTTCCAACATTAGTCCAAAAATGTGCAAATCAAAACTGAACAGAATATGCTCTGCTTCAGAAAGAATGGCAATGTATACATATTTTGGAAAGATATCCACCCAAAATAGTTTTAGGACTTAAGAGACTAAGTTTTATTTGTCTGAAAATGCACGTATAAGAATCAGCTCATGCCTGAAAGTAAGCAAATAAATGCAAATTAACTAGACTTAAACAAGGGTTGGGCAAATAGCAAATATAACAGAAAGACAATTTCATGCCCCCCACGTGTCACATCACTGACACAGCATGTATCGGTTACAATTTATGGCCTTGTCGCAGCTTGGTATGGCTGACTAAAAGGCTATTTTTTCTAAACAGCTTCCTGTATGGAAAATTCAGAACACAGTTGTTTTGGTAGTTTGATTATTTAAATATGTTTTCATTGTTTTCACTCATTTATTCCTTAACTCGTTCCATCAGCACCTATTATTTACCAGTACTCTTTCTGGTACAAGATCTACAGAGATTTTTAAAAAATAAGCCTTTGCCAAGTCAAAGGACTTGGGCTATTAGCTGGCTTGTCTAGGGTTAAATATTTACCTTTGATAATACTATTCGAGTGCTTTGAAAAACGCCCCCAACATTTTCTCAAGAAAATCTAAAACAGTATTTTTACAGGGACTTGCTGAAAGGAAAGCACAACCGGAAGAATTCAGCTTTATACATGGGGAAAGCAACATTCTCCAGGCAGCCAGCAGCTTCACTTAGGTACCTAATGCTGTTATGAATGATTAAGCCTGCCTTCCCCCTCTGTATAACCAATTCTTCTTGAGTTCTCGCTGTAAACAATTGTCATTTTTTAGTTTATTATCTCATTTATTTCCCCTATAATAACTCCAAGATCTGCATAGGATCACAAGCCTCCAATCCTCCACACAGGAGAGTATCACCTAAGACTAGCAGCTTTAGAAGAATCTCACAGCTTTTTAAATATTACTGCCTGGCTAGGAAAGGGTCTAATTCTATGTTCTGTACAGTGCGTAACTCCATGTTGGTACCCAATAAATGTTAAATACCAATAATAACTATGGCGGTAATCAGAATTCCTTCTGATACAAACTAGTTTGTCTCAACCTTGATTTTACCCTGTGTCTCTTAGTAATTGTCTGGCATTTTCCCTGCTGTTCTTGTCTTTTTTTAATTACATCCTACTGATGTGACTCTTAAAGTATCTTAAAGTGAATGGAAGAAAGGCTTAATGCTTTCTACACAAAAGGAGCTGCAGGAAACAGGTGCCTAGCAGTCAGAATAATAAACTCCAAAGAAATGGGCTGGGTCTTGCTTTCATTCCTCATAAATACAAAAGGGTAGGTAGAGGGGAGAGAGAGGGCACAAGGAAGGAAGGAGAGAGTAATTAGTTTGCATAACTGTACCGATGAGGGCAAACACAACTTCTCTTTGTTTTCTTACATTGTAGTTGTACCGGGGAGAGTTGGTGCATTATAGCAATTCAGAGCCACAGCATACTGCATTTGCTTAGGACTGGAAAAGGAAGATGTGTGTATATGTGTCATTTATTAACAGAAATTGAACACCTCTTTCACATAACCCATACATTGGTGGCACAGTGGAGAAATACAAAGTTGACTTCATCTCTTTAGAGTTCATGTTGCTGACCTAAAAATCAGGTGTTTTCAGAGATCTAAGGCTGTGATTGTGGGGCTACCGCACCCGGGATTTCAAAGGTCAGGTTGACCTAAGATTACTGAGGTTATGCTAACTGTTAAAGGACCACTGAGACTGTCTTCATCTAATGGGTACTAGTAATAGCATTAGGATGGGGTAGTTTATCACATGGATTGCTTAGATTACAAGAGTTGCTATAATGTAGGGAGAAACATGAAAAGAAGGAACCAGTACGGACGGCCTGCCATGTGCATTTTTATTCATCCTGTTCCCCATGATCATGATGCCAACTCTGTAAGGAAATACTCCCATCTTCATTTTCCTGAAGAAATCATCTAAGAGAGGATAAGTAACATTCCTAAAGTCATAAGTAGCCAAGCCAGGATTTCTACGTGGATCAGTCTGACTCTACATTCAGTGCTTCTCCCGTGGACAAGTGCTAGTGATTGGTTTGAGAAGAAAAGGAGGCAGAATTAAAACTTGAGTCCATATTGCTCTGGCCTCAATGGGATGAGACTCACAACATGTGCCTCTGACAAAGCTGGAGGTGAGGGTGATCTTGGAAAGGAGGCAACTTGTGTTTAATGACCTCATATGGCATCTTCTCCTTGGCAACCATATTATGATTTCTGCGGTCTATCACAAAGGGGGTGGGGTCAGCAAGAATGGACAGAGAAGTACAAACCTAGCAACACTAATCAAAACTGACCTACAGCACAGGACCACTGTCAGTAGATGAAAAACAGTCTCTGTAGGACAGCAGTTTAATACGGAGTGGTCAAGCCATTCTCCCTCATCTAGCCTGAGGAATAACTGGTCTTTTTTTTTTTTTTTTTTTAACCCTCCCTCACTGACTAGGAGACAACCATCTTCACTCACTCAAGCACTGATATTTTTATTCTTATTATCTCTGTCTGAAATATCTTTCTTTAACATTCTTCCTGGTTTGTGATTATTCTTCAAGTTGAATCTTGCCTGGTCTTCATTCTGCCAGTAATATCAAACATTCTATTATCAAGACTTTTGTTTACTCTCCACTAGAGATAGATCATTTATTAGATAATCCTATAAAGAGGTTGTTAAAGCTTCTCCTCCCACTAGATTGTGAGCAATTTTGAGATGTCCGAGTCATCTTCACAACCCTAGCTTTGGACACAGTGTCTACCTAGCACATAGTAAAGACTCAACATGTAAATGAAAAAAAGAATAAAATTCCCATCGTAGGTAACTCTGATTTAGGTAGTCATGGAGGCCCGTTCATGAGCAAAAGCCATGTGCTGGTCCATCTAGGATAAATAAGTTTTCACCCTGGTTCCTCCCTTCAGGATAGATCTTTATATTAAAAATATTGTCACTTCCTCAAAAGATTAAGCATTGAGTAAAGATTCTTTAGGACCTTTAAAGCTGTGGAGAGAAGCCTCTGCAAAGTTTATGTAATCTTCCAAAGTTAGTATGTAATGTTAACCTCATTCCTACATTTTTTAAACCACACATATGTTATATATAAGGAACATATCAATGAATAATCACAGTCCCTGCTTTCCAGAAGCTCATAGTCCAGTGGGAAAGATAGATATTTTATAACTTGCAAAACTAATTATTAAATTATAAGTGTAGAAAAATATAATTGGAAAAGTTCTTTATGGAAAAATAAGGGTACCATGTGAACATATAGAAGGAACACACCTTCTTTGGTGAAGGAGTGATCTTAACAAATAACAAGTGGGAAAGAGAAGAGATAACTGAAGAAACTCCTGCATTAGTCTGTGCAAGAGATAATTATGACTGGGGCTAGTGTTGTAGCAGTTCAGATGGACAGAAGTGGATATATTTGATACATATTTCAAAATTTGAGTTGGTAAGATTTTGTGATTGGAGGGAAGAGTGATGAAGGAGAAAGAGAGCAAGGATGACCCCCAGTGAGTAACAAAGCCATTTACTGAACTAAAGAACAATGACGAGGGGCAGCGGACAGGTGGGGAGCAGGCAAGAAGGAGAAAGTCAACTTCGGACATGTTTACATGGAGACTATTTATATGAGTCCTAAAAATGGAAAGAAAACTATGTAAATAAGAATATTTTCGGCCTTCACATAAACTTCTATAACAATCTTCTCCACTGCTATTGAGAAGACCAAGCAGAATGCAGTGGACTAATGTCATTCAGGGCTCTTCTAAAACTTTGAATATCTCTCCACACCTTGATAGGTTCCTGTATTTTGAATCCTACTCTCTTTGGTTAAAATTTTAAGAAAAAAAATATTTTCCAGGTTCCTTTCCAGTTAGGGTGCAGACATGTGCCTTAAGCTCCATCAATCAGAAGTAGCTGCTGAGACTTTGATTTGAAAGTGAGCTACTAAAAGCAGGAAGCCAGGCATCAATTCTGCTGGTGTGCTGGCGTTGTTTTGAATTTGGTGATGGCAACAGCAATCACTATCAGGCCAATTAGAAGTGAGGTTCTATTGTTGTTTCTGAAAGCATAAAGCCTGTTTCTCCAGATCTCGCAATGATTCTCTAGTAACTCCCATTCTGTTCAAAGTAGCAAAAGTTATTGTCTTCAACTTAAACAACCTAGAGTCTAATTAATACATAGTGACAATATATTCTATTAATATACTGATAGAACATTTCTACTTACATAAGTTTTTATACATAGAACAACATACCTACTTCAAAGTGTGAAAATGCCACACAGAGATGCTTTTAAGAAAATAATCTATTGATAATAATTTTAAACTTAATAATTAAGTTCATAGAATGTTAAAGAATGCCACAAAAAAGAAAATAAACTTCAAAAACTAGGAAATGAATACAGAAGCTAATCCTAATAAGTCTCTTTATAATCAGTGTCTAGGAGACAGAAATAAAAAATGGAAGGGAAATCTATGTATATAATTTTAAGTTAACAGATGGAAAATTGTTGTATAACAAAAGCACTCACACTAGGCTTTCAAATTTTCAATTTACATTGAATCCAGGAAATGGCCACAGTTGATATGCACAAATTAACACATTTTCAAATAGGTGTACTTATCTAAAAACAGGAAATCAGTCTTGCTCATACTACAACTAAAAACAAAAACTTAAAAAAAGAAACCCATAAGATCTTTTTAAAATCTAGATGTTCTTTATCCCATCTAATTTCTCCCAGCTACCCTTAATATTCAGCTAGCCACCTAAAGTCCATTCAAACATTATATGTTGGTCTAGCAAAATCTGAGGAATTTTCATGAAAGGAGAAAGTTGGTTGGAAACAATATTTTACTGTCTTAAATCCGGATGCAGATTGTCCTAAGAAGAACTAACATTTATTTAATGCAATCTACATGCCATGCCCTGCATTATGTACTTTCCTCACAATATCTACAGATAAAGAGCATGAAGTTTATGGAAAATCGATATTACACAGTTAGCAAAGGGACAAATCTGAAATTCAAATAGCTTGGCTCCAGAGCTCTGCTCTGCCAGCTAAGGGTTTCTTACCAGGTCTTGCCCACCCATGGTTGTCCTCTTTCTTGGAAAATGTGATGTTCCAGAAAAGCCTAGTTCCATGATTTATTTTTTTCCAGCTGTTCCTTGTCCCCAGCCTTTATTCCTGCCAGAGTTGAGCCCTGTTTTTAATCTTTCTGATTGTTCTCAAAGTGATTCTCTGGAATCAATTCAAGTTCTCTACCCAACACTCCAATATGTCTTTTCTATATTTCTAGTGTTATGTTTCCCATTTAGTCCATCTGATCTAGACCCACTTAGGTATTGTCATAGTCTTTGGATTGAATTTTTCACTCTTTCTTGAACCTATTGAAATCTTGAAGGAGAGAGTTCTTGATTTGACCTTGATTTTTTTCATTTACCTCCAACAAGTTCCTGTTCCTTGGGCTCTGGACCAAGTGCTGCCAGAATGCCAGATCATTGAGGCTACCACTCTCCTTAACTCTATTCTAGAAGCAGTTATTTTGTAAAAATACACTGAAGGAAAAGATCCTGAAGGCAATGACAGCATCTTCAAAAACAAGTGAGATTTAATTATTTTACCTATTACAAAGTACTTTCACATTCATTGTCCATTTAAAGGCAGTGAATACATGTATTATCCTGTCATTACAAAAAAGTAAAATAGAGATCCTAAATATTAAATGATTTACCTGATGTCACAAAGCTAGTTGATGGAGCTGGGTCTCAAATCTAGGCTTTTTTATTCCAAACTCTATCTTTCTGGGAGGTAACAGCATTTGTGACAAATATAATAAACCATCCAGTAAAATTCATTAAAACACATTAGTGAAACAGATAATGTAACTTTAATGAGTTTTTAAAATCAGATACAAAAAGTTGAAAAAAATTTCACTGTAGGAAAAATGTTATTAATTCTTCTCTGAAATGCAAGTCAACAATATCAGTGTTTTTGAAAAACTCTTAATGTTTCTTGACAGCCTAGGGATTGGTTTGTCTAAATTGACAATTACATGTGATTGACGCTGTATTATTGACAGACATAGGGGACTAGAAATATTTATTTGAAATGTGTTAGGTCTAATACATTCTATCTCACTGACATGCAATACTTTGTTCATTTGTTTCTTCAACAATAGGGTCCACACTATCAAATTTTTCCTGAAGAAGCTTATAGTAGAAGATATAACTAATAGTATAAGGCTATAAATAGAACTAAATGAGTGGTTATGAAAATAGCTTAGTAGAATTCAGAGAAAAGAAGAGTTGCTATGATTTGGAACAGGGGTCAGCAAACTATCACCCACAGGCCAAATGTGGCCGACAACCTGTTTTTGTAAATAAAATTTTATTGGAATATAGCCACATTCATCCATTTACATATTTTTAATGGATGCTTTTCTGTTAGATGGGCAGAGTTGAGTAGTTACAACAGAGACTTGCTTAGGTACACAAGGCCTAAAATGTTTACTCTTTGGTTTTTTCCAGATTAAGTTTGCTGACTACTGATGTGTAGTCATTGCAGAAGGTTTAATTGGGGTAGAAGAAGAGCTGGGCCTGGGTTGTTGGGAAAAATTAGGGAAAGGGTTGAAAGGGGAGAATTCAGGCAGAGAATCTAGAAATAGCAGAGGCATATTCCTAAGATTTGCTTGGGGATGATTAAGGGACAGTAAAAAGTATGGCTTGGCTCAGAAAGAAGACTGATGCTGGGAACTGAAGGGGTACACATTTGAAAGGCTGCCACAGTTCAGGGACATCTGATGCCAGGCTAATGCATGTGAAGTTTTCTTGAAGAACTTCATTGGCAATCCACTGAAGGTATAAATTCCAGTGCTCTCATAGCCCAGCTCTGAATAGAGTCATATTCAAAGAGGAGAAGTGAAAGGAAGGAAAGAAGGAAGGAAGGAAGGAAGGAAGGAAGGAAGGAAGGAATCATATTTTTTGTACTTTTCTAAGAACATTAACGGGGATTCCATTTGCAATGAAACCAACACTTCCAAAAATCCTCTTTCCTTCCTGCTCCTATTTTCTTAACTTCCATAGTTTCTCCCTATCCTTAATGGTTCATCTTCTATTTCTTTTCTTCTTTTTTTTTTGCGGTACGCGGGCCTCTCACTGTTGTGGCCTCTCCCATTGCGGAGCACAGACTCCGGACGCGCAGGCTCAGCGGCCGTGGCTCACGGGCCCAGCCGCTCCACGGCATGTGGGATCCTCCCGGACCGGGGCACGAACCCGTGTCCCCTGCATTGGCAGGTGGACTCTCAACCACTGCGCCACCAGGGAAGCCCCGATCTTCTATTTCTTCACCAACTCACACAACACTTGGTATTTTCTTCCCCCCACTTTCCTACTTCCTTTCTCCTTGTCCCTCCTTTCCATTTTCTTTGACCCCTCCTCGATCAAGCCATCATTTCTGCTTTATGCAATCTCGAACACCCTAGAAAAGATCGGACTCTTATAGCAGGGGCTTGTAACGTGTTTTTGTGCCATCGACTGGTGGGCAGTCTGGTGAATCCTGTGGACCCTCTCTCAGAACAATGTTTCTAAACGCCTAAGATAGAATACACTAGACTACAAAGGAAATCAAATATATTGAAATATGGTGAATAAAATATGACTTATTAAAAATTATGCCATAATAATATGTTCTTTTATCTATACATTAAATAACAAGGTCTGAGGATAGAATTAATAGCCACTATAATTAAAAAATAGTGATGTGGGGCTTTCCTGGTGGCACAGTGGTTAAGAATCCGCCTGCCAATGCAGGGGACACGGGTTCGAGCCCTGGTCTGGGAAGATCCCACATGCTGCAGAGTAACTAAGACCATGCGCCACAACTACTGAGCCCACGAGCCACAAATACTGAAGCCCGCATGCCTAGAACCTGTGCTCCGCAACAAGAGAAGCCACCATGATGAGAAGCCCGCACACCACAACGAAGAGTAGCCCCCGCTCGCCGCAACTAGAGAAAGCCCGCGCACAGCAACGAAGACCCAACGCAGCCAAAAATAAATAAATAAATAAATAAATGTATATTAAAAAATAGTGATGAGTGTAAATGATATTTTGAGATATCTACAACTAAAATATGATATATAAATATATATATGTGTATGTATATAAATATGTATTTATATAAATATTTACATATATAAATATATTTCTATTGCAGAAAAGCTTCAGGTATCACTAACATTACTTTTGTTTGTTGCCACTTACGTTCGTAATTGAAAATGTTTAATTTTAATAGTGAAAACAATGATGGAGGTTTTACCACCCTCATTAGATAATCTCCTGAAACCCGATTTGCAAACTCCTTCCTTAGACGATGAAGGAGGAGGAACTAAACAAGCAAAGACAAAAATCTTTTTAGTAGTTAGGGGAAATGGAGGAAAGCTAGGAAGTCTCACATAGGAAGAATTTTTTTTTTAACCACTAAACATTTTAGGCAAGAAGGAAAATTATAGCAACAGGGCTTTATAAAGATAAATTGACACCATTCAAAATAGGGAAAAGTTGATGTAAATAAACTAGTTGGAAAGTTTTGTAATAGTCAATGCGCGAGGTGAACAACATTGGTTACATTATATTTGGAAATAAAAGGAAAGTATTTCATTTATTTAGCTGCCACACTTAAATCAGGGGTAGGTGACAATTAAGCAAATGTTTCCAAAAATTGAGCATTTTGTTTTACAAAATAGTTTATTCTCCAAACTCTGCTACACTTACACACACACACACACACACATATCAGAAGCATATACAACTAGAGAAAGTAGCAAAGTTGTTGGAAATCCAGTGCATTGAAATTGTTCAACAGGAAATTGCTAAATTCTCCCAAAATACAGGCATTTTGAACAATGATTTATCTGTATGTCACAGAATAAACGTTAGAGCCGGAGTTTTAATTCCCACTCTGCCACTTGTTAAGTGTGTAATCCTTGGCAAATTGCTTTAAGCATCAGTGTTTTTCATCTTAAAAATTAGAACAATGCTAATGATATCTAGCCCAGAGGGCTATAGAGAGAATAATTACTCCAAATATGCAAAAGCACTAATCATGGTATTGGATATGTTGTAAGTGCTCAATATGTGTTGATTGTATTTCAAAGTAAGAGTGTACTAGATCTACAAATTAAGATGCTATCGTTAAAAATCGTCTTCAAATGAAAGGTCTCCAATGTTCCCCCTTTCTTCTTGACTAAATCATGTGTTTGTTGTCCTAGAAAGAAAGCTATAATTTGGCTCTCCATAAAACCTCCTTGATCCTGAGGCAATACTGAGGCTATAACACTTAAGCATTCACAGTATTAGAGAGTTGAGTGTCTAAATAGGGTACTTTGAAAGAATTTTTTTTTTTTTTTTTTTCTTTTTGCGGTATGCGGGCCTCTCACTGTTGTGGCCTCTCCCGTTGCGGAGCACAGGCTCCGGATGCGCAGGCCCAGCGGCCATGGCTCACGGGCCCAGCTGCTCCGCGGCATATGGGATCCTCCCAGACCGGGGCACGAACCCGTATCCCCTGCATCGGCAGGCGGACTCTCAACCACTGCGCCACCAGGGAGGCCCAAGAATTTTGATTACATTATATACTCCCATCATACTGCCTTGGTACAAAATAATTATACTCTTTTGAACACAAGGTTTTTGTGCACCAACCCAGATTTCTGAAGCTGTGCAGCCTCTGGGCAGAGGGAGCTTAATGTTATGAAATTCGGTTTTACCTTGTTCTCTTGATAACGAAAACAATAGTTAAAATAATGGGAATTAAAATCCCTGCACTAGCTGGTAATGTGGCACAGAGTGGGGACAGTGGGTTTACTTAAACTCTACAAATCGACTTAAAGATGTGCTAGGTTTTATCTGAAACACAAACAAGCAAACAAATAGCAGCTTTTATACTTGCTTTCTTGGAAAGAAAATTAGATGCTGTCCTACGGGCATGTAAAGACAGGATGCACATATTTGTATTCAAGACTCTTTCTAGTGAAGAAGTACTTTAACAAATTAATCCTTTTTGAAAATATCTGCATTTTGTCCTAAAAGTCTTAGCATTGCTCCGTTGATTGGCCCGAAACATCTTTTGAGTCAACCTCCTATTCATACTGGTCTCTCTGTACCTCAAGCTGGCTGTCTTTTTACCTTCCAGATTTTATACGCACGCCATCAGCAGTTTTCCTGTTCATCACTTCAACTGCATGAGACAGGACCATAAAATTGAAAAGTGAAGCCACGCTGAAAGAAAAATTGTGATTTGTCTTGGCCCTCTCCTGGACATTAGGTTTCTCCTCTGGCCTCTTACTAAGTTTGTCTGAGAGGCCTCCAAGCCATAGCTGGTCATTCATGTGACCCCTTTCTCACTAAAACCACATCAAATCTTGTTCTCTGATTTTACCTATTTTCCTGCCCCTCTGTTTACTGGAGTAGATTTTCTTTAAAGATTGCTCTTGACTAAGACCCTGTGACCAAAGATTTATTACTTTCTGCATCCTCCTTTTTGCTTGCATTTTAAGAGAATCCTCATATTCTGTCTGTAGCCCACACACTGATAGAGAAACAACTTTTTTTTTTTCTACTTCCAAAAGTTTGCATAATTTCAAGATCTACGTATGGGAGCTGTGTAACCATGCTGCCACGAGATGAAAGACAAAGGCAATTTTTGCAATTCTGCTACCATTTAGAAGCACAGCTTTGTACAACTAGAGAAACAGGACCTCAAAGGATGTATAAGACAGAGGTCACAAATTCAAATGCATTTGGAGTCCAGGTAGGTAAAATTATTATGTTTTGTGACTACACATAAGACAATAGAGTAGTGAATTGACCTCAGTCATTGAAAATCAACACTGTGCTATGCAAACAAAACCTTTAAATGAGCCAGATTCTACCTTTAGCCCAGACCAGTTTTATGATCCATAACTGGTCATATGGCCCTCGTTTTACTCATTAAACCCTCATTGAAGAATATATTCTCTCCATCACTTTTTAAATAGCAAAGTACTGATATTACCTGATGGCAAAGAAAGCCCTTTCTGCTTTTCACACCAAATATCCAATCCAAGGAATATTTCTGCAGGTGTTTTTTTTTGTTGTTGTTGTTGTTTTCTAAAACACATCTCAGACATAATCATTTCACTTTTAAAGGTACAATTACTGTAAAGACTGTGATCACTTTGCATTTTGGTCTACCACAAAACCTCCTAACTGATATCTCTACCTTTATCAATCTATGGGGCACACAACAACAGAAACCACCTTCCTTAAATATATTGTGATAATATTGTTTCCCTGTCTAAAAACCTGCAGAAGACTTCAATCACTCTAAATTCTCGACCATGATAAGAAAGTTTCTTATTAGCACATCCATCCTTTCTTCAATTAAACTTCATCATCTCTTTTTTTTTTTTTTTTTTTTTTTTGCAGTACACGGGCCTCTCACTGTTGTGGCCTCTCCCGTTGCGGAGCACAGGCTCCAGACGCGCAGGCTCAGCGGCCATGGCTCACGGGCCCAGCCGCTCCGCGGCATGTGGGATTTTCCCGGACCGGGGCACGAACCCGTGTCCCCTGCATCGGCAGGTGGACTCTCAACCACTGCGCCACCAGGGAAGCCCATAAACTTCACCATCTCTTATTCCCATTTGAACTCATCTTTTGTGTCAAGCAAACGTGCTTATTACCAATTGTTACCATACCAACATTTAAGTGGTAATTTTTGGTATAGTTGCCAAAAATTTCAAGATCTATGTGTGGGAGCCGTGTAACCATGCTGCCACAAGATGCAAGACTTGCTAGCTGGAAAATACAGTTGTCCTAAAGGAAAATGTAGTCATCCTAAAGGAAAATGTAGTTGTCCTAAAGGAAAATGTTCAAAGCATTCCCATTCCTAGCATGGCATGGAAAGTTTAATATGCCTAGTCACTAATTTTCTTGTTGCAAGTACCTTATGCTCCCTTAAAAAGAGAGACCTTGTACATCTTCAGAACTTCCAGGTCACTGGTCTCTCCATTGGAGCCATCCTTGTTGCTGCTCCGACCTTATAGCCACCTTTTTAACCTTGATCCCACACTGAGAAAATTGTAAATGTTTTCTTTAAAATGCCAAGGATTATGTATATATGGCAAAATTAACCTTCCCTAAAGCAAATGTGGCAGAATCTCTGGAACAAAGTGCAGCATGTACAGAAACACAAAAGGAGCAGGAGGGAGCAAATTTGTTCCAGAAATTCCAGAAACACTATTTACTGACAATTTTGTCTAAATCTGATTTGTTTGAATCTGAATCATAAGAGAGTCTTGCTAGCAAGTAATTACTTCCTTTGAGATCAAGGTAACTAAGGGAAATAGCCTTGGCTTTGAACTATATAGCAGAATTAAAAGTGAACTTGTTTTACAGGTAAGTGGCCTAAAGGTAGAGGTAGGAAAAGTGACTAATGGATTACTGATGGAAAAGGAAAGCTCACAACTGGCTCCCTTTAAGGTATTTTATGCCAAATACCCCTGGGCACCATTAGGCAGGAGAGGAACTCTATATTTTGGGAACTAAACTGCCTGATTATAATTTGCACCGAGATTAAACACTGTTTAAAAAAAAAAAAAAAGCCCCTTCCAAACTCTTTTAAGAGGACCTTAGGGATCACCCAACTCATCCCCACCTGACTCAGTGTTCACTCACATCAACTAGAAAGAACCTAATATATCTTCATATTTACTTCCCACAAAAAGTCTCAGTTTAGGGCTTCCCTGGGGGCGCAGTGGTTGAGAGTCCGCCTGCCGATGCAGGGGACATGGGTTCGTGCGCCGGTCCGGGAAGATCCCATATGCCGCGCAGTGGCTGGGCCCGTGAGCCATGGCCGCTGAGCCTGGGCGTCCGGAGCCTGTGCTCCGCAACAGGAGAGGCCACAACAGTGAGAGGCCTGCGTACCGCAAAAAAAAAAGTCTCATTTTATCAACCAAGAAAATTAAGTTCAGGGAAAAGATATTTTCAAGCTAGCACGTTGGTAAGGCCATAATGCAAATCCTGGTCTGTTGAGCGCCAGAGCCAAGGCTTTATTCTTTTTGCTCGTTATGAGCACATTAACTACTGTGGTTGGGGACTGGTTCACAAGTGTGAGCGTGGGGGGCTTTCCCATCAGCACCACCTCCCTGGGTTTCCAAGGCGCTGTGCACCTTTGCTTGAATTCAAGATTGTCATAGGAGGATGCTTAATGATGCTCATGTGGGACAAGTCACATGTGGATGGAGCAAAGGCTCGGGATTCTAATGGCCTTGACCTCTGTTGGATGTCACTGTTTAAGATGTTGTTTATTGACAAAGGAAAGTGTGGACCAAAGGGGAGGCGATTTGAACTAGACTGTTGGATTTGCTGGATTTGCTCAAATGACATTTGACATCTGCCAAGGATGACACAGCTCCTAGGTGCTCATTTCTGCCCAGGTGGCCCCTTCAAGTCCAGCAATATTCTATGCCATTGTTATTCTAAGCATGCAGTTTTGGTATCGCCTGGGAACTTGGCGGAAATGCAGAATTTCTGGCTCCACCTCAGACCTACTGAATCAGAGTTTGCATTTTAACCAGATCCCCAGGGCACCTTTATGTTAGAGTTAGAAGTACTCCAGTATGTTATTTCTATACCAAGCTTAAGACAGAAGAAATCGTTGTGAGGCTGTCTGTGGTCTTATCTGCCTGAGCTTCCCCACAGTCTGTCATTCTAATTGCCTCCTGGAAACCTGCCTGGTAAACAGAAACCAGAGTTCCTCCCCTTGCGAACTATCAACTCCTCTACCCTCATCACCTGTCTGCCTGTCTCCTCTTCCCAGGCCCCGAGGACGTTTTTCCTAGCTTTGGTGGACCCTATCCTGCTCCCACTGTTTGTCCCAGTTATTTTATCTGTCCTCACTTAGGTCCATCAAGGGCTTAAGTGCTTTTGGAACAGAAGGGCCTGAGAGACTAGGAACCTATTTTTGATATCTACCCTGTCCTCATCCCTGAGCTGAGGCAATTAAATAGAACCAACTCTCTGCTGGAATTAGGTCAAAAGAAAGGAGTAAAAGGAGGTGAGGTGGGGGGGAGGGGACATTGATTAATTTATCAAAAAAGTAATCTACTCCACTTATATATGATGCATTTGCATGAAGCGTATTCTCAATAGTGTTTCTGTCCATGTCATTGGTTTGTAGATTCCTAGAAATGAAGGTCTGTTTCTGCTTTACTACCTTGAATTCACATAGATGTTAGAAATACTTCCAGGTAATTATGATTGATTTAAAGCATCTCTGGCTTGAGATTATACAGCTAGAAAATGAGCCCATGTCCTTACACTCTGAGCATTGAGGAGGTCGTCCAGCCTAGCAGTTAGCAATGTGGGTACTGACAGCCGACTCTACCACGCACTAGCTGAGTGGTTCTGGATAAGTCTCTTAAAATCTCTGACCGTTTTCTTCTTGTGGATGAGCATAATAGCATTATACTGACTTCAGAGAGTTTTTATAACATTAAATGACAAATTGCATGTAAATGTTAATACATTATCTGGCATATGGCGTGCCTAATAAAATTGAGCTTCTCTTATTACTTCAGAATTACTATCCATGAAATGTTAATATTCACTCATGGCAACTGGAAAATTATGAAGGTTTGAATCTAGACTCCTATGTTGAAAATTGTTATATAAAAATTTTAGTTGGAATCAAAGGCATCATAATACTAATAATATATTTATTGAGCATTAGCTATGTGACACCTTCTCATATAAGATCACATAGCATCCTCACAACTCTTTTGAGACAGTTCCTATTTTCATCTTTCTCTTTCATCTGACCACCAAACCTATTTCCTCTTTCCCTGGTACACAGCTGGAGACTGGGTGGACAGCCTAGGTGTGGCCATGTAACTGAGTGGAATGCAGTATGTGAGGCAAAGACTATGCTACATCCAAACTTGGTCCATTAGAACCCACCATGTGCCATCCCTTGTGCTCTTGCCTCCTTCATGGCAGCCTTGAAAACTGCACATTAAAGATGGAGGATCTATAAGAGGGAAGGATCCTGGCTTCCTCACTACCTCTTAGAGAAAAGCCACCAGCAGATCAAGAAGAATCATTTTGGATTTTATGTGAGAAATACATTTCCTTTATGTTTCATTTCTGGGATGTATTCGTTACAGCAGCTAATCTCACCTTAACTAATTCACTTAGTCTATCCAAGGTCACACAGCTTATAATTAGGGACTGGAATTCTAGGTCAGGTGAACCCCAAAGCCTGCACTCTCATTCATTACTCTATACTGGCATCAAGCTTCACTTGACAGCCAAAGAGTGGTTCCGTTTTAGCCACCTACCAAATTATGTCAAATAGTAAACACTAGAAGGAGATGAATCTGAAACCCAGAAACCCCTCAACTGAGTTGTTTTCAGAAGCCAGTGCATGAATCAGCTGATTCACGAGCCCTGGGAATTTCCTACAGCTGTCATCAGATGGGCTCAGACCATGCCAATTTATTAGGAAAACAATTTTGCCTCAAGAACCCATCACTGACTTTTTGAAATCTGTTGTCAGTTTTACTTCTCTCTCTATGGGGTATTGAACCAGTGACTTGTATGTTTGGAGCCTCTAATGAGGTTGGTAATGGTCTCATAAGCTCTCTGTGGAGCTCTCACACCTCTAATTGAGAATCAGACATGAGATTGGCCAGAGCCCAGGGAATATTCTCCAAGTGTGTGCTCAGTGGTGTTTGCTCAGAAGGCTCAAGGGAACTTCTCCCTACCAGAGCCCTAAAAAATGAGAGCAGGCATGGCTCCACTTGGTGGGACAGAAGCTCTATAGTGAAGCAGAAAAACAACACCTATAATAACACGGCACGGCACATGCAGATAACAAGGTGCTTTCAAGTGTGGAGTGTCGGTATCAATAGGCATTGAGACATTTTCCATTTTATTGATGAGATTCCTGACAATCAATGAAACTAAGTGACTTGCCAAGAGCATAATAAAATAGGTATAAACATTGACCTTCTAATTCCAAATCCATCAAAAAACTCTTCTGGCTCTCTGTATCTAAATTCTCAAAGATACTAGTAAGCTCACTGCGCTAAAAATAAGTGTGGTTGGGGCTTCCCTGATGGCGCAGTGATTGAGAGTCCACCTGCCGATGCAGGGGACACGGGTTCGTGCCCCGGTCCGGGAGGATCCCATGTGCCACGGAGCGGCTGGGCTCGTGAGCCATGGCCGCTGAGCCTGCGCGTCTGGAGCCTGTGCTCCGCAACGTGAGAGGCCACGGCAGTGAGAGGCCCGTGTACCGCAAAAAAAAAAAAAAAAAAAAAAACAACAACCAAGAGGGCCTATGACGGGGGTCTGTTCAGGCATCATCCCTGCCCTCCTCCCTGTCCACACAGTCCCCTGCCTCTGCATGACTCAGGGCCCTTCAGATCTTCCAGGAGCTGCTGCTTTGTCTTAACAATTCTGTGGCTTATGAAGCAGACAATATGGCTTGTGTAATTAATTTTTCTAGCTCCGAAGTCAGGAACCAGAACTCTCCTAGGCAGGCGGAGTCTGAGCTTCTCCCTTCTACTCAGGCCTCGGCCTGGCTAAAGCCAAGTGAAGGAACCCTAGCAGAAGGCAAAATGGTTTTCTCTGCTTAGCAACCCTCTCCCAAGGCAGAGCCCAAGAATATTTACATGTGCAAAGAGGAGCATCAGGTTTGTTGTGTTCAAAAGGCTCGTTGCCACCAGTTCCATCTCCTCCGTGTTGCGTTCCCACCTTACCACAGTACATGGTTAAAAAAAAAAAAAAAAGAAAGAAAGAAAAAGAAAACCTGAAGATGGGCTAAAAATACCTGAGCCAAATTCAGTGCTTCTGTGAGAAGGCTGAGCACACCGGTGACATCCGTGGTAAAGACAGCGCCAACATTATACACAACAAGTCACATCCTGATGAGTTAATTGCCCCCATTGAACATAAGTGCAGTAGAGGAAAAGGGTATGTTAATGCATGAGATTTTACTTTTTCACACAGGAAATAAAACCCCAAGTGGAGATTTAACATCTTATGAAAACTTGTGCAAAGATAACTTTTAAGGAGAAAAAGAGCTGCTCAGATTTGTAGATGAGGCGATCTCATGAATAAAATATCATCATACTTCATCAGTTTTCAAAGAAAAAAATAAAACTATTTAGCACAGTTCTGTGTCCTTGTCACTCAGCCTGGAGCAGTGGAAAGAGTAGGTGCCCTAAAACCGAAGGCCTGAATTTTAAGTCCCTCTATCCCCCTCTAACTGGTGGTTATGCGGTGATGACCGAGCTTATTAACTTCTCGGTCTTGGTTTCTGCGTACATATACAACATTGGGGATGATGCCTATTTATCGCAGGCTGTTTTGAAAATTAAACAAAGTGGCACAGACACCAAGGCACAGTGCTTGGAGTAGCACCTAGTATCGATACACCATTGATGTTCAGTAAGTATCAACTCCCCCTTCACTCTGCGCCTCAAGGGGTAGAATGAAGAAACGGGTAGAAAAAAGAAACAGCAAATGGAGACACCAGAATGCAGAACAGGAGGGTATTGTGAAATCTGACCAAAGGTGGGTCAAAATTATTCATAATGGAATCCAAAATACTGATATGGAAAACAAGAGCAAACCAGAAAAAAGTTTCTGCTTATCAAAGTTTCTTGTAAAAAATGAAAACACTGGGGCTTCCCTGGTGGCGCAGTGGTTGAGAGTCCGCCTGCCGATGCAGGGCACACGGGTTCGTGCCCCGGTCCGGGAAGATCCCACATGCCGCAGAGCGGCTGGGCCCGTGAGCCATGGCCGCTGAGCCTGCACGTCCAGAGCCTGTGCTCCGCGACGGGAGAGGCCACAACAGTGAGAGAGGCCCGTGTACTGCAAAAAAAAAAAAAGAAAAAAAGAAAACACTGTAGAATTCATTTAATTTTTTCATTGGTTGGATTCTGTAGTCCCCCTTTAAGTGACCTCAAGTTACGACTAAAGGCAGGAAAAACTAGATGACTGGGAGTTCCCTGGTAGCTCAGTGGTTAAGAATCCACCTGCCAATGCAGGGGACACGGGTTCGAGCCCTGGTCCGGGAAGATCCCACATGCCGCCAAGCAACTAAGCCCGTGTGCCACAACTACTAAGCCTGCGCTCTAGAACCCGTGAGCCACAACTACTGAAGCCCATGTGCCACAACTACTGAAGCCTGTGCTCTGCAACAAGAGAAGCCACTGCACTGAGAAGCCCGTGAACCACAACGAAGAGTAGCCTCTGCTCGCCGCAACTAGAGAAAGCCCGTGCACAGCGATGAAGACCCAGAGCAGCCAAAACTAATAAATAAACAAGTTTATAAAAAAAAAATTAGGTGACTATTAAACAGTCAGATATTAATTACCTTGACCAAATAGGTGTTTGTGTCACTTTGAAAAATTAGTAGATATATAATACTAATATTTAAATCATAAAAAAACTGATAATAGAAAGATTGAAAATCAGTGTAGTGGGAGAAACAAAACCCTTACTTCAACTGTCGTTGCTTGGGAAAACCCACCTCGGTTGGCTTTTTGGTTGTGCACCAGTGTGTGTCCCAGCGGAGTCTGCAGGGGCTAAGACACAGAGGAAACTCAAGTGCTGGGCATACTTAATGAAGAGACTGGAGGTATTTGGAGCATTGCTGAAGGATAAGGAGGAACGGATGGAGAGACCACAAACAGGAGAAAGGGGGAAGATACAAAGTAATGTCTGTGAGGAACACAACGGTCAGGGAAAATTTTCTAGAGGTGATGTTGGCTGAGGGATTCTTAAGATGTACGATGTCTAATAGCACATGTGAAGTTACACGCTGGGGTGTGTAGTAATCCTCCTTCACTGTCTCCAGCCTTTAGAGAAAGTCTGTTCCACCACTGTCTTCTGATAGTGGGTGCTATACAGAAGTAATTAAAGGAGCACAGAGCTCCATTTTACAACTGGGTTTCCTTTAGTGGGGGAGGTGGTAAAGGCAGTCCAAGCAGAAAGATGCAGAAATGCAGGAAGGAACAGCAACCTCTCTAGAGGAAACTGGAAACTGGAGCAAGCAGTGACTAGGAGCAAAAGGAGTCCACTGAGAATTGAATTCTTTCTAACTATGGGCTAGGAGCTTATGTTAACTTCATTTTTGCAACAATGCTGAGGAGGAAGCATTATGGGCTCGTAGATGTGGAACCCCAGGCTCTCAGAGGTCTGGTAACTTGCTTACAGCCTCGCATGCAGTATGTCAGGGAACTGTGCTTCAAACTCAGCTCTTTGGACTCTAAAGTCGGCACACTTTCACTAATTCACAACACTGACACCGTTTCTCAGCTTGTGACTAAAATTCCAGTCTTCACCTCTAATCCGCTCCTTCAGGAGCTTTCTATTTCCACACCTGCTTAAATCCAGTAACAAGACTGTGGCAGATTGTATTTCTCAAAAATGGTCACAACAATATTTCCATCCCCACTTGCCCTTTCAGACGCTTGCCACTCTCCCATTGAGATGTGAAGCCTATTTCCTCCCAATTCTGAACCTGGATCAGCTTTTATAACGTACTCAACAAGCAGCATGTGGCAGAAGTGATGCTGTCTGCTGGTGAGACTAGGTAATGAAGGGCTATGCAGTTTCCCCCTGAAATATGCTCTCTCTCTTTTGATTTCTCTCTCCCTCTCCCTCTTTCTGCAAACATGCACCTGGTAAGATATGCAGCTACTCTGAAGTAACCATGCTGGGAAAAGTGCATGAAAAGACCAGACATAGGTAGACAGATACCCCAGGAGCCCCACCTGTTCCAGCCTCCAGCTGTTTGAGGCTTCCCAACCCAGGCACCTGAAATGCAGGTAAATGAAACTTCAGATGATTCAAACCCCCAGCCTCCGAGACACCCAACTAATGCCCAGTGGGATGGAAACTAATAGTCCCCACCAAGCCCTGTCCAAATTGCAGATTCTTGAGCAAAGTAAATGTTGTTATTAAGTCACTTAAGTTGTTTCAGATTTAGTAAGGTTTGCTTTGCATCAACAAATAACTGAAACACTGACACTGATAGGGCAACAGACACATACATGTAAGA
This sequence comes from Mesoplodon mirus, assembly GCF_964341445.2. Taxonomy (NCBI): domain Eukaryota; kingdom Metazoa; phylum Chordata; class Mammalia; order Artiodactyla; family Ziphiidae; genus Mesoplodon; species Mesoplodon mirus. The sequence continues at coordinate 16,153,551 of NC_138977.1, read as the reverse complement.
GAAAGTAGGAAATTAGATATTTTTAAAAGAATAAATTCAAGCCAATCTACATAAGCACACACAGCTGTTGAGATATTTTATATTTACATTGTCACTAATCTTTTCAACCTAAACTATTCCTATCATAATAAATATTAATGCCAATTGGCAACACAATATTAAACCTGAATTTTTGAAAATATGTGTAAGTCTTGAACTTTCTTACATTTATTAAGAAGAAATCATTGACTATTTTCAGACAATGAAATTATACTTAAATAGAGTCTTATTAGCCCAATAATGATGACCTTTCACCACAGATTTGGGCATATGACCTCATTTAATTAAGGAGCTTACAATATTCTTGGCAGAATTAGCCACTATGTCTTCATCTGTTATCATCCCTATCAAACTACCAATGGCATTTTTCACAGAACTAGAACAAAAAGTTGCACAATTTGTATGGAAACACAAAAGACTATGAATAGCCAAAGCAATCTTGAGAAAGAAAAACGGAGCTGGAGGAATCAGGCTCCCTGACTTCAGATTATACTACCAAGCTACAGTAATCAAGAAAGTACGGTACTGGCACAAAAACAGAAATATAGATCAGTGGAACAGGATAGAAAACCCAGAGATAAACCCACACACATATGTCACCTTATCTTTGATAAAGGAAGCAAGAATATACAATGGAGAAAAGACAGCCTCTTCAATAAGTGGTGCTGAGAAAACTGGACAGCTACATGTAAAAGAATGAAATTAGAACACTCCCTAACACCATACACAAAAATAAACTCAAAATGGATTAAAGACCTAAATGTAAGGCCAGACACTATCAAACTCTTAGAGGAAAACATAGGCAGAACACTCTATGACATAAATCACAGCAAGGTCCTTTTTGACCCACGTCCTAGAAAAATGGAAATAAAAACAAAAATAACAAATGGGACCTAATGAAACTTAAAAGCTTTTGCACAGCAAAGGAAACCATAAACAAGACAGAAAGACAACCCTCAGAATGGGAAAAAATATTTGCAAATGAAGCAACTGACAAAGGATTAATCTCCAAAATATACAAGCAGCTCATGCAGCTCAATATCACAAAAAACCAATGCAAAAACGGGCAGAAGACCTAAATAGACATTTCTCCAAAGAAGATATACAGATTGCCAACAAACACATGAAAGGATGCTCAAAATCACTAATCATTAGAGAAATGCAAATCAAAACTACAATGAAGTATCACCTCACAGCGGTCAGAATGGCCGTCATCAAAAAGTCTACAAACAATAAATGCTGGAGAGGGTGTGGAGAAAAGGGAACCCTCTTACACTGTTGGTGGGAATGTAAATTGATACAGCCACTATGGAGAACAGTATGGAGGTTCCTTAAAAAACTAAAAATAGAACTATCATACAACCCAGCAATCCCACTACTGGGCATATACCCTGAGAAAATCATAATTCAAAAAGAGTCATGTACCACAATGTTCATTGCAGCTCTATTTACAATAGCCAGGAGGTGGAAGCAACCTAAGTGTCCATTGACAGATGAATGGATAAAGAAGATGTGGCACATATATAAAATGGAATATTACTCAGCCATAAAAGGAAATGAAACTGAGTTATTTGTAGTGAGGTGGCTGGACTTAGAGTCTGTCATACAGAGGGAAGTAAGTCAGAAAGAGAAAAACAAATACCGTGTGCTAACACATATACATGGAATCTAAAAAAAAAAAAATGGTTCTGATGAACCTAGGGGCAGGACAGGGATAAAGACACAGACGTAAAGAATGGACTTGAGGACACGAGGAGGGGGAAAGGTAAGCTGGGACGAAGTGAGAGAGTGTCATGGACATATATACACTACCAAATGTAAAATAGATAGCTAGTGGGAAGCAGCTGCATAGCACAGGGAGATCAGCTCGGTGCTTTGTGACCACCTAGAGGGGTGGGATAGGGAGGGTGGGAGGGAGACACAAGAGAGAGGAGATGTGGGGATATATGTATACGTATAGCTGATCACTTTGTTATAGAGCAGCAACTAACACAACAATGTAAAGCAATTATATTCCAATAAAGATGTTAAAAATAAATAAAGAAAAAATAAATAAATAAAGAGGTGGGCTTCTTGGGAGGTGAAACATTTACATGCTTTGGAAAGTGGAGTCTGACCCCTGGAGGCTGAGAAGTGTTAGGAACACACCTTTCATTAGGCCGGAAACATGAAACTGACAGGCCATGAATACGGGGTTGGAGCCAGCATGTGAGGAAAGTAAACCACCCCCAACACCTAAGCTGACAGTATCTGCCGGGTTCGCTAACTTGAGGGAAAATGGAACAGGGGATGCTAATGAGGTGAGAGACTACAGAGGTTATGTATTTGCCATTAGAGGGGAGAGAAAATAAAACAGGAGCATCCCACACAGCTCAAGATGAGCATAGCTGCTTCATCTATACCGTCCAAGGTAGACTGCAAAGATACCACACTGACAGACTTAGATGTGTTTTCCCACTACTCAACAGGGTGGTACTGAGGGTAGTTACACTAGGGGATAAATCTCCAGAAAACAGCCACGTACCTTGACAACTGGACACATACAACTATACCTACTCCTGGGAAACAGGGGGAGAATTTATCTTGTTTCATATTCATATGAGACTGACCTTGCTGTTTACTTGGACAGAAATAATACAATCTAGAGACAGCCCAAAAACATGCACTGGCAGAGATGGGGCAAAGGGTGCCCTGAAGACATGGCTCTGTGGCCACATCTGTAGAGAAGGAGCCTTCAGGAGGTACCTTACTTCATGCCTTGCTCCACATTTCAGCCAAGTTCTTTTAATTAAAAGTAAACTTTTAGAGAAATTTCATTACCAGCAAAATTCAGGGTCAGACCTTGAATGGGGGATGCAGAGGAGGATGTAGGTTAGAACAGAAAAGGGAATTTTAATTATGACAATTACAACTGCTCTTCATTTTCCCTCTGCCAGCAGCAAGTCTCAACCCTCACTTCTCACAATAACTTATATCCTCAGACTTTGTAGTGTTTATACACAAAGAAATATTTTTGGTTTTTAGGGAGTTTTGAAAAAATATGTCATGCTGTTTTATTAATCTGACCTTTTAATGACATTTTAATATTTTTCATAGGCTCTTTTGATATACAGAATTTTATGATGGCCCCCAATATTCCCACTACCTAGTATATGTGCCCTGTATAATAATCCCCTCCCCTGGAGTCTGAGTAGAACCTATGAACATGATGGCTAGTCACTCCCATGATTATGTTACATTATACCAAGACTCAGTGATAGCAGGCTAGAGAGATTCTTCTACTGGCTTTGAAGATGTAAGCTGCCATGCTTTGAGAAAGTCACATGACTAGGACCTAAGGGCGACTCTTAGAAACGGAGCAACCTCTGGCCAAAAACCAGCAAGAAAACAGGAACCTCAGTCCTACATCCACAAGGAACTGAATTCAGCCAACAACCTGGATGACCTTGGAATGGACCCTGAGCTCCAGATGAGAACACAGCCCTGCAGACATTTTGATTTCATTGCGGTGAGATCCTGGCCAGAGGACCCCCATCTATAAAGTGACAAAATTTCTGACCTACCGAAAATGTGAGATAACAAATGGGTATGATTTTGAGCCACTAAATTTGTGGTTATATGTTATACAGCAATTAAAAAACAAAACAAACAAAAAAACTCATACACCTCTCCCTCTGCTGGCTGCACCAAGCCTTGTTTTCAAAGCAGTATCACATAACACTTACCATAGTGTGCATATACTTTATTATTACTATTTTTAAAACTACAGAATTTCTAGAGGTTTGGCACAGCCTCTGAATATTTCATCCTATGCTGTTTTTTAACCACTCTGCGCTAGATGCCTATAACCTGATTCAGTATGTTTTCAGCTTCTCCCTGTTTCTACTTTGTGTGCCCATGGAAAGAAAATCAAGAATAAGGATGATATTTATGTTCCTCAGAGCAGTGAAAAGTGTTGTTCATGCTGACCAAGGGTGGACACACTTCCTGACCCCATTTCCTGTGTGCTGTGATCCTCCATTACACAAACTCACAGCCCTTTCTTACTTCATAGCTGTTTGTGGCTACAAGAATGGCCCCAAATCCTACTCATCCTGGCCCTGGAAGTATTGCTAGGAGGAGCCCCTCCATCTCCACCTCCATGTCTTCTCTTCAGGGCTTGTGCTTCAACTACTAGCAAAAAAAAACAAAGCGATGATAAAGTCAGCTCTGGGTTAAATTTCCAGGAGCAGGAAAATCTAAGATTACTGCCACTTGCAACAGCAGTTGATGTCATAAATTAACACAGAGGACAAGAAGTTAAAATGACCACAAAAAAAAAAGTATTTAGGGTAAGCAATGCAACCCTTTATCTATCCATCTGTCTATCTATTTTAATGTATGACACATTTCCCCAGAATACCACAGAATGTGACGTAACTTGGAGATTGGATCACAGAGGCGATCAAGTTAAAATGAGATCATTAGGGTGGACTCCAGTCCAAAATGACTGGTAACCTTAAAAAATAAAAATTTAGTCAGAGAGACAGACATGCGTAGAGAAAAGACAATGTGAAGAGACGTAGAGAGAAGACAGCCATTTACAAGCCAATTAGAGGCCTGGAACAGATCCTTCCCTCATAGCTTTCAGGAGGAATCAACCCTGCTGACACCTTGATATTGGACTTCTAGCTTACAGAACTATGAGACAATAAATTTCCGTGGTTTAAGCAACTCAGTTTGTGACACTTTGTTAAGGCAGCCCTGGTGAACTCATTCAGCCCCCAACCTTTGCTCTGCATTTTCTTTGTCCGATTAGTCATTGTATTCATTCTGCAGATTAACACAGTCTCCATCTCCATTTCTTCCCCAAGTAGATCACAACTTTAGCCTTCTCAGTACAAGACATTTTATTTCTTCTCCCTTTATGCTTTTTTAAAGTTCATTTACTATCTATGCTATCAGTAATAGTTCTATGGCCCTATCACTGGACCTGCTCTAGAAACAAGCTCTGAAACCCTCCTACACTGTTGGTGGGAATGTAAATTGGTGCAGCCACTATGGAAAACAATATGGAGCTTCCTCAAAAAACTAAAAATAGAATTGCCATATGATCCAGCAATCCCACTCCTGGGCATGTATCTGGACAAAACTATAACTCTAAAAGATACATGCCCCCCTATGTTCATAGCAGCACTATTTACAATAGCCGAGACATGGAAGCAACCTAAGTATCCATCAACAGATGAATGGATAAAGATGTGTTACATATATACAATGGAATATTACTCAGGCATAGAAAAGAATGAAATAATGCCATTTGCAACAACATGAGTGGACCTAGAGATTATCATACTAAGTGAAGTAAGCCAGCAGAGAAAGACAAATATCATTTGATATCACTTATATGTAGAATCTAAAAAAATGATACAAATGAACTTATTTACAAAACAGAAATAGATTCACATTCATAGAAAACAAGCTTAATGGTTACCATAGGGGAAAGTGGCAGGGGGTGGGGAATAAATGAGGAGTTTGGGATTAACAGATACACACTACTATATATAAAATAGTTAACCAACAAGGACCTACTGTATAGCACAGGGAACTATACTCAATATCTTGTAATAAACCATAGTGGAAAAGAATATGAAAAAAATATATATATATGTGTATAACTGAATCACTTTGTTGTACACCAGAAACTAACATAACATTGTAAATCAACTATATTTCAATTAAAAAATATTTTTAATGAACAAACCCTGAGAACATCCTGATAACCATTTGATGAAACTAGAGGAAGAGCAACAGGTAAAGATGTAAAAATCTTGATGTGCTAGACAAATTGGGGAATCAGTGAGCAAACCTCTCTGGATTGATTAGAGAGTTCATGCCCCAAAGAAAAGTCTGAACTTTATCCTCCAGGCATGAAAAGTTATTAAAAGATTTAGTGGCTGTTTTCTTTTGTTTGCCATGAGTGTTATAAGTCTTTCAGGAAGATGCATTTGGCCACAATTTCAAAAGATAGATTAGGAAAAGTATCAGAGTCATGGAGATCAGATGGGAGGTTATTAAAAGTTCATGGGTGGAAGTATCAAAAACCTAGATAACAGTAATACAGTAGAACTGGGAAGAATACATGTGAAAAATCTTATGAAGAATCAACAGGTCTTAGTAGAATGTAAGACGACCTTGAGATCTCCAGCTGGGAAAAGCAAAACTGACAAGGCTAAGAAAAATCAAAAGATAGTAAGTAGCTTAATCTTCATAAAATATGCTATTTCAGCAGACCTTAATAGTGGCTAACAAAATATTAATAGTTACTAATAACACATTTTTGTTTTCTAGGTATATTTTAAAAACCTTTTCTCCAATACAACATTTAATGAGTCCAATAGAATTTGGAATGTTTAAATGTTGGGTTGTTGTCGTTGGTTTGTTAAAATCCTATGCAAAGAATTTAACCTCTCTTTTTGGGGAGGTTGGAGAGATGTTCATTGTTTCCTTCAGAAAGTGAAGGAGAAAAAAAAGAAAGAAAGAAAGAAAATGAAGGAGAGCATCATCAGAAAATCTACAAACAACAAATGCTGGAGAGGCTGTGGAGAAAAGGGAATCCTCTTTCACTGTTGGTGGGAATGCAGATTGATACAGCCACTATGGAGAACAGTATGGAGGTTCCTTAAAAAACTAAAAATAGAACTATCATATGACACAGCAATCCCATTACTGGGCATATACCCAGAGAAACCATAATTCAAAAAGACACATGCACCCCAATGTTCATTGCAGCACTATTTACAATAGCCAGGTCATGGAAGCAATCTAAATGCCCCTCAACAGACGAATGGATTAAGAAGATGTGGTACATATATACAGTGGAATATTACTCAGCCATAAAAAGGAACGAAATTGGGTCATTTGTTAAGACGTGGATGCATCTACAGACTGTCATACAGAGTGAAGTAAGTCAGAAAGGGAGAAATAAATATTGTATATTAACGCATACATGTGGAACCTAGAAAGTGGTACAGATGAACTGGTTTGCAGGGCAGAAAATGAGACACAGATGTAGAGGACAAACGTATGGACACCAAGGGGGGAAAGCGGCAGGGGGTGGGGTGGTGGTGGGATGAATTGGGTGATTGGGATTGACATGTATACACTGATGTGTGTAAAATGGATGACTAATAAGAAATAAATAAATAAGTAAACATTAAAAACATTTTTTAAAAGAAAGTGAAGGAGAATGCCATTTCTCTTTGTATCAAGAGAAGAACTTGATTATGTTTACTTGGTGTTGACTGAATGAGCACTCTTCTAGCCAGTTCTGCCATGTGAGTGTGCATCCCTGTATGAACGCACTCACACTCACATCCAGATATACAGTTCCCTAGAACTGCACTACAAATGACTCCCTTCTTCAGTATGCTTCAGGAGGCTTAGTAAATGTTCATTCACAACCTAAATTATAGCCATGAATCCATTCACCTCCATTATTTCTAAACAACCAAGTTTAGTGTATTAGCTAGACTGCCTTAATATAGAATCACATGAGCAACAGGGTCAGTTTTTCAAGAAGACAGCCTTTACTGACCCTCATATATTTAAATCAATAACCTTAATATCATTAGGACTCTGTAAGTCGTTATTCCTTTTCTCTCTATTACTCTCTACCTTTGGACTCATGAAGTGCAAATAAAACACAGAAGATGACAACTAAAGAAAGCAAGAAAATGCTACACAAATGTTGGGGCAATTGTGGAAATGGAAAAAAAAGAAGAGAATTATAGTTGGAAAACATTTACTCAAGGAAATGTAAACATCAAGATTCTGGACATATTTTGAAAGGTGTCACTACTTGAAGTATGACAAAGCAATGGAGACGCCAAAAGCCATAAAATCATAATTTGTTATTATATGACAGTCCTAAAGCTCAGATCATTAGGATATTATTTCCCCAGGTACAAAGTTCCAAGCTCTTTGCAAATTTTTTGGCTCAACTCCAGGTTTCAACCTAGGCCAGGCCAGTAGAGAACTTACCACAGTCTAGAAATGAAACCCTTTTCTCTTTAGGGGAAAAATATGAAAAGAAACAACCTTTGAAAAATGCTGATGAAATATAACTTTTCCCCACAATTATTTTCTGGCACTTATGACAAAGATCCTCTGTTACTTACAACTTCCAGTGAATTTCATTTTTGGCTTAGCTGCAACCCAAAGGACTGACACGGGAGGGATATTAATATATCTCTAAGTGGTAAGGGAGCTGTTTTTCAAGTAGATCGAAGCAATGAGTGTTTGGAACACCTCATACTTCAGGGAAATCCAGTTTTCTCTTACAGGCTTCACTCAGTAGCAAGAAGGCACTCTTATTGAAATGCTTTAAATTCCAACAGCAGCTATGAAAGAGAAAAGACATTCTGCAGTGATGTTTAGCAGTTTTTCATTATTTGCAAATGTACTTCCATCTTGTCCAGGTCCAGTGAATTCTCACCACTGAGACAAGACCTCAGACTTCTAATGATTTGTAGGGAATTATGTTACCAGTAGTTTTACATATTCCTCATGTCTGAACCCTCTGGGTTTTGTGGAAGCACACTGCCAGCCAGGGTTTTGTGGGCAGACTGGAATAATATTCTATAGCAAATGATTAGATGGTAGAGAAGGGGAATTTCAATGGGGGTGATATGGTATGTAAGGTTGGAAATATGGACCCTTTCTGATAGGGAGACATTAAAAGATTCAAGAAGATTCATGGATTCAACAATCCATGTTGTCAGGCCTTCAAAGAGCTCCTTTCTTATCATGAAGTCACCCCAGGCTATCTGCAAGAATGGGAGCTGGAAACCTCTAAAAGATTTAACCTTTCTGTTCAATCTTTTAGGTACTGGGAAGAAAATCAAACATGAAGAAGGTCGTTTATAGTCATTGAGGTATCTCAGGGGTCCATTCTGAAAACTGCTACCATCAGCTAGAACCATTGTCGGGGTTTTCAAACCCAGAGACAGCTCACAAAGGCTTCTTCAATTCTTTTGTCAGATGTGAGCATTGTTATTGTTATTGTTTTAGTAACTGACAGAGAGTCAAACACATTTTCAATATGAGAAGACCGGGCCTCCCTGGTGGCGCAGTGGTTGAGAGTCCGCCTGCCGATGCAGGGGATACGGGTTCGTGCCCCGGTCTGGGAGGATCCCATATGCCGCGGAGCGGCTGGGCCCGTGAGCCATGGCCGCTGGGCCTGCGCGTCCGGAGTCTGTGCTCCGCAACGGGGGAGGCCACAACAGTGAGAGGCCCGCATACCGCAAAAAAAAAAAAAAAATATGAGAAGACCTTGGGAGAAAGTGGATATCCTTAATAAAGCAAGATCCTGTTTGGAAAGAACAACTTTGGTTGTTAGGATGGAGGTTAGGTCTCCCCGTTTTCAACCCCCAGTTTAAGAAAGATGTGAAAGCAGGTCTTAGAAGCAAACAATCCACTTTCCAGAAACTTTACTGTTAATTATCCACATTCATTAAGGTTCTACTGCAGATTTTAACATAGCTAAGAGTTAATAAAATCTGAATTAAGCCCAAAGTAGGGTCTCAACTATTCTCTGTATCTAAATCTCACTTACCCTGATTAAGGTGTAAGCTTCACATCATTTATTTGCCACTTAATCTATGTAAGACATAGTTTGATCACTTTATATAACCTCAGTAAATTTTCACAATTACCCAGTGAGGTACATATTATTAATATCCCTGTCTTGAATATATGAAAAGTAAGGTCATGGTCAGATAGCTATTTCATGGTAAAGCTTGGATTTAGACTTATCAATGATCTGTTAACTCCTGATTTTCCTGTACCTGACATTGAACACCTTGCTACTCTACCAGTGGTAGAGTTTGTTGAACATATCATCTACAGTAAAAAGGGAAATTATATAAAGACAGTGAAGGTAAGATTACCAGTGGCATCTTATCCTGGAAAACAAAGACCACTGAGTCAAAATGAGTCTCAACAATCTTTTCCAGGAATTTGTGACTAACTACATACCAATAGTTCAATCAAAAATTAACCAAAATGGGACTTCCCTGGTGGTCCAGTGGTAAAGAATCTGGCTTCCAATGCAAGGGACGTGGGTTCGATCCCTGGTCGGGGAACTAAGATCCCACATGCGCAGGGCAACTAAGCCCATGTGCCACAACTAGAGAGCCCGCCTGCCACGATGAAGGCCCCACACAGCCAAAATAAGTAAATAAAAACAAAAATTAACCAAAATGCACCATCTTTCGCTGGCAGTAATCTTGATACACAGAACATGATGAAGTAGCTGTCTCTTCACCCTGACTACTGGGCATCAACAAGAGAAATGAATGTCAGGAGGGATAGTTTAGCCTGTATAACTCTATTCAGAGCAATAATAATTACTATTTAATTTTGCAAAAAGATTTAAGTATTCTTTGAGAGAATGGAGCATTTGACATTCTGTCTGGATTTTTTTTTGGGGGGGTGGTCTTTTTTGTTTTGATTTTGGTCGAGAGAAGTCATGTTGATAACAGCAGATAAACTTAGTAGAAGTCTGCAGTTTAATCAGTAGTAGGACATGCAGCTCTGCGTGTGATGTGGATTTTCCTTTTTGGTATATCAGCATTTTTGTCAGCAGAAACTAAACAGAACTTTCCTCCTCCTACAAGCCACTTCAATTCCTTTCCTTAACTTCTCTCTCTTCCCAGCGCCACCAAATTGCTGGAGGAGGTGACTAGGCCACTGGATCTAAGTATGCTCAGCTCTAATCACATTGAATCAGAAAATGTTAGTAAAACTGAGCCGTAACACAATAAAAACAGCCAGAGATTTGGTTCTCAAGGAAACCATGTTTTCTCTCTTCTGAATCTCAAGATGCCTGCAGAAGAGCAAAAGAAAACCTACAAGAGCAGAGACCTGAGGAACTCAGTAGAAATGATAATGATGATGCTTTTTTAATTCCTGGGGGAAGAAAAATCCTTGAGTTTTCCACCTACAGAACAGAAGAGTGTGGGATTCAGGCTGTTCACTTCCTCATTTTCCTTGACTTCTTCGGGAAATTTGTATTCCTACTAAAGTGTGTGTTACATAAGAAGGAGTCAGTTGACCTGCCTGTAAAGGTTGCAGGAGTTTGGAACTTTGTTTAACTAATTAGTGTGTGCACTCAGTTGAGGCTTGGCAGAAGCTGCTACCCTTATTAGCATTGAAGCTGAACTTCCACCATCACTAGGGAACATAGCAAACCGATGTTCACAAACATACCGCCATCCTCACCTCCACCTCTACCTCCACTGGCTCACAACACCCTCTATAGTTACCACCCTACTATGAGATGGGAACAGGTGTCTGGAAACCTCTCTTTCTAGACACACACACACAATTTTCTACAACAGTGATCCCACTCTGGAGACCAACAAGAGCTATCATTCCATTTTTTAAAAGCCCCTTAGAGATGGAAGGGAATAGGAGGTTATAATTGCTCTACAGTTTCTAGAGGAATCACTCTGTAAGAGATGCTATGCTCTAAGCAAACGAGTAGGCCCAGGTTCTTTGTGTCATGACTCATATTTCAAACTCTACATCCTTTCTGCTTGGCCATGGTAAAGCCACGTATAGCACTGCTTACCTCAGCAGGAAAGTCATTACATGTTTTAACGCTAGGTGCAATGGGAACCTTCTTGCTAAAAATTGCAGCAACGTGGTGTCACCAAAACTGTCTCTGGTCACTTGCTCTTCCTTTTGACGAATGCATAGAAAACTAGAGGCCACACAGGAAACTTGGAATGAGGAAAGAGATACACTAAGGTTGCTATGACTTTGATGAGAGTTGTTGAGTCGTCTTTCAGCCTTTGCATGGTGTGACTGCTGGCTTGGAAACCCTGATGAGAGTTTCAGATGCAGAGATTTCATCATCAAAGATACAGTCTAGTAGCCATTTTCCTACCCAACCCTCCCTTACATGGACCTCTTGTATTTTCATTGTAAACTATCAATTTTGATTTTTTTGGATCAGTTTGCATTCTCATTTGTTATAACCAAATATTTGCATTTCAAATGCCATTAAATAAATAAATAAATAAATAGCATTCTTAGCTCATTCTACATGAAATTTCTAGGTTTTAATAATGCAAATTTCTCTTGTGGTCCAGCATGCTAGTCAGGGATGCCAATGTTTCAAGAGGATTCCAACGTTTTGTGTGTGTATGGAGAGAAGTTCATCATATTTTATTCTCTTTGCTGCTTTCTTTTCCCCAAGGTTGAATTATATTCAGCTAAAGATGAGGAAATTTTAAAACCAAGCCCATTTGTAAATTGGGAATTGCTTGCCAACGAAAGCCATATGTAATCTCAAATCCTGATTTTAATCAGTAGTTTCAACTCTTTCACTAAGTAAACCTTTATGCCAGAATGCTCATGAGACAATCCTCAAGTATCATTAGCATAATTGTGCAGCCTTAGGGATTAAGAGTAGGACAGATTTGGGCTGAAGTCCAGCTCTGTCACTAACCAGCCGTGTGACCTTGAGCCAGTTACTTCATTTATAGTAAACTCGGGTAGCAGCTCTCTCATTTGGCTTTTGTGAAGATTAAATAAACTAAGCCATGAAGAATGCATTGTTTAATGCCTGAAACATGATGAGTACTCAATACACATTACCTAATGTTATTCTTTCCCCTAAAGCTTTCAGAGAACCTGAATACACATCATTTACAAAGAAACAAAAACTAGACTGGCATCAGACTTCTCATCAGAAAGGCTGAGGCTAGCAGACTGTAAGCAGTACTTCCAAAGTTCTGTGACAATGAATGAGATTTTTAACGGAAAATTCTATATCCAGCCAAATTATAAATAAGGTATGTCAATATCCAACAGCCAAAACCCACCAGGAACACACCTATAGTGTTGAACAAGATTGAGTTTATTGATTGTGGCTCAGGAAGGAAGTCTTCACCCCATGGGGAGGTATGGGCATCTCTGTAAGCAGGTGTTAGGACAGTTCTTATTATAAGATTTAGGCCTGTGTTGAGTGATTCTGCAAAGAGTGCTAGGAAGTAGGGTTTGCCGTGATTTGGGTGCTGTCAGGTGGTGAGAATGATCTCATGATTGGGTACCTTAATAACTTTTATCTAGGAATCAAGAGAAATGGAACAGGTAGGTCTAAAGCTTAAGAGGTACGGAAACAACAATCACTCATGTTAGCTAGGAGAGAGGATGGTGGAAGTTTTTATGGTTTGCTCTGTGTTCTTACTATTGTCTGTGCGCAAACACAATTCCAGAGTGATCCTGTTTTTTATTTGCCCCATTATGGTCACAGAGTCACTTTCTCTGATGGTGGTGTTCTGCAAAACTGTCCATTTTAATAAGGGGTATAGTATCACTTAGCAGCAGGCCTGCCGCCAGCTGACAGCACTTATTTCTCCTCAGTGGAAGGGAAGCATAAGGACATTTTCAGACACACAAGGACTCAGATATTTCACCTTACATACTCTCTTTCCTAAGAAGTTACTTGAGGATGTGCTAGAACAAAAACAATGGAATGAACCAAAATAAGATTTTTTTTTTTTTTGTGGTACGCAGGCCTCTCACTGTTGTGGCCTCTTCCATTGCGGAGCACAGGCTCCGGACGCGCAGGCTCAGCGGCCATGGCTCATGGGCCCAGCCGCTCGGCGGCATGTGGGATCTTCCCGGACCGGGGCGCAAGCCCGTGTCCCCTGCATCGGCAGGCGGGCTCTCAACCACTGCACCACCAGGGAAGCCCCAAAATAAGATTTTGAATCCAAGAAAGATTGGCATCAACCCAGATCTTTCAAGAACTAGCTGCTCCTGCAAAATAACAGAGTTATGGCTCCTGGCACCCAGCTTTCAGGGGTGCTGGAGATCTTCCTATTTCTAAAACTGGGTCTCCACCCCTTCAATCCTGTGAGAGCAGATAGTCTTGAATGAGTTTGGTTTTGTTACAGTAAACTAAAAAATCCTAACTAGGTCCACAGTGTAAACTGATCCTTACATCCTTACTGGTAGAGACGTTAAGCAAATGGAGGATAATGACATCAATAAAGTGAAGATGATATGTAATATATGAAAGTAAAATGGAGGGAAACGGCTGTTTCTTTTCTTTCCCAGTGTATGATGGAACAGATGACCACCACATGTGTTTTTACAAGGGACAAAGGCAGAAAGGAACAGAGAAGGGGCTGCTTCTCTTGAGTGCACCGAGGATTTTGTGCAATTCTTCATGCGCTAACCAGAATTCCAAAATGAAATTAAAATGCACTGTATAGCAATGATATTACTGTAGACAGTCACTTAGATCCATTTTGCTTTAAGAAAAAAGAAGTCAATCATTCACAACTTACAGCAAATTAATCACCTCAAACAATAATTCACTTATACAACTCACAACTTGTCACATCACACCACTGGGTTTTAACACTCGAGTTTGAGAACTGTGTTTTTAAATGCAGTAGGTAAATATTTAAAAACCATCACTTAACGCTAATTCTATCATAGGAACAAAAAACGAGAGAGAGAAATTAAGCTCTCCAGAGTGTCATCCGATCTACAACTGCTTTCCAGTTGTGAGGTAAGACTGTGGTGATGAAATGAACAAGTAAAATATGCAAACTGGTGGTCAGGGGCAGTATATGGGGGAGGAGGTGAAGAACTGAATGAGAAAGGGGTGCATAAAGAGAAAGGAAACTTTAAATATACAACACAAGGGGAGAGAGTTGAGGATTGCAATTATAAGTGAAGAAAAAATGAAGAGTGACTAAAACCTCTAATAAGGAAATATAAAGCAAATAGGGAAGAATGGAAGCGATAACAGCTTGGTTGGGGTATTTGAAAATGAGGGAGACAGATAACACTTTCTAAACTTGATATTTGAAAATTATATTTCTATGATTTTATATAATAAAAGGAACAGAAAAAAAGTGAACCTGAAAATTAGATGTTATAAAATTTGAGAGGAAACGTCATAAAATTAGAAGAATTATAATTTATTTTTAAAATGTAAGAAATAATGTTTTCTGAGTAATGTAACTGACCAAAATAAATTCCCATCTCGAATAAAACACAGACTTAACATAGAAATAAAACACTGTCACTTTTACCATAGTGTGAGTTTGAGAAACACTTTCAGGGACTCATAAAAAAGGGTTTGTGATCAACTCACTAAATTGTTTTTTTAACTACAAGATGAATTCTTAGTTTGGTGAGCAGATGACAGACTCATAAAATAACTTTAAGATTTCATTCGATTTATCTAAATTGGCTTGAAAACTGGCTGGCAGGCTATCAGATGAATGGCAACAAAGTGACATTCTGGAGCTTCCCTGGTGGCACAGTGGTTGAGAGTCCACCTGCCAATGCAGAGGACACGGGTTCGTGTCCCGGTCCGGGAAGATCCCACATGCCGTGGAGCGGCTGGGCCCATGAGCCATGGCCGCTAAGCCTGCGTGTCCAGAGCCTGTGCTCCACAGCGGGAGAGGCCACAACAGTGAGAAGCCTGCGTACCACAAAAAAAAAAAAAAAAAAAAAGTGACATTCTGGGTGCCTGATGAGGTTCCCCAGGAACCAACATGAATTCAGTCTCACTGAATGTACAAACAGAACAGAGCCCACTTCAAGGCAATAACCAAGCATAAATTACATTTTCAAAGTACCTAGTAATCTAAGGCATCAACCTTATTATGTTAAAATCGAATGGTTTTTTCATTTTAGTAACAACTTACCATCGATTAGGAAGGAATAAAAAAACAAACTTCCATAGGTAACCCTCCAGCAAAGGAGTAGTTAAATTTAACAAATGAAATTTCCTCTGCTTGCCTTATTTTTTTCTGTTTACAGATGGAAAGGAGATAGGAGAGAGAGAAGGCCAAGAAACCCTTCCCTCCAGCTTCCAGCTTTGAAAGAAGTCCCACGGGGACAAAGGAATCCCAGGTGGAGGGAGAGGAGTAAGGGACGGATGTTCAAAATACAAGTGCGTACCAGCCTCCCAGTCTCTGCTGCACGTTGTTGGGAATTGAAAATTCACTTCCTCTGGCAAATGATGTAGCCGATTAAATGTGAACATCCTTCACACCTGTTGCTGTTTCTAAGGCAATGGGACTTGACAAAAGTGAGCAAGATGACAATATAAATCCCAAGTTGCATTGAGAAATATATTATGTTTTCAGTAAAACCACGCCCTTAATCGCTCAGTGCTTCGACTGCCCCATTTGCAAACACAGAAACCTTTGCTTACATGATCCTCACAGAGATGGCAAAGATTCATAAAGTGTAGAAAATATACCTTTCCTGAGAGAAAAGGAATTGCACAAACCCAGGATTTTTCCTAACATATTAATAAAATCTTGACTTCCTCATAAAACTGTATGGGAATATTATGATCATCCAGTGTACCACCTGCATTCTAAATGAAAGTATGATCATCTTATCAATGCTGAAATTGCTTGTCTGAAGGGGATCTGGCAATTTCCCTCAATAACTCAGTCTAATATAATTACATGCCTGACATAATGTTCATTATGACAACAAAATGAAAAACAGAGAGATAAAAAATAATCAATAGGAGATGGAAATGTAATATACGCCTGGCTAATTGTGAAGAGATAATTAACTGGTTCGATTGTCAATATTTAGTTAATTCTCAGATGAGAAGGTTAAATATCAAAAAAATGAATCAAAGAAATTTTACTCCCAAATGAGTAATGGTACCATAAAGGCCACATTTGTTTAATTCTATTATTGACACATATTCTGTTGTTTGGATTCGAACATAATGGGCTTTTTGCTGTGTTGACCTTCCCACATGAGACGGAATTCTTCCGACATCGGCTGGCCTCTCTGATCCTGGCTTATCTCCAACAGCTTTGCTTCCCCTGATCCCGAGCACTGCAGGGAATAAAGATGAAGATAAGCAGGGCTAAAAGACTACTTTCCTTTTTTTCCCCTTATTTGTTAATTTAGTCTGTATTTCTATAACAGGCTGCCTTGTAGGAAGAAGAAAGTAAGCTTGAGGTGGCACAGCTTGAAGAGAAAATTGAGGAATAAGTATGTAAACTTGCAAAAAAAGGGAAAACCACCATTTTAAATTTTGTTCTTATTCCATAATTCATTTTATTCTCCATTATGGGCAAGAAGCACTAGAACAAGGCAAAACTATTCATATTTTAAAAGGTAGATTGAATTCTGTTCTCTATTCCCAAGATGAAGCTAGTAGACAAGGAAGAAGATTCCCCCTCCGACCTCCTATCATATATCTCTTTCCCTGAAGTTACTCCTGGTTAAATGGGACAATAGCCCTTCTGGAATCTATCAACACATGCACACACACCTTGCCATGTGTATGTGTTAGTACTGTGTAACAGGAAGGTCAGTCAATCATAGATATTCATCCACTGTTCACGATGCTTCAGGAAGACTGCAAGTCCCTGAGGCTTCAGAAGAGACTCAGACAAAGGGCCCCTACCCTCATGGAACTTTCACTCTCAACATGGTAGACTTCAACCAAATAATTAAATAATGGAAATGTGTGAAGCATTATTTAAGAAAAGCCCCACATATGGGGGTTGCAGTCCATCTCATCCACTTATATGTGAGTGACCAGGGGCAAAGACAGCAGCATTGAACACACACGTACTAAGCACGTGTTACAGATACTCCATTAAAGGCCCTTAGTGCAAGGCTTGGCACATGCCGAGTGTTCAGTAAGTGACAAAGAACACGTAAACAGCCCCCTACTAAGGAATTATGTGTTTCTACTTCTAAATTTTATTTCTCATGTCGCTCAAAGTAGACTAGGAATATCATAAAATGCACTCCACCCTTACAGTGTTGGTGTACCATCCCCAAAAGTTGGTGTGCAAAGTGCCGAGTGTCTTAACTAGTGGCTGAGATCTCTTCTCTTTTCTTCCTTACTACCTACCCTATCCAAGGTCTCTATAGGCTCAATCCCTAGCTGATGACAGATGATATAGTAACAAGATCATGGAATTTAGAGTTAACTAGATTTGTGGGTAAGTTATTCTCTACCCGTGATTCGACATGTAAACTTAAATGATCTGTGAATGGAAATAGTAATATTTGCTGCATACAACTTCTAAGAGCCTGAAATATGGGTACATAGAGAACGAGCTATGACGACCATCGGCAGAGAGGACTGGGGTACTTGAGCTGTTCTTTGAGGATAAATGAGATTCGATTCTATATGTAGAGGCCAAATGCCAAACCAGCCATGCTCTGATACCTTCCAAGGATAATGACCAGGGCTTCTTCCTATTTGTCCTAAGCACACGCTAAACACAGATGCAAAGCAGTGATTAACTTTCTCTTGGCTCGAGGAGGAAGACTGGGACTGCCTGCAATGGCGCCTGTTAAAATACCCAAATATTTTAAATTATTTGGGTATTTAAATATTTTAAATACCCAAATATTTTAAGTTAAAATACTGACTGACTTTCCCAGTTGGAGTTCAAGTCAAACACAAAGGTACCTCAAGGTCGACCTACTGTCCCTGTTTCATCAACAGCTAAATGGCAGATCCCATTGCTGCCTTACTTAAGAGAGTCTCAGTCCATACCCTCAACTTGGCCTTCCTTTATCACACCCTGCAGTCTCTAAATTGCTGTGCACGATTTTCTAAGGACCCATCTGTGAGAACATCGTGGGCTGTTGGATGTATGCATGCACTTGCACAAATAAGTAACGGAGAGCTGGTTTAGGCAGGAGGACTTACATATTTTTTCCTCAGATGACATATTTGAGCATTAAAAACAACGTATTCTGTTCTCCTGCTAGCAAGGCATAATGAAACCAGAGTGTTGCCTTCCCAGCAGCTCTCGCCTTTGAATCGTGCAAAGCAGAAATGATCCTCCGTTTGCAGGCAGCAACAGCCTCCAGAAGCTACAGGAACCTTGCCAAGATCCCTAAAAAACCTCCACAGCTAACTGGGAACCGGCTTATTAGTGACACTTTTGAGAGTCAGGCTGTCATTGAAGAGAAATGAAGGAGAACGCGGTGGGCGCCGTAGCCTGGAATTAGACCACGGGAGGGAGGAAGGCTCCTCGCAGGAACATTGCTCTGTAATTTTCTCAAACGCTCTCTGCTCAGCTGGCTTGCAAAAGCCCTGGATCTTGGGAGGCTGCAGGCAACACCTTACCCTCCAGTCCTCCTTGAAACTGCCCCCGGCTATCCACCTTGGGAGAGCTCTGTAGCCTTTCAAAGGTACCCTGAATTAGTTAAGACAAGAGAAAAATATATATTTCCGCTTAGTAGCCTTTTGAACGTGTCTACATAATTTATATAGCTAACTGAGTTTTTTTTCACAATTACCAGATAATTCCAGTAGAAAATAACTCGGAAGTTTTTGTGTAAATAAAAATGAGTTGAAGAATTTAAAAATTTTTTAAATTAATTTGTCAAAATATCAGTCCGGTCATATTTAGGAAGCATCACAAGAAATGAATATAATTAGTGACTGGGATTAAGATCTCTGATTTTTTTTTTTTCAGGAAGGTGATTGCCAGCAGGCCAGCCCCAGTCCAGCAGGATGCTATGTCCCGAGCGCTACCTTTGAGTTTCTAGGTAAATGTTGTTCTGATAACAAACTGGGTTTCTCAGCTCCCTCCCCACTGGGAGGATGTTGTGTGATCTGGATAACGTTCTTGACTTTTCTGCTAAGATTCTAGCTCTCAGCCAAGAGAAAAAAAAAAATGGAGAAGAAGCATTTGTGTCGCTGTGCATTAGCAAAGGGAGCCGTGTGAGCTAGGTGAGCCCACGTCACTGCCATTTGATATGCTCCCTGCTGGGTGAATTGAGGGAATCTTGATGCTACCCTGATCAAAAGAAGCCTAGACCCTGGAATCAACGCCTGGAGTCCTACATTGGGGTGGGAACTTTCCTGAACGTACCAGAAGTCCATCCAAGCACAGGGACTGGAACGTAGGAAAAAGAGCACACAGGCACCTGCTTGCTGCCTTGCCCCATTATTGGCCTCTCATCTGTTTCGGCAAATTCATTTTTCTCTCATAATAATGATTAGCCTTTGCACGTTCCATAATTCAACACAACCTGTGACATATGTTTCCTGAATCTCAAGATAACTCATTCTCTCCCTACCTCTTGCTTTTAACATCACACACACACACACACACAAGCACACAGGCACCCAATGTAGTGGTACCCAAAGTTGGGGTGGTTGCCTACCCAGTAGGTGCCCATTTTCTCCTCTGTTCTCCTTTGCTGGGGTAGTTTGCCTCCTACAAGAACCTAAAATATCAGTCATCAGCCTTTCCAGCTTCCTTGCTGCTAGATATAGTGACGTGACATAGATTTAGGGTGGCAATGTGACACAGTCCTGGGATGCCATGTGACAGAGTCCTGCAGTGCCAATGTGATGATGTGACACATCTGGAGCGACCAAGTGACAAAGTTCTTGGGTGGTAAAGTGACACAGTTCTGGGAGAGCCATGAGATACAGTGCTTGGGTAGCGATGTGACACAGGTCTCTGGGGACCATGGGATACAGTCCTGGGTGGCAACGTGACACAGTTCTGAAATGGCCATAGAAACATTCCTGGGATGGTCATGGGACACAGTTCTGGGGTGGCAACGTGACATAGTGGTGGAGTGGTGATATGACACACGTGATAACCGTGTAACACATTTCTGCTCAATGCATCCTAAAGTATGCATGCTCTCCAGCAGGAAAGCATTCCTAGGAACTTCTACGAAAGATCCCCCCTCTTTATACAGAGGGGGAATCTTTCTCACCATTGGGACTTCCCCTTTGTCTTCTCACCATGGAACAGCTTTACACGAGCATATGTTGCAATGATGACAGACATTTCATCTGCTAAGGATGGCAGACAAATGAAAAGTGCCTGGAACCTTGACTGCATTTTTCAGCAAGTGCAACAACCCTTGGCTTGCCTACCCCTAGATTTCTTCTTAAGTGAGATAATGACTAAACTCCTGATATTTATGTCACACACACATGAGCACACATATGCACTATTTATTTTTATTGCATGTACATATTTTATTGCATATACACAATTCTACTAACATAGGAAGCTATAAGCATTTCCCTGTAGACATTAAAATTATTTTTGCAAGCAAAGATATGAGTTGCTTTTTGATAAGAGTTTAGAACAAAAAAATCCATTTGAAACTTTGGGAAGAATAACATGAGGAGTCTACTTTAGTTACATAAATATGAGGCAAGCAGGCTCTGTGAGCTGGAGTAAAGACACATAAGACTTTTTGATTGACCAAGTTAGGTGTTAAACACTCTATGGTAAACAAGTCTATGGAGTGAGTGGCCAATTTGTCTAAGAAACTCATGGCCTTCTGGGAGATTAAAAGTCCCCCAATTCCTGCTACCTAAAGTTTAAAATAAGAGAAACCAATCAACTTGCACTCAGGTGGCCAGAGCGACTTGCAGTAAAATTACCTTGACCAGAGTGAGACTAAGCTCATGGTCTAGGGTTCAGTGTACTTCAAGCTGAAAGCTCTACAGCTTCCATACCACTGATTTCTATTTAGGAAACAATAGCAGAGTGTCAAATCTAGAAACCTCACTGACTCTGTGAAGGGATGTGAACAAGCAAGGACACACCAGAGCCAGTAGACAACTATCATCTGTCAAACATCGTCTGTACAGGACGTGGAAGTCATGGCAGCAGTGGGATTTCTAGATGATAACTCTCCGTTTGTGTTTTGTGTATAGAAGTAAGCCGAATATCCTACTCCAACTCACTTTAATAGCATGAGCAAATGACACGTTCTTGGACAAACTGGGACTGGGGAGACCTGAAGGAAGAATTAATGAAATTCCCACTAATAGGACTTGTGGAAGTCAGAGCATTAAATAAAAATGAATGAATGGGACTTCCCTGGTGGCACAGTGGTTAAGAATCCTCCTGCCAATTCAGGGGACCCGGGTTCGAGCTCTGGTTCGAGAAGATCCCACATGCCACAGAGCAAATAAGCCCGTGCACCACAACTACTGAGCCTGCGCTCTAGAGCCCACGAGCCACAACTACTGAGCCTGTGCGCCTAGAGTCTGTGCTCCACAACAAGAGAAGCCACCGCAATCAGAAGCCCACACACTGCAACAAAGAATAGCCCCCGCTAACCACAAGTAGAGAAAGCTCGCACACAGCAACGAAGACCCAACGCAGCCAAAAATAAATTTAAAAAATGAAAAAAAAAATTATTTTAAATGAATGAATGAATGAAAGCATCATTCCCCCCAGATTATTGATTGGGGCATATAAATATTTGCCTATTTCACACATATACCTACTTAATATCGAAGTTGAGAACTAAATGACAACTTTTGATTGTCCCAAAATAAAATGAGTAATTAAGCACAGTTATTCTTCCCTAATGTAATCTTTCTGTTCTTTGACAAAACATTTTATTTCGGACAGGATTTCCTAACATGTTAAGTGTTTTTCGAGAAAGTTTTCTAAGGTCAAATAAATGTGAGAAGCACTCTTTACACAAATTTGAACCTACTGCTTTGAGGCAAGCTTTCTAAAGCCTTTAATATACAGTATGAATATCCAAGATGGGCTAGAGAGATATCTCCTCTAAAAATTATGTAACCACTGAAGCCTTCTTCATGAAACATCTCATGAGACTAGTTTCTTGCAGAACATAATTTGAGAAACACTGATATAGGGTTTAAAATCCAACCCACAGATAATAAACGTTTAAGTTTTTACATGTATTTTGTTTAAATTTATTATAATTATTTAGAATTTAACCCTGTATTTGATTGCATTTTCACTCATCGGCTGTCTCTTTATGCCTTCATCACTCTGGAGCTTTTAATATTAATGTATGGTTCGGTCTGTTAGAGCAGTTTTTTAAATACATTTTCAAGCATGGTTCATGAATAATACATTTTATTATCTCCCTTCCAAATATGTGAAGATATGTTTTCTGTATCCTCATTGTGTGACATTCACCTTGTCTATGTACAAAATTATTGGGTCCTGAAATCATGCCCTCAAAATGGGAGGCAAAATTTGTTATGTGTTATTGCATACAAGTTAGGAGCAAGCCGGAATTTGTTATTTCGTACATAACTTTGTTTGGGGATGAGGGAAAGGGGAGAAGCATGAAGTTAATCCTGGATACTCATCTGTATCCAGGCCTGTTCATTTTGATTCATATTATTTAACTATTTGAAAGGATGTGTACATTATCCAAAATAATTTTGAATGAAATTTGCAAAACACTTTAAATCTGTATGACTGGTTTACTATGGAGTCTCAAATTGTTGGGGCATAAATATGAAAAGCATTCTTTTGATCTAATGATTGGTACCTTCCATGTTCAAAGGTACCTCATTTCCTACTGGGTGCCCAGCTTCCTAACTGGCATCTTAGTTTGAGTCAAAATCTCATTTATTCTAGAAAGTTTCATGTTAGTTATTAAAAGACAAACACATTCTTTTTAACTCGTAATCTATTAAATTCAAAGTTTACTTCTATTCCTTAGAAGTTCACCCTATCTCCTTCCCTCAGGATAGACTTGTGGTTCGAGGGTTTGAAGTGGAGAGGTTTGGAGTGAAGCAGAACTATTAGAAATCCATGTTCACTGTAAATCTTTAATATAATAAAGCAGTTTTAAAAAACAGGGGGAAGACAGATCTTTCAGTTGCTAACACTTGATGGTAACTCATTTTCCTGTGTTCTTCCTAAACTTGTTCATATGACACACACATACACACATTCAATTGTGTTATTTGCACAGAACACTGGGGAAAATGGGAGGAAGCATGGGGTTTCTATATGACTCGGAGAAAAACTTTTATTATGAAAAACGAAATACAAAGTATTGTTATTATATTAAATATCAAATCTGCTTAACCCTTCCAATAAAATTTTATTAGTCCTTTTAGACAGTCACTTGATCTTATTTCCAAGAAGAAAATCTTCTTTTAATAGGGTTTATTTTACAGCTTTATCAACGTACAATGGACATAAAATAAACCACATGTATGCAAAGCATACAATTTGATAAGTTGTTTCTACTATATAAGTTTCAGGTGTTCAGCATTATGATTCCACATCTGTATAAATACAAAGGAATCACCATCACATGTCTCCTTATCATCAATCACCACATAGTTGACCCTCTTCATCCATTTCACCTGCACTCAACACCCTTCCCCTCTGGTAACCACTAATCTAAGTTCTGTATGTATGAGTTAGTTTTGTTTTATTTTGTTTGTTCATTTGTTTTGCTTTTGTAGATTCCACATATGAGTGAAATCATATAGTATTTGCCTTTCTCTATTTGAGGTCCATCCATGTCGGAAATAGCAAGATTTCTTCCTTTTTTATGGCTGAATAATATTTCCTTCTGTTATGATGGGACCATGGTTGCAGCTGCAGCATGCTAGTGGGCGGGGCTTGCCCTCAGACAAGCTTCCATGTCTGCCCTCGATTGCTGCCACATTGGTGTGTGAGGCTCAGCCAGAGTGCAGGGGTGGGCAAGGCCCTCAGCAGGGTGTATCACTTGCATTAACAGGTTAGAGGGAGAGTTTCAAAATGTGCCTGTCAGCAACTACATTAGCAAGTAGCCTGAGATTGCAAAAATGGCTCCTGCCAGTGTCTCAGTCCCTGGGGAACATTCTAACTGGGTTTTGCCTCTCTAACAGATGCTTCAAAATTAATAAGTGGGTCCACTTCACCTGTGGTCCAAGAGCTTTTCAATCTGGTGTTTTTGCACTGGTTTGGGGGTCCAGTGAGTTTGACCACGGGCCCTTTAAGAGAGGGTTTTCCATTCCCTGCAGTTATAGTTTTCCTGGACATATTTCCCATTGGTTTTCAAAGCCAGGTGTTCTGGGGGCTCATCTCTCCTGTGCAGGATCTAGGGGTTGGGGTGCCTGATGTAGAGCTTGAACCCCTTGCTCCTCAGGAAAAGATTCGTACCTCTGTGATCCTTCCCGATGTGGACTGCCACAGCTAGGGTGTGTTATTTTTCTTTGGCAAGACTGTCTCTCTGCCTCTCCTAGGTGTCTCAGTGCTGTCCTTTTAACCGTTGTTGTGGAAGCTCTGCTCATCCAGTTTTCAGGTCTCTTTTCTGAGGGAATTATTCCACATATAGTTGTAGATTTCTTGTGTCAGTGGGAGGACTGATTTCAGGATCTTCCTGAGCCATCATCTTGTAAACCTCCGACAATTTGGTAAGTTTTGACAAGTGTATAGTAAACATGGCCAAAGCAACATAGTAAACATGGCCATTCTGCAAAGGTTTCCTAGAGCACTCCTATAATCCTTTCTTCCCATTCTTTCTCCTGCCTTTGCCAGGCAACCACCAATCTATCAGTGGTTTCTATTACTTTATATTTGCTTGAACTTTCTGAAATTTTATATAAATGGAATCATATAGTGTATACTCTCTTTTATCCAGAGTCTTTCACTCAGCCTAATTATTTTAGATTCATCCATGTTGTTGTATGTATCAATATTTGATTTCTTTTTATTGTTGAGTAGTATTCCATTATATGAGTATATCACAATTGGTTTAGGCATTAACTTGTTGATGGTCACTTGGGTTGTTTCTATTGTACTGTTTGGTTAATATAAACACAACTGCTATAGACATTCATATACATGTCTTGTTGTATACATATGCTTTCATTTCTCGAGTACATACCTATGATTAGAATGGCTGGATCACATGAGAAGGGTATGCTTACATCTTTACAAAACTGCCAAATTCTTCTGAAGTCATTTTTCCATTTTATTTTACAACAAGCAATGTTTGTAAGTTCCCATTGCTTCACACCCTCACAAAGCTTAGTGTGGTCATCTTTTCATTTTTATCCATTTTAATGGGTGCATAGTGATAGCTATTTCACTGTATTTTTTAATTTGCATCCCCTAATGAATAATGAGGAGGAGGAACTTTTTATGTACTTATTTGATATCTGTATATCCTCTGTGGTGAAGTGTGGGTTCAAATCTTTTGCCCATTTTATTGAGTTTTTTAAAACTTATTATTCACTTGTAAAAGTTTTTAATATTAAAGATGCAAATCCTTCATCAGATACATATTTTATAAATATTTTCTCTCAATCTGTCTCCCTTTTCTTTTTATTTAGAGTGTCTTTTGAAGGGCAAAGTTTCTTAATTTTGATGAAGTTCAATTTGTTAATTCTTACTTTTTATACTTCTTGCTTTGTTTGTTGTACTTAAGAAATCTTTGCCAAACCAAAGGTCATGAACATTTTCTCCTAATAGTTTTATAGTTTTAGCTCTTACACTAAAGTCTATGATCCATTTCAAATTATCACATGAGGAAAAGAACAAGCTTAATTTTTCCAAATGACTATCCAATTGTTAAAACACCACTTGTAGAAAAGATTATCTTTTCTCTTCCTAGAAGTTTGGTAAAAATCAATTAATGGTATATGTGTGGATCTATTTCTGGAATCTAGTTTATTCCATTGGTCTATTTTACCCTCTCTTTATGCTAATATTTTACTATCTTGATTATTGTAGCTTTATAATAAGTCTTAAAATTGTGTACTGTAAGAATTCCAATTTTTTTCTTCTTTGTTAAAGTTGTTTTAGCTATTCTAAATCCTTTACATTCTCATATAAATATTAGAATCAGCTTGTTACAAATCAAAAGCCTGCTGGGATTTTCATTAGTAATACATTGAATCTATACATAAAATGGGGAAAATTATCCTAACAATATTGAGTGTTCTGATCCATCAGTAGATATATCTTTCCAGTTATCTAGGTTTTTAAATTTCTCTCTGAAGTGTTTTGTAGTTAAAATGTAGATATATATCTTTTGTCAAATTGTCAATCCTACCTTAACCTAACACTCTCCTTCTAGAATCTAATTCTTTCTTGTAACTATCTTTGGAATTAGATAACAATTGGTGTCATATTCTGTTCAGATTAACCCTCTGTAATGTCACCAATTTTGTGTCCCAGGAGGATGAATTTGCAGCTGTGCTTTAAATATTTCATCTGGTTACATAAAACATAACCCATTGGGTTTAAAGGTAAACTGTCATCTCAAGCTATTACCATGAACTGTCTATATCTTATTTTCAGGAGGTTATCAGGGGAAAACATTATGCACAAAAATGATTTAAACAACATTTGCTTCAGTCACTATTATAATCCTCTCAGAGACAACTGAAAGCATAATATTTTTGTCATGTGAGAATACAATTTTCTGTTCTAAATGGGTTAAGTTCATGTGGTGGCAGAACACATAGGAAAACCACAATGGGAAAATATGAATAGGAGAGGGTTTAACTTTAGCCATACAGCCTTATTTCACAAAAATAATAAATCAGTCACACAAACTTTTCTGAAAAGTTGTGATTAAGTCAACCAAGTGTGATTCTTAGAGTCAGTTTCCTGGGCTGCCAGACTTTAAAACCAGAAAACAAGTAATAAAATGGCAATAAGTGCATACCTTTCAATAATCACATTAAATGTCAATGGACTGAATGTTTCAATCAAAAGACATAGGGTGGCTGATTGGATAATAAAAAACAAGACCCATCTATATGCTGCTTACAAGAGACTTCAGAGCTATAATAGAAGACGAAGAATGGCATTATATAATGATAAAGTGATCAATACCAGAAGAGGATGTAACACTCAATATATATGCTCCTTATAAGCCCATAAATATATAAAGCAAATATTAACAGACATAAAGGGAGAAATTGACAATAATAAAATAATAGTAGGGAACTTTAACACCCCACTTACATCAATGGACAGATCATCCAGACAGAAAATTAATAGGAAACAGTAGTCTTAAGTGACACATTAGATCAGTTGAGCTTAATACCTAAAGGACATTCCAATCAAAAACAGCTGAAAACACATTCTTATCAAGTGTACATGGAACATTTTCTAGGATAGATCACTTGCTAGGCCACAAAACGTCTCAACAAATTTAAGAGGAGAGAAATTATATCAAGCATTTTTTCTGATCACAACAGTATGAAACTAGAAATCAATTACAGGAAGAAAAATGGGAAAAACAAATATGTGGAGACTAAAAAACATGGAGGGAGATGCAAGAGGGAGGAGATATGGGGATATATGTATATGTATAGCTGATTCACTTTGTTATAAAGCAGAAATTAACACACCATTGTAAAGCAATTATATTCCAATAAAGATGTTTAAAAAAAAAACAAAACAAAAACCAATGGGCCAATGAAGAAATCAAAGAAGAAATCAAAAAATACTTTGAGACAAATGAAAATAAAAACACAGCTTTCCAAAATCTACTGGATGCAGCAAAAGTAGTCCTAAGAGGGAAGTTTATAGCTATGCAGACCTACCTCAAGAAATAAGAAAAGTTTCAAATAAACAACCTAACCTATCATCTAAAGGCATTAGAAAATGAAAAACAATGAGATATCACCTCACACCTCTCATAATGGTTATCATCAAAAAGACAACAATAACAAATGTTGGTGAGGATGTGAGTAAAAGGGAATGCTAGTACACTGTTGGTGGGAATGCAAATTGGTAGAACCACTATGGAAAACAGTATGGAGGTTCTTCAAAAAACTAAAAATAGAACTACCTATGATCCAGTAATTCCACTCCTGGGTATATATCCAAAGAAAATGAAAACACTAATTTGAAAAGATACATGCACTTCAATGTTCATAGTAGCATTATTTACAATAGTGAAGATATGGAAGCAAACTAAATGTCCATCAACAGATGAATGGATAAAGAAGATGTGGTATATATGTATATATACCATGGACTGTTACTCAGCCATAAAAAAGAATGAAATTCTGCCATTTGCAACAATATGCATAGATCTAGAGGGTATTATGCTTGGTGAAAGGAGCCAGACAGAGAAAGACTAATACAGTATGTTATCACTTGTACGTAGACTCTAAAAAATAAAACAAATGAATAGAAAAAAAAGAGAAACAGACTCACGTATATAGAGAACAAACTAGTGGTTACCAGTGAGGAGAGGGAAGGTGACAGGGGCAAGATAAGGACAGGGGTTTAAGAGGCACAAACTACAATGTATAAAATAAATAAACTACAAGGATATATTGTACAGCACACAGACTATACCCAGTATTTTATAAAAACTTGAAATGGAGTATAATCTATAAAAATTTTAAATCACTATATTGTACACCTGAAACTAATGAAATGTAAATCAATTATACTTCAATAAAAATAATAATAAATAAATAGAGATAATGAGCATAGGCAACTTCTTTTAGGAGATTTGTTCTAACAGCAAACAGAAAAAAATGGCTTTAAATGTGGACTGCTAGGGAAAGAAAAGGAAAAGCTCAAAGTCTTTAACTTGTTGGACTAAGTGTGTGTTAACATCATTAACCAAGACTAAAAATAGATATGGAATCATGACTTTGAAGATGTGGAAGAGATAGATGATGGGTTTACTTACCTAATCCAGGCAAGCCAGAATCAGGGACCATGGAATCTCTGAACAGGGCTAATATCTCAAGGGCTAAGACAGGTGTATGGTAGACTGGGGCTTTCCCAGAGCAGCCAGTGGGGTCTAGGGATTTGAGAACTGGGAAAAGTAGTATTGCTTTCTTGAGCCGAGCACATTTAGGGGGAAAAAAAAGAGAGTTCCCACGGGCTCAACACAAAAGAGAAAAGTAAAGCAAACTGCATTCAGAAACAAGGTAAGAAGCTCAAGTTGATATGGAAGGCAAAGCTGTGATTATTGCTTACAGAGTGATCCCCAGGAATGCCAGAGGTTGGACCATGAGATGGATAGAATACTGTTAAAAGCGGAGACTTGGGAAAATACAACCATTTCATGGTACACAAATAAACTATTATTATCTTCACTTCCTATCAGCTTTTCATTCTTCTGCTCTTATTAATTTTGATCTGTTGAAAGTCCAACTTTAACAGCCCTTGTTTTTTTTCCATCAGTCCAGTGAACCCCAACTCTTTCTTGGAGGCAGAAATGAGATTGGGGCCAGGAATAGGAGCAGAGTGCAGACAATTTGAGATCAAGAGACACAGCTCGAGTTGGGGCTACCTCTCACCTATCTTGTTTGAGACTCTCAAGGAATTTAGAATCTGCACAGATCTATGGGTATATGATGAGTTCACTGGATACAATGAGTTTGAAAACCTGGCCAAATAGAGATGTAGGTTTAAAACGCAAGAGATGTTGGGCTTCCCTGGTGGCGCACTGGTTGAGAATCTGCCTGCTAATGCAGGGGACACGGGTTCGAGCCCTGATCTGGGAAGATCCCACATGCCACGGAGCAACTAGGCCCCTGAGCCACAACTACTGAGCCTGTGCATCTGGAGCCTGTGCTCCATAACAAGAGAGGCCACGACAGTGAGAGGCCCGTGCACCGCGATGAAGAGTGGCCCCCGCTTGCCACAACTAGAGATAGCCCTCACACAGAAACGAAGATCCAACACAGCAAAAATAAATAAGTAAAATTAATAAAACTCAAGAGATGTGTTCAACAGAAGTAAAAAGTACTAATACCTGAATATTTCCTATTTTGCCCCTCTGGCTTCCCTTCTTTAGCACTTGAACAGTCCTCCTTTAAGTACAGGATCTTGGTAATGAGTGAAGCCCTGAAAAGGCAACATAAAACAAGAAATGAAGTTAATCTACATCATAATGAGCTTGGAGATGAAGACAGAAAAATCAGGTGAGCTGAATGCTGAGGCAAGTTTCTGAGGGTTTGGAATCAAGAGTGGAAAATGGAGTGTTTCAGGGGGCAACTGCTATCTACTGTAGGAGTCCCACAGATGCAAAAATACAGGTGACATTTTCATCTGTGTTGTGCATAAAGATTGTTCTCAGTTTATGCATTTAATTGACAGACTATTTAAGGAATTGAATGATTTTAATTATCTTTGAGCTAACTGAGTAATTTTTTAATTGCAACACCTTTGCTAAACAGATCTATATAGAGTCTTTATTTTAATGAATATATATGAAATGTTTGCATATGAATATAGTGGATTGTTTGTATGACCACCTTATGCTAGGTGTTACTCATGTGATTTTGATGTTCAGTTTGTTTTCATGTTGCTACCAAAGAGTACTGCTTTAATTGTGGGCTACTAAGAGGAGGACCTAAAAAAAAACAGAACTGGACATAATACATAATGTTCGATTTGTGCCACGTGAAGAATAAATGCAATTACAATTCCCTAAACAAGTAGAAATTTTGAGGTGATTTGAAAAGAGAAAACTGGATGAGAAAATGAGTTAGTATACCTCCCAGAGTAGAGTAACATTTTAAGGACTCGTGTCTTAGCGTCTTCACCACATTATCTTTCAAGCAGAGATATAGCAGTGTCATCAAATCAATATAATCTACGACATTAAATTAATGCCGCTAATTTTAAAAATATTATTTTAAAAGTTTGTTTATAAGTTTAACTTGTGTGCTGTTTTTAATATATCAGTTCACATCTGAGTATGTTTAAGAAACATTTTCACTAAAATAATATACTTTAATGTGGAACCAAAGAATTTCGCCTCTACAAATGGTTCACTTTTACCAAATTTGAAAAACGCTTGGAGCACAACTAACCTTATGCAAGCCTTGATGAAAAAGTGCTCTGAGACAGGCACAGGCCTCAGGGGGCAGCTGGCAAGAAGTTGAACAGATGCCAGGGCAGTTCTAGAGTGAAATAGGCTGTTAAGAAACGTTCTATGAAATCTATGTTTCTCTTACCTAGCTTTTTAAAATTTCAGATAATAATATCTCAGAGGTACTTCAATAATACCCATTTATGTTTATGACATCTTTTACCATATTACACATTTACTTAGCTGCTCCAAATTATAAATTTGAGTTTTCTGAGTGAGTACTGCATTAACCAAATGTAAGAAGTATCTTGGTATTCCTGACAACCATAATTCAAAATAATGTAGTCATATTCTAAACAAAGTCCTGAAAAGTGACATAATAAAGGTATAATAATATTCTTATAGCAACTGGACCATTTCAGCTTAAACACACATGGATCCATAATCTTAAATCACACTTAAGCAACAAAGACTCTATTGATAAGTGATCAATCCTTATTCAGTCATTTCTATTCATTCTTGAATACTGCTTGCTTCCCTTTAACTCTTAATTAATCTGTCACTTATCAATGTAAATTTTTGAGTAATTACAGCATTTAAATCTTTAGTATGGATGAAATTGCAATAGAATTTTGCCCCTTCTCATCATGACATGTCTTATAACTATACTTCCTCCAGCTCAAACTGAGCTCCAGCCAAATTGAAACTCTTCCATGTTTTGAACAACACATAATCTCTCTAATCTAAAAAATGTCTCTCAAATGTTCACACTATTGAGTTCATCCAATCCAGTAGCTTTTCCCCAAGACTTAGAAATGGTGCCAGATGCAGCAAATAAAAATACAAGATACCCAGTTTAATTTGAATTGCAGGTAAACAATTAGATGTTTTTTTACTCTAAGTATAGCCCCGTTATTGCATACGACATACTTATACTAAAAAATTATTTGTTGTTTACCTAAAATTCAAATTTTACTGGTTATCTATATTTTATCTGGCAACGCTGTGGCTAGGACTCTCAATTCTACAGCTTCTAATTTTTATAAAGTATACCTTCTCCCTCTGGCATGGCAGAAAAGAGGAAGTAGAGTCATCTGTACAGAAAAGTAAGACAATGGTTTTAGGCCTGGCCTAGCAGCCTTTGGTGTGACATCAAGCACTTTCTCTCAGCTGATATCCTGAGCCTCTTTTCCACATTAATTCCACAGCCTACACTTCCATGTTGCTCAGTATTACTTTTTAGATTCCCAGTCTTCTAACCCACTCTGGCTCTGATGGATGAGATCTGAATTATATCTGATGTTCCTTCTGGGATGAGCACGGGGGAAGAGGCACCCATCTGAAACTTGTGTTCCTGGGGCCAGGATTAGATATAGTAATGAGTGGGGCTGGTCAGTATGGTACAGTGGGTAGCCAAAGTGCAAGTCCTGTGTGAGACTGGGCCTGGCAAGTATGCATATGAAGCATCAAGTTCAAGAGAGAAGGGAGAAAATAAGAATGGGGGAAAAAAGTGAAACAATAGGCAACATAATCTACAAGATGATGCAGCAGGGGAGAAGAGTTTCTATGGAATATTTATAATAAAACTCATTCTCAAGGAGAAAATTGTTAAGAGGGCCAAGCTTATCTGGACAATTCACTTTCCAGCTTTGGCCTCCTGAGTTCCTTCCATGAGCATTGATATGACTGGCCGGTGGAAAACAGTCCTCTTTTCCTTCCTGGCTGCTTGAAGATGAACTGCCATCATGAACAACACGGTAACTGTCTGGACCAGGAAGTTCATGACCAACCGAATACTTCAGCGGAAACAAATGATCATCCATGTCCTTCATCCTGGGAAGGCAACAGGACCTAAGACAGAAATTCGGGAAAAACTAGCCAAAATGTACCAGACCACACCAGATGTCATCTTTGTGTTTGGATTCAGAACCCATTTTGGTGGTGGCAAGACAACTGGCTTTGGCATGATTTACGATTCCTTGCATTATGTGAAGAAGGAGGAGCCCAAACACGGGCTTGCAAGACACGGCCTGTACGAGAAGAAAAATACCTCAAGAAAACAGCGAAAGGAATGCAAGAACAGAATGAAGAAAGTCAGGGGGACTGCAAAGGACACTGTTGGTGCTGGCAAAAAGAAATGAAGTGTCTAGCAGTGAGCTGGACATTGGGCAGCAGAAGGAATAAAGACGCTGCAGTGACTGTATCTTTGGTGACTGTGCAGATTTTTCATGAGAGAGTTAATAAACTAAGACTTAAAAAAAAAAAAAAGATGGTGAGGTTCTATCTTTGATCTTAGGAGTGGAAGACATTCTTCTCCTAGGTAGTTCCTTGATCTCAAAGCCCTAACTCCACTGGGACTAATAAAATTCTAAGCCCAGGCCTATCTTGAGATTCTTTCCTTAGTCCCTACTTAGATGTTCTTATTTGGCATGACTTTCCCAGTGCTGTCTCCCTGCCTCATGTCCACATCTGCTTGGTCCTCATGGTTTAACGTTAGAAAAGAGATGAATCACAGCCTTATACTATGTTAAGGACCACTACCATCTACTCGGTGACAGCTGCCTATATTCAAATTACAATGCCTAAGAAATCACAACTAGATTCTAACATAGTGTGCATTATAACCTTCATCTAACATCCCTGAAAACAAATTTAAAAGCTGTTCACTCAAATAATGACTCTCATCAATCAAATAGAAAAAATGGGGGGGGGGGGCAAAGAGTTGGTCAAAGTGGCTTCTGCATCTTGCAGTCTCTGAGAATAACAAGAAAACATGGAAAAAATATAAAAACCATTGGCTTGAAAGCATTAGGAAACTAGCAAAATATGGGCTATATTCCAGAGCAAGATGTGGTAGAAAATGGACTCCAGAGACACGTAGTAACATCTGGTCTACTTTTGCACATGTGGCACTTGCCAATTCTGGAGAGATAGCTGAGAAGTGCTTTCGACAGCTCAAATGGTGAGGGAGATAAAAATTGAAGTCAAAGACCCACTGAAGATAAGGGCGTTGGAAAACATCCCCTATATTGCTTTGGAAAACCAAAGAGTTGCATCTGAGGATTAAGGGCGAAGTAGAATTAATTAACCAACTGTCAAAAAGACGGCAGCCAGAGGGCTTCCCTGGTGGCACAGTGGTTGGGAGTCCGTCTGTTAATGCAGGGGACACAGGTTCAAGCCCTGGTCCAGGAAGATCCCACATGCCACGGAGCAACTAGGCCCATGTGTCACAACTAATGAGCCTGCGCTCTAGAGCCCGCGAGCCACAACTACTGAAGCCCTTGTGCCTTAGAGCCTGTGCTCCTCAACAGGAGAGGCCACTGCAGTGAGAGGCCCGTGCACCGCAGCGAAGAGTAGCCCCCGCTCACCACAACTAGAGAAAGCCCGCGCACAGCAACAAAGACCCAACACAGCCAAAAGTAAATAAATAAATTTATTCAAAAAAAAAAGATGGCAGCCCTATTACCACCTCATCTGTATAGCCCAGAAAATCTGTTTCAGAAGTGACCCCAGGTTTCTTGCACCCATGTGAGCCGCAGACATAAATAAAAATCCTCTCTAATGAAATATAGTATCATCTGTGGTAGAATGAGTACTTCTCATTCACATTTCTAATTCTCTTTTAGATGCAGGAAAAGACTGCACATTCCCATGCCTTGAATTGGGGAGCACAAATGTGACTTGCCCAGGCAGTGAAGTAGTTAAAACCCAGGACAAAATTCTTCTTCAGTATCTCTTGCTGGCCTTATAGATACAGCCAAGAAGAATAAAATAAAGAACGTCTCAGAGGGCACAGCCAGGGATGACAAAAAAAAAAGAAAGAATGGATTGAGGAAGGCTTCCTAGGGAGCAGAATTGTCTAAGTCCTCAGGATAGGGGGCTGTTGAAATGTCTTCTCAGGGTGATCCATGTTACTATGGCCTAGGAACTTCTGTAAGTCCCCCATTCTTCCTCTTTAAGATTGAAAATGCTTGTCGTAATTACTGTCCCTATTCCACCACTGTATGTCTGTATGAAGCAGAACATCAAGAGCTGCCACATCTGGACATGATATAAAGACTACTGCACATCATGCCAAATGGAGAAACAGCATCACCAAAAGATCCTGAATTTTCAGGTCAATGATATTTTGGGGGGGTCTTTGAATTAGTCAACTTTGGGAAAGAGTGGGCATGTTTGACATGCAGCAAAGACAATGAGCCTAACGTTTGGTGATGAGAAGAGCAGTCTGTGTAGAAATTAGTGCCTCTCCCCATTTCCAGTTTCCCTCTCTTTCTAGACCCACGCAAGGATTGTATTTCCCCATCTCCTTGATTTGGCCAGTGAAATGTTAAGAGAAGTGATGTGTGCATTTACAGGTAGAATTATTTAAAATATAATTCTCCAATTTTCCTCTATCTTGGCAATCATAGAAGCAACTGTCAATATGAAGATGCTGTAAGAGTAAAGCAAGCTGAAATACTACATTGATACATGTGAGTAATAGTGATGCCAGAGAGTTACCCGGTTTCCCTTACATGAGAAAAAAAAAAAACAAACTTCTTTTTATTAAGCCACTGAGATTTTGAGGTTGTTATCATAGCCTGAGAAAGATTATCTGATACTTTACTCTAGACTCTAAATTATTTCTCATTTCCCTTGCAAAGTAATATTTTTTATTCCTATTATTTGTTTTTGTTTTTTTTAAGTTCAATTTATTTGTTTTATTTTAAAAATATTTTTATACAGTTTTTAGGGGTTACTTTTCATTTCCAGTTATTACAAAATATTGGCACTAGTCCTCATGTTGTACAAAACATCCTTGAGCCTGTCTTACACCCAATAGTGTGTGCCTCCCACTCCCCCTCCCCATATTGCCCCTCCCACTTCTCTCCCCACTGGTACCCACTAGTTTGTTCTCTATATCTGTAAGTCTGCTTCTTTTTTGTTATATTCACTAGTTGGTTGTATTTTTTCGATTCCACATATAAGTGATATCATACAGTATTTGTCTTTCTCTGTCTGACGTTTCACTTAGTGTAATGCCCTCCAAGTCCATCCATGTTGCTACAAATGGCAAATATTTTTATAGTATCTACTTTTTTCTTGTTATAATGGTAATGTTTGTCCACTTAAAAGAATTGGAGAAATCCAGAAATAGAGACACAGATGTAGAGAACAAATGTATGGACACTAAGGGGTGAAAAGGGGGGTGGGATGAATTGGGGGATTGGGATAACATATATACACTAATATGTATAAAATAGATAACTAATGAGAACCTGCTGTATAGCACAGGGAACTCTGCTTCACTTCGCTGGACAGTAAAAACTAAAACAACAAACAACTACACCC
Source organism: Mesoplodon mirus (assembly GCF_964341445.2). Lineage (NCBI taxonomy): Eukaryota > Metazoa > Chordata > Mammalia > Artiodactyla > Ziphiidae > Mesoplodon > Mesoplodon mirus. Next base: position 16,116,591 of record NC_138977.1, on the reverse strand, counting down.
CAATAAAAAGAAAAAAAAAGAATTGGAGAAATCCAAACAGGATAAAAGAGAAAATCCAGACTACCCACAGTCATCACTAAAAAGTATCTTGTCAACATGTTGATGTTTTTAGTTTCTGTAGCTTAGAGTGGGATGAGTCAATATTTACAAATGAATGGAAAGGCATAAAAGAAAAACTCACAGTGTCCAAGGAAGCATAATTGCTCATTAATGGCCCAGATACAAAATATAATAAATTGTAATAATTAACTATTCCTTCACAAATTTAGAGTATTATGAAGCTCAAGAACTACCATTCCGCCTGCTTTTCTGAAAAGAGTGGCTGGTCAAAATTTACTTTCCATTTACGAAGAAACCACTTGGGTCACCTTTCAAATGATTTTTTTTTTACATTCATGATTTATTTTACCAATATCTTCTCTCTCCAAGGGTGCTCTCCACATTAAAGAATCAACCTTGACAATATATTAGAGTAGAACAAGTGTGTGGTAGATCGATAGGACCAAATTCACTTGATTTTCAGTCTTCCTAACTACTACAGTAACAGCGTTAGCTGCAGACTAGGAATTTAGAAGGTGTGTTGCAATCAGTCAATTCTTCTAGACCCTCTCCAGTGACTTACCATTAGAAATTAATCTTTGAGGGTTAAATATATAAACATTGTATGTTGTAGTACACTGCCTTTAAGTTACATATTCTAAATATATGTATATTTTGCTGCTAAACCTATTTCAAGGGGCTTTACTTAACCTGAATATGTATTTTAGTCCATCAGGGGATGCTTTTTGAGGAACCGTGCCGTATCTAACACTATGCTGTAAGATCTCAGTGGGAGGGGGAAAGGATGAGTTGCTATGTTGTGCTGGAAGGTTTCTTAAAGAAAGATGACACCTCATACCACATGTTCTTTCAGCTACATCTTATAAGCAGCTGCTTGTATACAGCTATTATAAAGGAGAATGAACAATACATGCATTCCGATTCTCTTTCAGCCAGACTGACATTTCATATGCATGCACAGACTGAGGCATGTTGATATATATGAATGTTCCAAGGGTATTCTTGAAAATTGCCCTGGACCTTATGTTTCTGACCTACCCTTAATCTCAGTGCATCCCCATTTGATCCTCAACTCTTGGCTCCATGATCTGTGGAGCCCCACCTCTGTGTCTGATCCCACCTCTGGCAATTTAGACCTGGTGTCTGTAATTGGTCTCACTGGGGTTCGTTTCTCAGCTCTGCCTAAGAAATTTTGGTCTGAATTCTGCTTCTCTCCTTGGCAGGTTGCCTCAGATAGTATAGCCCATCTTAATCCTAGCCTCTTATGACTTGGCTGATACCCTAGCCAAACTGGGCCTGGGACACTTATGGAACACTATGCCTCTCTCAGAAATCAAGATTATTGCACAGTATTCATTTCTCCTTCTGCTCTTCTTTGTGTTCCATACAGGTAAACAAAAGCCTCGTGTGGCTTAGGAAAATACAGTAAAAATAGTGTGTAATGGCTTTAATGAAAAGTTAGTTGGGAAAGTAAGATTTGGAGTTTATTTGGCTATTGAAAACACAGAGCTCATAAACAGCAATTGAGATGACAGCATTCTGCTTCATGTTGCATTGCATTCGATTCATAGTACTGAGCAAAGTCTCACTCATTCCAAACAAAGAAAATCGCCAGGCTCTCTGCACTTGGTATCAATTTAACTGAGCACATTCAGTTCCATTATTACTTGAAGTAAAGTGAGCCTACTGCTTTTGACAGGGAGCTGGCCCTTTTCTGAGGCTACATGAGCCTATTATGCAGCCACCTGTTTTAAGAGCCAGCAAATTGGCCAGCAATTATTAACCTGCCTTTTTCTATCAAAGTGCTTAGAATAAGATGGCAATTATGAACGGGAGAGTTAATGTATTTCTCAAATCTGTTGTTAACTGTATGCAATGTCACCAAATATGTAAAATGGACATTTAAAAACCATTGTTCTCCTCTCTTTGCATTAATAGATTTTAGGTTGAAGAGCTTCAACCATATTTCCTATAAGAGATTTCCATCTATATTGACTTTCACCATAGCCTTAAAACTAGAGTGGTTGGCCCTTTATATTCATCTAAAAATGAGGACACAGAAGCTCAAGAGTATTCAGTATCTTATTTACCATCAGAAAGAAGGAGGCCACAAATGAGAGGAAACAGACTGGCCCAGTGTGAACTGCCATGGCTTTGGCATCAGTGAGATGTAGGTCTGACATCTGATTTTGATCTGAACAGTTTATGTGACGCTGGGTACCTAACTCAAACTCACTTAACCACAGTTTTATAAGTAAAATTGGACTTAAAAATCCTACATCATAATATTATTGAGAAATATTGAATAAAACCATGTGGTTAGTACATACTGAGTTATAAATAAAGGGTCACTATTTCTATTGAACTTTGTTTTACTAAATTTGCTTAGAGCCAACCCTAGAAACATCAGTCTGTAGAGCTGAGTATTGAATTGGAGAGAAGATCCTTCCACCAATCAAAGTGCTGAGCAATTATGACACAGGAGTTATAATTCCATTGGGGCTGGGTTTAACTCTATAATTTGGAGTGGAGGCTGGATGATTGTGAAGCACAGATTCAAAGATAAGTGCTAGGGAAAAATCTCTGAAAAGTGATTTTGTGGTTGTCAGTGGAACAAAAGATACTCCTCTGGAAGAAGAGTGGCTCATTCTATGAATGCTTCCATTGCTCAAAATCTTCTGGCTTTGTGGAATTGAAACATGATCATATAATCACAAGGGTTATCGACTTTGTGCTAAGTTATTCACATGCACAAACTCATTCAGTTTTATCACAATTCTGTGAGGTATTACCTCTTTTATATAGATAAGGGCAGTGAGGCTGTAGGGATTAAATATCTTGTTCATGATTTTATGATTCATAAATCAGAGGCAAGGAAACTCAGGTCCTCAAGTTCTCACCATTCTACTATGTTTCTTCCTCAAGAACCAGGAGCACACCAACAAAAATCATATCTACATTCTGTTTAGGAAGAAAATAAGATATTAAAAAATGAATGTGTTTCTTCAGGAAATGATGACCACCTACACACACACACACACACACAAACACACACACACACACACAAAATCAGATACCATAAGATATCATAGTATTTACTCAGAATGGATTATTTGAGGAAGAGGTGAAGGAGCCAGGAAATTAGCTCGTAAGCTATAAGAAGACAAGAAACAGTGAGGCTAAGATTTCAGACCCTTATTTGCAATATCTTTGTTGTCATCTTAAGATGATAAAGAAGGGTCATAAAGTGTTTCGTGTCAAGATGTTTTGAAGTGCAATGGAGTTATGTTTCTTGAATACTTTTCTATTAACACATTTTCTAATAGCATCATTTATCACGCAATTATGAACTATGTAAACTATTAATAAAATGTATTCACGTTATGACCCTTCCTTCAAATTTAAGGAAACTTTCAATGCTAGAAATAAAGAACTCAAAACCAGAGCAATAAGTAAGCACTACTTTTCTCCTTTTCTCCATGTGGGTATCAGAACCAGGTATATGCCTAAAGGGCTGAATGTGGATACAGGAATTACAGCCATGGTCCTAACGTCAAGTGCTGTTTCTGAGCTCTTTACATAAAATCATGAACCAAGAAGAGTTGACCCATCCTTGAAAAATGGATTACAAAAACTCTGCCACTGTACTAGGGATATGGCATAGAGGCCAACTACTACAGACAGTGGGTAGGAAAAGAGAACAGAGAGATATGAAACCCAGTCCTTCAATGTGTAAAGCTAGGAAATTCCAATTTGAGAAATTAACACAGGACTAATTCAGTACTGGCAAAACTCTTAGAGCACAGGCAGAGTCAACCATAAAACAATCCCATAGAAGTATCTTCACATGAAAGCATGCAGGACTTCCATGGGAATGATTTCTTAAAAGATGCATTCACAAGTCGAACTTACTAAAAAAAGTGAAGAAACAAATTGCCAGAAAGCATAGTCACAAATGTAATAAACTGGAGAATTCATAACACAGAAACAACAAATAACAGAAAAATATGGAAGAGATATTAAAATAAGTATGCTTAAAGTGGTCAAATAGATAACAACAATAACAGAGATCTATGGCAAGAATAAGATAATATGGAAAACAACAGACAGGGTTTAGTTAAGTATTCTTGAAATAAAAATATGAAAATCAAAATTAAGAAGAACAACTCATACTTAGGCTAAATAGCTTACTAGATACAGCAAGAATTAGTGAATTGGAAGACAGACTGGTAGAAATTACTTAGAATAAATTTTTTTGAATGCAGCACAGAATGATAAAGAGATAGAAAATATTAAAAAGAAGTTAACAGACAAGGAGAATAGAAAAAGAAGTTCCAACATACATCTAGTTAACATTCCAGAGAAAGTAACAGAGAAAATGGGGGATAAACAATGTCCAAAAAGATATATTTTTTTTATATTGTAAGACCGAAGTACCCATCAAGTCCCAAGCAGAATTAAAAACAAAATTCCACATTTAGATTCACTATGGTGAAACTGAAAACCCAGTAAAAAATAGCATGGATAATGATGTACGGGGGGAAATGGCATTGCAACCATGGACGGTGGCATCAGAAGAGTCTGATACAGGACGAGAAAATCAATCTGTCTGTCACAGTATTTCAGACAAAATTGTCTCCTCCTTTAAAAAAAAAACTACTCTTTTAAAAGCATTATTTAGAGTCTTAGGAGTGCAATGATGTTAGAATACAAATTTTTGGTCTCCATCCACCACAATGTCATAGTTCACAATTTAACTTCCTAATGGAGAAGGATGATCTGCAGCTGCCTTGGATTATTTGACCCAAATGTTTATTACATGGGAGCTAAAGAGGGCCACATACTGGCTTTCTCATGTTTTGCTCTCTCTATTTCAAAACAGATATCACTTAATATTAATTAAATCAAACTGTAATTCAGTGACAAGCAGTTGAAGCACATGAGGTGTATCTTTGTATGCAGATTCTTACAGTTCAAGATATTTTTGGTATATGTCCATCATTTTTAAATTGTATCGACCTTCTGATATACATCTCGCAGTCAGCGAGATGAAGCTGAATATTGTGTTTGATAAAATTCCTCAAAGACCTCAACCTTTTAGTAAATATAAAACAGGACACTGTTCCTCCTCCCAATCCATTTCATTATTATTTTATGCTTATTAGACTCTTATCGAAGCAATGTTAATATTCTCTTAGGAGGAGTAGTTTGACATTTTAAAGCAGTACTGCTTTTTAATTATTGGTGTGCAAATAGCTTCTTTAATTAAATAATTTTCCCAGTACAGGTAATATATAAACAGCTCAGCAGTTTTCCCAACTTTTCCTAAATTCTCTTCCCCTAAAGTTTCAACTCAGTTATCTCAGAAATAAATGAATGAAGCTAAGTGAAAACCAGGTAGCTTCTAGAAGTTTTTATAATCCATTGTTTACTACAGATACACAAATTGCCCTTCATTATCTCAATATTTTTCTTACTTGTCAGAGTGCACCATTTCTCTGTGCTTTAACATTGAAGGCGCAGTCATTCATTTCAAAGGCCAGGAATCCTGGCTTTTTACTCTGGTCTTAACTCACACACAGATTGCTCTGTAAAAATGGTCTCAAAAGTGATGCATACACAGCCATGTGGTACACAAAATGTACCTTAAAGTACGAAAAGAAATTATTAGGACTTTTATTTAAACAAGCTTCCCCCAATATCTGAAAATAGAGCATTCCTATGAAACCTATGTAAGCCGAATTGTCGTAAAGCAAAGAAGCAATTGCCTTAGGACACATCTTGCTAACGGATGCACAAAATAAATCAAGATGAAGCACAGATGCTCACAGACCTAGTTCCAAGCTATGGCGGTTTGATGCTGAGATGCTGAGTGTAGTTCCCGGGGAAGGAGACAACCATTCTTGCTGCTTGGGGTACGAGGTGCTCCTGCAAAACCAACGCTTAGTGCTATTTTCGCTTTTCGCCTCTTCTCTTTAAAGTGAAAATTCTCTTCGGATTTCTTTCAGTTAATGACAGTAGGTACAACTGTGGGATTTTCGTGAAAGCAAAGTGGAGTAAAGCAAAATTTCAAAAAGCGGGGGATACTTGTGTTTAGTTTTATTTCTAGAATAATATGTTATTGGTGGCACAGAGACCTCGCTCCACCCAGAAGACAGTTCAAAGAGCAGCAGTGTTAAGGGATGAGCATGCCAGTTGTGCTCTCTCCTGTCCAGTAGTGAGTGCTCAGACAAATGTATTTACAGATCGTGCCTAGTTTAAACTCAGCTAACCCTCACATGGTAGAGGAGTGCTTTAAAAAGATTCTTGTAAAGTTACAGTTGACTGAAGTAAACACTAATAGTTCAAACTTCCCTAACATGTAACATATCTCTACAATTTTTTAGCAATGCAATACTCAACCTAGTAATTGATAAATATTCATTAACCATAATGATAAATCTTTAAGTATATCCTTTTGGGGTTTCATGCATATTATCAAAGCATGAGAATCTCCATATTCTGCTGTGGCAAAAATGACCAAAACAATGTAAATAAATCAATATAATGATAAATCAACATCCATTCCACTGTTAGCAAATGCTGTTTAAAGATACAGAGAAACATAAAGATCTTAAAAAACAAGTATTAGAACCAGTTAAGCAGTTGTTAGACAGCTGGGTCAAACTACTGATGTTTCTACTATTCTCAGCTTATGGTATTTGCTAGATTCTCTTCCAATGATAAAATACACGTAAAACTACAATTTGTGAGCCAAGGACAGATATACTGCAGAAGATATTTTATGGATAGTAAGTGACTTATTTTTCTATCATCATAATCTATGGGACAAAAAACTGCTGTATAAGCTAACCTCTGATACAGTGGCCACTTTGGGATTCTAAAAAGAATTCTGGAAGAAGGTCACAGAAATAGCCAGACATCTGTAATTCAGTCACTGCATCATTCATGGACCAGCCACTGCAACAAAGAAATGAAGCCAAAAATGTACAAAGTGCCTCAGTCTCATTCATTGGGTTAAGTTTTTTCTTTTTCAATGAATCCTTTAAATAAAAAGCTATCTTTACAATAGATGTAATGAGATGTGTAATGATTATGAAAATCCTTTGTTCCACAGAGAGATTTACTTTTTATCATGTGACAAAGCACACAGAGTTTCAGAAGTTTAACACAACTTACAGATTTTTTTGTCTCTAGAAAGGAAAAAAGTATTCCAATTTTGCTTCCCTTTTGTGACACAGAGAGGTTGTTGATATAATGCAAATAATCTAAAACAAACCTGTGTAAACTGTCCTTTACAGGTAAAGGTGACATCTTTACAATGAATGCAAAAGTAATTGTTTTATGAAAGAAAACTGAGCTATGAAGAGAACATTTGTAATGGATATTTGAAATTATTTCCCTCATTATTTCTTTTGCTGAAAATAGAGTTACATAAAAAACCCATCTACATTTTTTAAAAATTTCACAGAACCTTCCAAATGAAATTTTGAAAGATTTTTAACCCTTTTGTTAGAAAAAATTTAAATGAAACACCTTTTCCAATTAATTTGCAGAAAAAACTGATTTACATCTGGGAGATAGAAATTTACTGCAAGAATTTTTTGAAACAGCAAAGTTTTGCAAAAACAAAACAAAGACACAACATTTTGAGTGGAAGCTATTGTTTAGTAAGCACAGTCAATATGCATCCCTGCCATTTGTATTTATGGGTTTTTTCCTCAGTAATATTTTTAGCTATGAAAATCATTGGAATAATTATTGAAATAAAGTAAAATTTATTTCAATAAATTTTAAATAAACTAAAGCAAATAATCACAATCATATATCACCATGGGTTAAACTGAGACTTTTCTTTTTAATAGTGAAGGATATTCATTCACATTGCTTTCAAAACATTACTTTTGGCACCATTAATAAAATAGATTATTTTAAAATTAATGTTTATTCTATCTTTATTTTTGAAATGCATTTTAATATGTTTTATAATGTATAAACTAGTGCTTGCACATAATGTATAAATATACATATATTATGGGCAAAAGCTTAAAAATTTTTACTGATGAAAGTCTGAAATCCAAACATTGTGATGACTTCTGACTATTCTTTCCAGTGGAGGCCTCTGCTTCATGTTCCAGTTTGGATGCTCATGCTCTTGACTGGAAGTGTGGCTGCATTTTTCCTGCAGGCAGAATGGAAATCTAACCTCCAACAGGAAACCTCTTCTGCTGGTTTAAGAAATGTCAATGACTTGAGCCTGTTCCCTTGGCAAAAACAGGGTAGGGCCTATTTTCAATGGGCAAAGATGGCAACCTGGCTGTGCATTAGTTGTGTTCATATTTATTAAATGGGTTTTAAGAAGAACGAAAATCTTATTGGACTGCAGGAGATGTTCAGGAAAAGGGGATAACAAAACACATGGCCATGAAACTTTTCTGAGACTTGTTTTATGACCCAAATATTATCTATCTTGGTAAATATTCGCTGTACACTTGAAAAGGAATGCATATTCTGTCACTGTTGAGTGTTCTATAGATGTCAATTAAGTTAAGTAGGTTGAGACCGTCCTCCCCACGGATACACCAGAGATACAGCTACACGTGGAACAACTCCTACAGAACACCTACTGAACGCTGGCAGAAGACCCCAGACCTCCCAAAAGGCAAGAAACTCCCCACGTACCTGGGTAGGGCAAAGCGGAGAGATCCCCACACAGAGAATCGGTGCCGAGCGGCACTCACCAGCCCGAGAGGCTTGTCTGCTCGCCCGCCGGGGTGCGCAGCGCTGGAAGCTGAGGCTCGGGCTTCGGTCAGAGCGCAGGGAGAGGACTAGGGCTGGCGGCGAGAACTCAGCGTGAAGGGGGCTAATGAGCCACAGCTAGCCGGGAGGGAGTTCGGGAAAACTCTGGAGCTGCCGAAGAGGCAAGAGACTTTTTCTTCCCTCTTGGTTTCCTGGTGCGCGAGGAGAGGGGATTAAGAGCGCTGCTTAAAGGGGCTCCACAGACGGGCGCGAGTCGCGACTGAAAGCGCGGAGCCCAGTGACGGGCGTGGGACGCTGGGGCTGCTGCTGCCGCCGCCAAGAAGCCTGTGGGCGAGCGCAGGTCACTGCCCACACCGCCCTTCCGGGAGCCTGTGCAGCCCGCCACTGCCGGGGTCCCGGGATCCAGGGGCGGCTTCCCTGGGAGAACGCACGGCGCGCCTCGGGCTGGTGCAACGTCACGCCGACCTCTGCCGCTGCAGGCTCGCCCCGCACTCCGTGCCCCTCCCTCCCGCCCGGCCTGAGTGAGCCAGAGTCCCCGAAGAGGCTGCTCCTTTAACCCTGTCCTGTCTGAGCGAAGAACAGACGCCCTCCGGCGACCTACACGCAGAGGCGGGGCCAAATCCAAAGCTGAGACCCAGGAGCTGTGAGAACAAAGAAGAGAAAGGGAAACCTCTCCCAGCAGCCTCAGAAGCAGCGGATTAAAGCTCCACAATCAACTTGATGTACCCTGCATCTGTGGAATACATGAATTGACAACAAATCATCCCAAATTGAGGAGCCAGGAGTCAGTGCTGTGCCTCTGAGGTGGGAGAGCCAACTTCAGGACACTGGTCCACAAGAGACCTCCCAGCTCCACATAATATCAAACGGCGAAAATCTTCCAGAGATCTCCATCTCAACACCAGCACCCAGCTTCACTCAACGACCAGCAAGCTACAGTGCTAGACACCCTATGCCAAACAACTAGCAAGACAGGAACACAACGCCACCCATTAGCAGAGAGGTGGCCTAAAATCATAAAAAGTCCACAGACACCCCAAAACACACCACCAGACGTGGACCTGCCCACCAGAAAGACAAGATCCAGCCTCACCCACCAGAACACAGGCACTAGCCCCCTCCACCAGGAAGCCTACACAACCCACTAAACCAACCTTAGCCACTGGGGACAGACACCAAAAACAACGGGAACTACGAACCTGCAGCCTGCAAAAAGGAGACCCCAAACACAGTAACATAAGCAAAATGAGAAGACAGAAAAACACACAGCAGGAGAAGGAGCAAGATAAAAACCCACCAGATCTAACAAATGAAGAGGTAATAGGCAGTCTACCTGAAAAAGAATTCAGAATAATGATGGTAAAGATGATCCAAGATTCTATTTCCCAGATCCAAAATCTTGGAAATAGAATAGACAAAATGCAAGAAACAGTTAACAAGGACCTAGAAGAACTAAAGATGAATCAAGCATCGATTAAAAACACAATACATGAAATAAAAAATACTCTAGATGGGATCAATAGCAGAATAACTGAGGCAGAAGAACGGATAAGTGAGGTGGAAGATAAAATAGTGGAAATAACTGCTGCAGAGCAAAATAAAGAAAAAAGAATGAAAAGAACAGAGGACAGTCTCAGAGACCTCTGGGACAACATTAAACGCACCAACATTCGAATTACAGGGGTTCCAGAAGAAGAAGAGAAAAAGAAAGGGACTGAGAAAATATTGGAAGAGATTATAGTTGAAAACTTCCCTAATATGGGAAAGGAAATAGTTAATCAAGTCCAGGAGGCACAGAGAGTCCCATACAGAATAAATCCAAGGAGAAATACTCCAAGACACATATTAATCAAACTGTCAAAAATTAAACACAAAGAAATCATATTAAAAGCAGCAAGGCAAAAACAACAAATAACACACAAGGGAATCCCCATCAGGATAACAGCTGATCTCTCAGCAGAAACTCTACAAGCCAGAAGGGAGTGGCAGGACATAATTAAAGTGATGAAGGAGAAAAACCTGCAACCAAGATTACTCTACCCAGCAAGGATCTCATTCAGATTTGATGGAGAAATTAAAACGTTTACAGACAAGCAAAAGCTGAGAGAGTTCAGCACCACCAAACCAGCTTTACAACAAATGCTAAAGGAACTTCTCTAGGCAAGAAACACAACAGAAGGAAAAGACCTACAATAACGAACCCAAAACAATTAAGAAAATGGGAATAGGAACATACATATCGATAATTACCTTAAATGTAAATGGACTAAATGCTCCCACCAAAAGACACAGATTGGCTGAATGGATACAAAAACAAGACCCATATATATGCTGTCTACAAGAGACCCACCTCAGACCTAGAGACACATACAGACTGAAAGTAAGGGGATGGAAAAAGATATTCCATGCAAATGGAAACCAAAAGAAAGCTGGAGTAGCAATTCTCATATCAGACAAAATAGACTTTAAAATAAAGACTACTAGAAGAGACAAAGAAGGACACTACATAATGATCAAGGGATCGATCCAAGAAGAAGATATAACAATTGTAAATATTTATACACCAAATATAGGAGCACCTCAATACATAAGGCAAATACTAACAGCCATAAAAGGAGAAATGGACAGTAACACACTCATAGTAGGGGACATTAACACCCCACTTTCACCAATGGACAGATCATCCAAAATGAAAATAAATAAGGAAACACAAGCTTTAAATGATACATTAAACAAGATGGACTTAATTGATATTTATAGGACATTCCATCCAAAAACAACAGAATACACATTTTTCTCAAGTGCTCATGGAACATTCTCCAGGATAGATCATATCTTGGGTCACAAATCAAGCCTTGGTAAACTTAAGAAAATTGAAATTGTATCAAGTATCTTTTCCAACCACAATGCTATGAGACTAGATATCAATTACAGGAAAAGAGCTGTAAAAAATACAAACACATGGAGGCTAAACAATACACTACTTAATAACAAAGTGATCACTGAAGAAATCAAAGGGGAAATTAGAAAATACCTAGAAACAAATGACAATGGAGACACGACGACCCAAAACCTATGGGATGCAGCAAAAGCAGTTCTAAGAGGGAAGTTTATAGCAATACAATCCCACCTTAAGAAACAGGAAACATCTCGAATAAACAACCTAACCTTGCACCTAAAGCAATTAGAGAAAGAAGAACAAAAACATCCCAAAGTTAGCAGAAGGAAAGAAATCATAAAAATCAGATCAGAAATAAATGAAAAAGAAATGAAGGAAACAATAGCAAAGATCAATAAAACTAAAAGCTGGTTCTTTGAGAAGATAAACAAAATTGATAAACCATTAGCCAGACTCATCAAGAAAAAAAGGGAGAAGACTCAAATCAATAGAATTAGAAATGAAAAAGGGGAAGTAACAACTGACACTGCAGAAATATGAAAGATCATGAGAGATTACTACAAGCAACTCTATGCCAATAAAATGGACAACCTGGAAGAAATGGACAAATTCTTAGAAATGCACAACCTGCCAAGACTGAATCAGGAAAAAATAGAAAATATGAACAGACCAATCACAAGCACTGAAATTGAAACTGTGATAAAAAATCTTCCAACAAACAAAAGCCCAGGACCAGATGGCTTCACAGGTGAATTCTATCAAGCATTTAGAGAAGAGCTAACACCCATCCTTCTCAAACTCTTCCAAAATATAGCAGAGGGAGGAACACTCCCAAACTCATTCTATGAGGCCACCATCACCTTGATACCAAAACCAGACAAGGATGTCACAAAGAAAGAAAACTACAGGCCAATATCACTGATGAACATAGATGCAAAAATCCTCAACAAAATACTAGCAAACAGAATCCAACAGCACATTAAAAGGATCATACACCATGATCAAGTGGGGTTTATTCCAGGAATGCAAGGATTCTTCAATATACGCAAATCAATCAACGTGATACACCACATTAACAAATTGAAGGAGAAAAACCATATGATCATCTCAATAGATGCAGAGAAAGCTCTCAACAAAATTCAACACCCATTTATGATAAAAACCCTGCAGAAAGTAGGCATAGAGGGAACTTTCCTCAACATAATAAAGGCCATATATGACAAACCCACAGCCAGCATCGTCCTCAATGGTGAAAAACTGAAACCATTTCCACTAAGATCAGGAACAAGACAAGGTTGCCCACTCTCACCACTCTTATTCAACCTAGTTTTGGAAGTTTTAGCCACAGTAATCAGAGAAGAAAAGGAAATAAAAGGAATCCAAATCGGAAAAGAAGAAGAAAAGCTGTCACTGTTTGCAGATGACATGATACTATACATAGAGAATCCTAAAGATGCTACCAGAAAACTACTAGAGCTAATCAATGAATTTGGTAAAGTTGCAGGATACAAAATTAATGCACAGAAATCTCTGGCATTCCTATATACTAATGATGAAAAATCTGAAAGTGAAATCAAGGAAACACTCCCATTTACCATTGCAACAAAAAGAATAAAATATCTAGGAATAAACCTACCTAAGGAGACAAAAGACCTGTATGCAGAAAATTATAAGACACTGATGAAAGAAATTAAAGATGATACAAATAGATGGAGAGATATACCATGTTCTTGGATTGGAAGAATCAACATTGTGAAAATGACTCTACTACCCAAAGCAATCTACAGATTCAATGCAATCCCTATCAAACTACCACTGGCATTTTTCACAGAACTAGAGCAAAAAATTTCACAATTTGTATGGAAACACAAAAGACCCCGAATAGCCAAAGCAATCTTGAGAACGAAAAATGGAGCTGGAGGAATCAGGCTCCCTGACTTCAGACTATACTACAAAGCTACAGTAATCAAGACAGTATGGTACTGGCACAAAAACAGAAAGATAGATCAATGGAACAGGATAGAAAGCCCAGAGACAAACCCACGGACATATGGTCACCTTATCTTTGATAAAGGAGGCAGGAATGTACAGTGGAGAAAGGACAGTCTCTTCAATAAGTGGTGCTGGGAAAACTGGATAGGGACATGTAAAAGTATGAGATTAGATCACTCCCTAACACCATACACAAAAATAAGCTCAAAATGGATTAAAGACCTAAATGTAAGGCCAGACACTATCAAACTCTTAGAGGAAAACATAGGCAGAACACTCTATGACATAAATCACAGCAAGATCCTTTTTGACCCACGTCCTAGAGAAATGGAAATAAAGACAAAAATAAACACATGGGACCTAATGAAACTTAAAAGCTTTTGCACAGCAAAGGAAACCATAAACAAGACCAAAAGACAACCCTCAGAATGGGAGAAAATATTTGTAAATGAAGCAACTGACAAAGGATTAATCTCCAAAATTTATAAGCAGCACATGCAGCTCAATAACAAAAAAACAAACAACCCAATCCAAAAATGGGCAGAAGACCTAAATAGACATTTCTCAACAGAAGATATACAGACTGTCAACAAACACATGAAAGGATGCTCAACATCTTTGCTCATTAGAGAAATGCAAATCAAAACTACAATGAGATATCATCTCACACCAGTCAGAATGGCCATCATCAAAAAATCTAGAAACAATAAATGCTGGAGAGGGTGTGGAAAAAAAGGAACACTCTTGCACTGCTGGTCGGAATGTGAATTGGTACAGCCACTATGGAGAACGGTATGGAAGTTCCTTAAAAAACTACAAATAGAGCTACCATATAACCCAGCAATCCCACTACTGGGCATATACCCTGAGAAAACCATAATTCAAAAAGAGACATGTACCAAAATGTTCATAGCAGCCCTATTTACAATAGCCCGGAGATGGAAACAACCTAAGTGTCCATCATCGGATGAATGGGTAAAGAAGATGTGGCACATATATACAATGGAATATTACTCAGCCATAAAAAGAAATGAAATTGAGCTATTTGTAATGAGGTGGATGGACCTAGAATCTGTCATACAGAGTGAAGTAAGTCAGAAAGAGAAAGACAAATACTGTATGCTGACACATATATATGGAATTTAAGAAAAAAAAATGTCATGAAGAACATAGAGGTAAGACAGGAATAAAGACACAGACCTACTAGAGAATGGACTTGAGGATATGGGGAGGGGGAAGGGTAAGCTGTGACAAAGTGACAGAGCGGCATGGACATATATACACTACCAAACGTAAGGTAGATAGCTAGTGGGAGCAGCCGCATAGCACAGGGAGATCAGCTCGGTGCTTTGTGACCGCCTGGAGGGGTGGGATAGGGAGGGTGGGAGGGAGATGCAAAAGGGAGGGGATATGGGAACATATGTATATGTATAACTGATTAAATTTGTTATAAAGCGGAAAAAAAAAAAGAAAGAAAGAAAGAAAACTGAAAGAAAAGGAGAAAAATAAGAGCAGGTA
This sequence comes from Mesoplodon mirus, assembly GCF_964341445.2. Lineage (NCBI taxonomy): Eukaryota > Metazoa > Chordata > Mammalia > Artiodactyla > Ziphiidae > Mesoplodon > Mesoplodon mirus. The sequence continues at coordinate 16,101,362 of NC_138977.1, read as the reverse complement.
TTCTTAACTGTTTTTGTGCCATGAACTTCTCCAGGTAAAGCATCTATATTTTTGATGTAATGATGAAACAATAATTCAAGATAGTTGAAGTAACTGTAATATAATATGAAAAGACTTGTGATTTTTGCAGTTGATGCAAGTACAGGTACTGCTAATACTGCTGAGGTTTATGGCCCATATTCAATATTAAAGGAAATACTACATTTCAATTAGAGATTAATGAAAATAAAGACGAAATTTTTTCTCAAAAAAAAAAGTACATATGGAAATTTAATATATAATACACATAGCATTTCAAATCAAGAAAAAGATGGCTTATTCAAGAAATGATATTGAAATAATCTTCTGGGAAAAAGATAAAAAGCAACCATCTGGATCCCTACCTTTCTCTTTCAAATTCCACATGTTTCTAAGATTTCAATATTTTTAAAAAATGAAATAAAAAAAAACTAGAAGAAAACATCTTTTTACATCTTTACATCATGAACTGAGATCTTTTCAAAACTCAAAAGGTGTAACTATAGTAAAACTGTATAAGATTATGTGTTGAATAAATTTCTGGCAGTGAAATTGCTGGTTCAAAGGTATGTTTCTGTATAAAATGTTAAAAAAAAAATCTGTACAGCAAAAAATACCAAAAAGTATCATAAAGAAAAAAAGGCCAACCTAATATAAAAACAGTTAAAGAAAATAAAGGATTTGAAGGAAAAGAAAAAAAAAAAAGTTAAGTAGGTTGACAGTGTTGTTCAAGCCTCCTATATCCTTACTGATTTAATCTCTACTTAATTCTATCAATTATTGGGACAGGGATATAGAAATCTCTGATTATCATTGTGGATATGTCTATTATTTCTATCTGCAATTCTAACAAATTATACTTAATGGATTTTAAAAACTCTTTTATTAGATGCATAAACACTTGAAAGCTTTAGGTCTTCTTGATAAATTGACTCCTTTGTCATTATGAAATGAGCTTCTTTATCACTAGTTACGTCATCTTCTCTGAAATCTACTTTGTTATTAATGCACTGTGAATTCATTCAGCATTTGTATATCTAAAATGTTTTTATTTCATCTTAAGTTTTAAGACAGATTTTCCCTGGGTACAGAATTCTAGGTTCATAGTTCTTTTCTTTCATTACTTTGAAGATCTTGCTTCATTGTCTTCTGATTTGAATTGTTTCTGATGAGAAATCTGCTGTGATGCTTGTTTTTCTTCCTCTGTTGGATTTAATCCAATCCCCCACTCCTCTGACTGCTTTTAAGATTTTGTCTTTATCATCAGTTTTGAGCAATTTGATTATGATGTGCGTTGGTGGCTTTTATCCATATTTCTTTGCTTGTTTGGGGATTTTTTGGGGGGGAAGGTTGAAGTGTGTGGGTTTTTTGCTTTTGTTTTTTTAGCTTCGTGTACTTGTGGGCTTATAGTTTTCATCAAATATGGACGTTTGCAGCCATTATTTTCTCAAATACTTTTTCTGCTCCCCACCTTTGGGAATTCCAGTTACATGTATATTATTCTACTTGAAGTTGTTCATCTTATTTTTTAGTGCTCTATTTTGGACGGTTTCTATTTCTATTTCTTCAAGTTCACTAATCTTTTCCTCAGTAATGCCTAATCTTCCATGAATGCCATCAGGGTATGGTCAATCCTCATTTTTAGTGGATTCTGTATTTGAAAACTCACCTACTTACTAATATACTATTTGTAACCTAAAAATCAATACTCACTTGGACATGAGCAGAGCAGCAAAAAAATCTGTTTCCCGACACACATATTCCCAGCTGAGGTCAAATGAGGAAACGCTCTGCCTTCTTGTTTCAGCTCTCACATTGTAAACATGTGTCCTTTTTTCAGTATATTTAGTGTCACACTTTTTGCATTTTTGCACTTTTTGTTGGTGATTTCATTGCTCAAAATGGCCCCGAAGCATAGTGCTGAATTGCTGTCTGGCATATCTAAGCACAAGAAGGTTGTGATGTGACTTACAGAGAAAATATATGTTAGATTGATTTTGTTCGGGCATGAGGTATGGTGCTGTTGGCCTCGAGTTCAATGCCAATGGATCAACAATTGATATTAAATAAGGTGTCTTTAAACAGAAACACATATAAAGTAAGATTATATAGTAATTGCTGATGAAAATTTTATCACCAGAGGCTCACAGGAATCTAATCCCATGTTTCCCTCAGGAGCAATTGTTCAGTATTCATAACAACTTTATAGATCCTAACTACCAAAATAACAAGGATCAACTGTATTTTTCAACTCAGCCATAGTTTCATCTATCTGAAGTTTTCATCTCTAATATTTGATTTGGGAATGTTTTATATCTTCCATTCCTTTATTTAACAGGTTTAATCTTTCTCCTAGCTTCTTGAACATACGTAATATAGTTATAATAACAGTTTTAATTTTTTTCTACTAATTCCATCATGTGTGTCATTTCTGGGTCAATTACTATTAATTTTCCTCCTCTTTATGAGTTGTGTTTGCCTACTTCTTTGTGTATCTGGAAGAATTTTATTAGATATCAGACATTATTAATTTTACCTTTTCAGGTGGTTGATATATTTGTATTCCCACAGATATCCTTGAGCTTCATTCTGGGATGCAGTTAAGTTACAAATATACCGGCCAGTTTTATCCTTCAGAGTCTTGCTTTAAACCTTTGCCTAACACAGCTTACGAGCTTAAAAGCAAGACTTGAAAGGATAAAGCTATTTCCAAGTAACTTAATAGCATCCCAGAACAAAGTTCAATAGTATCTATGGGATATTGTAAATTTTACAAAATTTTGGCTAATTTTATCCCACTACTAAAACAAGTCTCCAGATTTCCAGAGTTATCTTCCTGTGTAGCTCTTTTTTTCTGGTATTCCTGCAAGTTCTAGCTATTTTTGGCCTCCTTTGTTTCCAGTTCTATCTCCTCAACTTTGGAAGACTGATGGCTCTGCCCGAGGTCCCCTCCCTGTGCTGTGACCCAGAAAGTTACTCAAATTAATTGGGTGGAGGAAACACAGTGTTCACTCCATTTGTTTCTTGTCACTCAGGAGTCACTCTCCTTTTGTTGCTGATGTCCAATGCCTGTAAAACCGCTCTTTAGTACAGCTTGTCAGGTTTATTTTAGTTGCATGTGGTGTGAGGGTAAATCAAGTCCCTGTTATTCTATCCTTGCCATCTTTTCTCACATATATTTTCAGTTCTGTAGAAATGTAATTTAATTCCACTTTTCTCAATCAAACAGGCTCATCAACAAGTCCACAAGAGTTCAGCAGGTGAAAAAACTAAAGGCTTACTTCTTTCCAGGTTGCAGATTCTAAGTAATAACTTATAAGCATGATCTAGGACAGGTCAGAATAATAATATTCTTCATCAAGTCTTTAGTGTCCATGTAATTAAGTTTCAAACTAAACATTATAAAGTGTACAATAATCCCTGCTTTCTATGGAGTTAAAGAGAAAGATTCATTTTGCAACATCTCTATTCAAATTTAGATAACTGAAGGTTGAACAATCAACTAGTCTACTTCCTTGGTTTACAAACAAAGTGAGACTTATGAAAATTAAGGGACCAAAGTAACACAGCTGGTTATTGGCAGAGCTGGGAAAGAATCGTGATACGAATTTCCACTGTGAGTGATTTCTCACTCTACAGAAATACTCTTTTCACTCTAATTATGTCTGTGCCGTGTACTAGTGGGCTGCACATCTACCTGGGTAAGATGCTGAGTACATATGTCAGGGTCCCAACAGGAAGCAGCTAGAACTAAAAGAGTTTTAGAGAACTAAAAGAGTTTGATTACAGAGATTCTAATAAAGAGGATATTTACAGAGGTGTAGACAGGGTTAAGAAAACCAACAGGATGTGATGACTGCAACTGTGGGAATCCCATAGCACTCCTAGGACTATGGGGCTAAAAAAAAAAAAAAAAAAAAAATCTGCAGCAAGAGCTATAGCCATCGAAGAAAAGCCACACAACAACATCTGGGGAGGTGGAGGAACACAACCACCTCCTGCCAAGAAGAGATAAGGAGAATACATACTCAACTTCTCTCTCCTCTCAATCTCCAATCTTGTCAGTGTTTCCTTCTGGCCAAACCCAGCAGAAGCCCCAGGGGAAAGGAGTCCATACAGGCTACCTCTTGGGTCATGGAGTAGAGAAGAGAAAAACCAGACAGTTGATCTGGAGCGGCAAGGGGAAGACACAGTGCACCAAATTTTCTTTTACATACGCATTTGAAAAGAATTTGTGATCACAGAAGTGTCAAGGAGATGGAAAATACCAATCAGTCATTTGGGGACAGACAAAACTGTTTTGGAAACCATCTCTACTTAGAATATTTTCAAAAGTTCTTTACCTTAATTCTCCTGTTACATTTTTTTTTTTACTGCAAAAGAAATGTCTATGTCAGTAATTTTTCATTAAGAAGATATAACTAGTGAAGTAAAATGACAACAGGAGTCAATACATATTTGTGTTCCTGAGAGACCTAACATTTTTTCACATTCACCAGAAAGGAGCTTTTTAATTTATTAAAAAGCGTCTTTCTTGATGGAATTAATAATTGATTCTGAGCATCCTGATTGAGCACTCAGAACAACTGACTAAGTTTCGTCATTCAGATCTACAAATGTCACTGTCATATTGGTTTGAAATCACAGGTTGAGGAAATATAATCTGAGCAAATGACGAAGTCTGTCAGTCATTGACTTGGTTTACTCTGATCAAAACCAATTTGTGGCATCCAGAAGGTTATAGGGTGGAGCCATTTACTTTTCCTACCTGTTCTCAGGAACACTTAAAACTTGGTATCAATCATCTATCGTTTCAGATTACAGAGTGGTTAGTACCCTCAGGTTTTTCAAAATAAAGTTGTTGCAGAAATTTCACATAAACATCTCCTGTGTTAATTGCTTACCCCTCAGAGGCTTTTTAAATGGGTGTATCATGGTGAATTATGCTGGCAAAAGAAAGATGGTTCATTTATAAAGTTCATATAAATGATGCATTGGGAAAGGGTTTTTTGTTCCGGTTGATAAAAGTTAATCAAATGCAAGATGGCATAGAGCAATTCAGCATAAATCTTCCACAGAGCACTGCTTACATCTCCCATCTCCCAGGTAGGAAGAACATTTATCTGACTATTTCTAATCTGTCCCTGTACATCTTTGATTAAGAGAACCAAATCAAAGTAGCTGGCTAATGGCTTATTTTTCAAAACTCTTCAATAGCCTAAAAGCAGAGACATTTACAACTTAAGTGAGAACCCCAAGTGAGGTAAAGGGGGAAGAGGGAAAGGATTTGCCTTAAATGCAGTTTTCTCTTGATACCAGAGAACCTGCCACAAAGCAAAGGGAGAGAAACATAGCAAGGTCAGGTTCTCTAACACTTTCAAGCCACTAGATTTCTGTTCTGTTGAGAACTAGGTTGAATATCAGATTCATTAGTGTTGGTGTTTCGAAATTCAACAGCAGAAAAGAAATATTTTATTATGAATTGCAGATACTGTCCAAAGTCTGAGACTAAGCACTGATGTCAAAAGGAACTTTCTCTTCCTCTATGTATAAACCTCAAAGGAAAATTAAGCTCTCTGATTTGAGGTAGCTTCACTAAAAGGGAGCAAAAGACTCCTGTTTGAAGACAGTACTATCTACCTCTACAAACCAGTTTTTGCCTCAGACAAGATGGCTTTTGGCTGTGCGTCTGTGCCAGACCACATGATGCCAAATTATTAAAGTTTTAAAAATTACTCAGTGAGTATTTTGACATAATGTGTGCCCTTTCATATATGACAGTTGAATACGCTTATGATGTTCAGAGAAAAATTAAGATATTTACTTCTTAGCATTTCTTTTATGATTAGAAATTTATATGACTACTGCTTATCTCGATGCCTGGGAATCAAGACCTATTTGTCCACTTCCCTTTTCTCTCTCCCTTATTCATATGTTGGGTCCAAATATTCTGAATGTGTTTGTTTATTATAGTAGCTACCACTTATCGAAGGTTTGCTATGTGCTTAGGATTTCTCGTCTATGATCATTAAGCCATACCACCAGTCTGGGCTAGTTACCGCTCATTCTATTGGTGAGTAAACCAAGATTCAGAGAGTTAAGTACCTAACTGAGGTCATACTATCTGTGACTGGTCCACAGACTGAACCCAGTTTTATCTAAATTTGAGACCCATGTTTCTTCCATTTCTTTTTTCTCATTAAGTTGCTAAAGGTACTAGGTGTTAAGATTTCTGATTCTGCATGTAACAAAGTGCAGTAATTAAAAATTCTCACCTAGAAGACTGAAACTTAGGGAGATCGATCAACAGTCTTTTTTAAAAAACTTGAAAATTTCACAAGGATTGTAATATCCCATCAGACCATCTACTTTTTTCCTTAGGTCTGATGAAATAGACTATGTAGCATTGACAAATATACACTACCAAATGTAAAATAGATAGCTAGTGGGAAGAAGCTGCATAGCACAGATCAGCTTGGTGCTTTGTGACCACCTGGAGGGGTGGGATAGGGAGGGTGGGAGGGAGACGCAAGAGGGAGGGGATATGGGGATATATGTATATGTATAGCTGATTCACTTTGTTATATAGCAGAAACTAACACAACACTGTAAAGCAATTATATTCCAATAAAGATGTGAAAAAACAAACGAAAAAAATCCCTAATCTGTGGATTCAAACAGGATGGTCCCAGTATGTAACTCTAGAGGGTGCAAAGGTGTTCTTACCCAAGGCACAGTTCCACTCAACCACGGCAATTGTTTGTTTGTTTAATGTGAAAGTAAAAGTTAACAAAACATTAAATCCTCTTAGTACTTGCACTTCATTTTTTTAAAGCGCACGCTTCTTTGCATGTAATTTACTCAATTTAAGAAATGGTGCTTGCATTTTGAGGACTAACTACAAAGGAAAGGGGCAAAAGGGTGATGATCATGAAAAAGAAATACCCTTATGTTTGCATTGCATGGTTTGACTGCAGGATCAAAAAGCAAACAACATTACTTACCTATCATATTTATAGTAGTTATATGTATCTTTGAAAAGCAAGATAACATTTTGCCTCTTCTCTCTCTCCCATTGAATTTAATTAAAATGTGATCTTTTCTAAATTGACTGAGTCACTTGGCTCTGCTGTGTATATTTCAGGCTCCACTCATAAATTCTTTACCAGATTTCCATTTGGGGAGGATTAACCATTTTGCAATCTAATTTTCTTTCAGCAGAATGCCTCTGGTTCTTTATCAATATTCAGGAGAAATAATTGAGATCTCCAAGAGTCTACTCTCTCCGTTCAAACAAACTCTCAAGTTCACCTTCTTGATTACTTCTCCTTCCCCCCACTTCCACCAGGAAAGTTTGCATATGGACAATTTCTCCTCCAATAGATAAGGATTATATATAATCCCCCATGAGTCCAGCCTTTGCCACTTATGGCTTATTCCAGCTTTCATCAGACGAACTCAAATTTCTAAGCCAGAGTTGTAGTCTGAGGGATTTTTCTCTTGGACAAAACCTGAGCTCATGATTTCAAACTTCAATCTCATTGCTTTCAGATGCCTTGACTATTAGTGTTGGAAAACCTCTAGAGGTCATTTAGGTCAACGCTCTCACTCTTCAAACAACAAAACTAAAATTCAGATAGGTAAAATAAAAATATCACAAGTGATTTAATGGCAAAACCTGGACCACATCTCATAATACATATTCATTAATTTTTCTATGTAATAGGGCTGCCTCAAACATATGACTTTCATCATGCAAAAATTGTTTGATATTCACTTTTAATTCACTGAGTTACATTAACTGAACTAATATGTCTATATTTCATTTGCACTAAGACACATTTTCCACTTTTTAGCACTTCTAAAATAAGGATGAGTCTTAAAGAAGCAATGGTATCTTATTGCTGCTGTTAGTCGGGTATCAGTAATGATGTAAGTGTCATTATCTATTCATGTACGATCTTGGTTGATATTCTGATGGCATAACTGGACAACTACAACCCCTTGACATTTGGTTGAAAAAGCTCTTTAAGAACTTTTGAGGAATTAATACAAGGCTTAGCCGTTGAGTTTCATTGACTCTCCCGGGTAAGATGCAGAAAGATCCAGTAAATGCAACAACAAGCAGAACTACATTAAACTAAAAAGTTTTGCATAGCAAAGGAAATAATCTACAAAATGAAAAGGCAACATACTGAATGAAAGGAGATATTTGCAAGTCAGATATTGAATAAGTGGTTAATGTCCAAAATATATAAAGAACTTATACAACTTAATATAAAAAAAACAGATTGAAAAATGGGCAGGGAACCTGAATAGACATATTTACAAAGAAGGCACACAGATGGTCAACAGGCACATGAAAAGATGCTCAACATCACTAATCATCAGGAAAATGCAAATCAAAACCACAATAAGATATCACCTCACACCCGACAGAATGGTGATTATCAAAAAAACAAGAAATAACAAGCGCTGGCGAGGATTTGGAGCAAAGAGAACCCTTGTGTATTGTTGCTGGGAATGTAAATTGGTAAAACCACTGTGGAAAACGGTATGAAGGTCCCTCAAAAAACTAAAAATAGAACTACCATATGATCCAGCAATTCCATTTCTGTGTACTTATCTGAAGAAAACAAAAGCACTAATTCAAAAGATGTATGCACCCTAATGTTCATTGCAATATTATTTACAATAACCAAGATATGGAAGCAAACTAAGTGTCCATCAATAGATGAATGGATAAAGATGATGTGGTATATGAATACAATGGAATATTACTCAGCCATAAAAACGAATGAAATCTTCCTATTTGCAACAATGTGGATAGACCCAGAAGGCATTACATTAAGTGAAATAAATGAGAGATAAAGACAAATACTGCATGATTTTATTTATATATGGAATCTAAAAAACAAAATAAATGAACAAATAGAACAGAAACATAGATACAGAGAAGAAACAGGTGGTTGCTAGAAGAAAGGGGGGATGGGCAAAATAGGCGACAGGATTAAGAGGTACAAACTTCCAGTTATAAAGTAAATAAGTCATAGGGATGTAACGTACCGCATAGGGAATAGAGTCTGATATTGTAATAAATTGTATGGTGACAGACGGTAAATAGAGTTATTGTGGTGATCATTTCATAATGTTTAAAATAGTGAATCACTACGTTATCCACTTGAAAACTAGATATAAGATCACAGAAGAGACACGAGGGAAGGAGGACTGCAAGTACCGAGAGCAAACCCAGTCCAACTAGCACAGCAGAGGGGACGGCAGGAAAGACGACGAAATGAGAGCACCCGTGAGCCAACTGTCAAGTTTAAAGAGTGGTGTCGGGCTTCCCTGGTGGCGCAGTGGTTGGGAGTCCGCCTGCCGATGCAGGGGATACGGGTTCGTGCCCTGGTCTGGGAGGATCCCATATGCCGCGGAGCGGCTGGGCCCGTGAGCCATGGCCGCTGGGCCTGCGCGTCCGGAGCCTGTGCTCCGCAACGGGAGAGGCCACAACAGTGAGAGGCCCGCATACCTCAAAAAGAAAAATAAAAATAAATAAAATAAATAAATAAATAAAAATAAAAAGAGTGGTGTCGGGCTTCCCTGGTGGCGCAGTGGTTGGGAGTCCGCCTGCCGATGCAGGGGACACGGGTTTGTGCCCCGGTCCAGAGGATCCCACATGCCGTGGAGCGGCTGGACCCGTGAGCCATGGCCGCTGAGCCTGCACGTCCGGAGCCTGTGCTCCGCAACGGGAAAAAAAAAAGAGTGGTGTCAACAAATTCTGCAGCAGGGAAAATTTCATAGGCAGGCAGGCAGCATCAAGAAGTCGGTCAGCAGATGGAAGACGCTAGAATTCCTTCAGGTGGGGGATGCACTACCTAGATGAGGCATAGCAAAATTAAAGCATGACCCAAATTATAGGTAGCAGGTGGGGTACGGACACCCAGGCACACAGAAGGAAACAGGGTTCAGCTTTACGAATAGGAGTAGAAGGAAGAAAAGAACTTCTGGAATAAGGCAGCTATAAAAACTGGAGTATAAGGCACTGGAACTGAATATAAAACAGAAAGATTATACTGCCTTCAACGAACCTATCATGTAATGGAAACTACTACCTAATAAGATAAAGTTGTTTAATCTCTCCAAGGGTCTGTTTCCTTGCCTAACACATGGGGGCAGTTATTCCTTCCTCACACTAATTCTAAGATATATCGTTCAGTGAAAAGGAAAAACACGAAATTATATTTGTTCTCTGATCAATCTCATTTATATTAAAAATCTGCGTGCCAGTTCTCTGTGCACATATGTACACACAGACACACAGTCACACACCAGACCTGGAAGGAAACACATTCCACGGTTATCCACAGTCACCATGGGGAAGAGAATGGGAGGAATGCTTTCCATTTTATTATAAACAATTTTGTTTCTTTAAATATTTCACAATGTGTATGCATTAATGTATTACTTTTCAAAGAAAAAATGTAGTATCTAATTCAGAGGATCATAGTGAGGTTTCTACAAGATAACGTTTGTTTCTAAAGTGTGTAACACAGAACAGTCACATAGTTAGACCTCAACAAACGACAGTGTTGTTCTTATTGTCACTGTTGTCCCTGTTGTTAGAAGGGGGAAAGGCAAACATCCACCGAATGCATAAGAACACAGCAAAAGGAAAATCAAGGCAAAAGCACAGTTAGGAACATAAACAAGCTATATTTAAACACGAGTGCTAAGAAGACAGTGAAGTGACTGACAGGTGTTAAGCAAGATGGAGTCCACCTGGAAGGGTTCCACTGGAGATGAAGCAGATTGAACAGAACTCTGAGAGTGGGAGGAGATGTGGTTTGCCAGCGAAGCATGGCAAGAGAAGTATAAAAGTGGGCTGGAATTGCTAAAGATCTAATGCTGCCAGCATATCTAAGTCCACTTTCAGTTTCAGACCATGTCAGAGATGAAGAGACACAGCAGGCAGTGAAAGAGGACGTATATGGCCCTTCCAGGGGAAAAGCACAGGAAGGGAGAGACATGTGGATGCATTTCTAGAGGTTGTCGTCTCTTCCTAGGTGGCCTGGGAAGAACCAGGAGGGCATTGTGGGGGCTCAGCCAATTGGAGATGAGTGCTTCACCTGCTACAGTGCCTTATACAAAATCCCTGGCACTGGGGCTTTATTTATGTGGAGGTCAAAATATGTCATCCAACTACTCCTCATTTCTATCCTCCTCATGGGTAGCAACCCAGGGCCATGCTGCCCTTAGCCACCTGTTCATCAGAACTCCACGAGTGCACCTGTGTGGCCTCACCGCCAGTTCTGCTTCCTCGGAGAGGCTATTCTGGGCAAGCCTAACGTGCTATCATGGACTACATGTTTGTGTCCCTTCAAAATTCACATGCAGAAACCCTAACCCCCAGTGGGATGGTAATAGAAGGTCCTTTGGGAAGTAATTGGGTCACGTATTAGGCTTCTCCAAAGAAAGAGAAAAAATAAATAAATAAATTTATGTATTTACAGAAAGGGAGCGAGAGAGACTTCTTATGGGAATTGGTTCATGCGACTGTGGAAGGCAAGAAGTCCCATGATCTGTCGTCTAAACAATCACGTGAGCCAGTGGTGTAATTCAGTCTGAGTCCAAAGGCCTGAGTATCAGGAGTATCAATGTCTGAGAAGGGAAGATGGATGTCCCAGCTCAGGCAGAGAGTGAATTTTCCTTTTCTCTGCCTTTCTATTATATTCAGGCCCTCAATGGACTGGATGGTGCCCACCCACATAGGGGAAGGCTATCTTCTTTACTCTCTCTACCAATTCAAACAGTAATCTCTTCCAGAAACATCCTCACAGACAGGCCAGAAAATATGTTTACCAGCCATTCAGGCATCCCTTAACCCAATCAAGTTGACACATAAAATTACCCTTCACAGTTCAGGAGGGTGGAACCCTCATGATAAGATCAGTGTCTTTATAAGAAGAGACACAAAAGACCTTTCTCTCTCTCTCTCTCTCTCTCTCTCTCTCTCTCTCTCTCTCTCTCTCTTTCTCTCTGTCTCTCTCTCTCCCTCTCCCTCTGCTTCTCCTATGTGAGGACACAGCAAGGGACACCCAGTCCTCACCAGATACCAAGTTTGCTTGCTACTTGATCTTTAGACTTCCCAGCTTCCAGAACTGTTAGAAATACATGTTTGTTGTTTAAGCCACTCGGTCTATGGCAACTTGTTAGAGCAGCCTGAGCAGACTAAGCCATGTGGTGAGTATGGGTTTTTGCTTTTGATTATCTACAGAAGTCTTTGGGTTTACACCATCATTCTCAGGACCAGGGATAGGGCTTTGGTGACCTATCACTTATGACACCAGAAAAATCACTAACAAACTTGTAGCCAAAAGCTCTCTGGTTCTCCTAAGCCTGCTCCAATGTGTTGCTCCCTTTCCTCATCATCAGATGCCCTATTAAGTAGAGAGCTTGTGCAGCTTATTCACACTTTCTTCCATAGAGCACAGTCTGTGCCACGGGCTTCTCTTCCCCAAACTCTACCATCTTATGCTCATGACTTCCTACCTTGCAGTTTCTGGGTCACTAGCAGCTTTTCCCCTTGTCAGCACATTGAGGTTCTCATGCATCTCAGGGATGCCCGTTCAGCCAAGGGACCCACATGGCAGTCACTCACCACCTGGGGCTGGGTGTATTCTTCAGTACGTTGAACTCCTCTCGGCCAACAGCAGGCTATACACTGGGAACCCATCCCAGGAGGTCTCCCAGTGCTCTTGGAAGCCAGACTTTGACTTTTTCTACTTCATTGTACCAACTCCCATCAAGCCCTCATTTACGGCTTGAAAGAAGATGAGAAGAAAGCTGACACAATACCTGTGGGAGTAGGGATTCTGTGGTCTCAATCTTAGCTTACGCAAACCCAAAACTCACAGCACAACCTCGTGAGGCAGAAAGACATCAATATCAGGACATTCAACCAAGGCTGGCCAGAGCTGCTACAGAATAACACAGGAGGGCATATGCGTGTGCCGAGGAGCAACTTACAGAGAAACTTGGGGCATGAAATTGAGTCCCCATGGGTAGAGCTTTGCTGGGAAGAAAAGGTGTTTAGGCTTCGCTGTAATAGTTCTGTAACACTACATCCTAATTAGCAGAAGTTAGTTCAGAAGTTCACTACTCAACTCTCTCAAGCCTGATGCTGAGGAACGAACCATGGGCCCTGTAGGGGTTTGCTCCTGCTGCTATAACACAATACCAGAGGCTGAGAGGCTTAAAGAACAGAAATCTACCTTCTCACAGTTTTGGAGGCTGGAAGTCCAAAATCAAGGAGCTGGCAACATAGGTTTCATTCTGAGTCCTCTTCTCTTGGATTGCAAGCAACCACCATTCAGCTACGTGATCCCTCGGCCTCTCTTTGATACATTCATGCAGAGAGGAAGAGAATGAGCCCTCTGGTCACTTCTCAAAAGGATAGTAATCCTGTTGGACCAGGGTCCCAGCTTAATGACCTCATTTATCCCTAATCACTTCCTTAAAGGCTCTGTCTCCAAATGCTACACTGGGCATTAGGGCTTCAGCCTATGAATCTGGGGAGGGATACAAATATCCAGTCCATAACAGGCTTGTAAATAGAATGGGCTTTCCCAGGAACTTATAAGTAACATTTGACAATACCTAGAGGAAAGTTAGAACTACGATTTGATTATTAGCATAATATGCAACACGTTGACCCTTGAGCAAAGCAGGGGTTAGGAGCACCAACCCGCTGCACAGTCGAAAATTTGCATACAACTTTTACTCCCCCAAAACTTAACTACAGGTGACACTTGAACAACATGGTTTGAACTGTACAGGTTCTTATACATGGGGTTTTTTTCAATAAATATATTGAAATTTTTTTGGAGATTTGTGATGATTTGAAAAAACTCACAAACTGTAGCTTAGAAATAAAAAAATTAAGAAAAAGGTATGTTATAAATGCATACAATGTATGTAGACACTACTCTGTTATTTACTACTATAAAATATACACAACTCTACTATAAAAAGTTAAAATTTATCAAAACTTATGCACACAAACACAGACCGTACATGGTGCCATTTGCAGTGGAGAGAAATGTAAACAAATATAAAGATGTGGCATTAAATCATAACTGTAGCACATCCTGTACTACTCTAATAATTCCATAGCCACCACCCTTTGCTATTATGGGTCGTTTAAGTGTTGCTGGTATCAGCTTAAAATGCTGGCACTTGATTCTAATCATCTCAGCCTGCACAGTTCATCTCTCCAGCAAATTGCACATTGCAGTAAAAAAGTGATCTTTCTCAGTTCTCGCATATTTTTCATTGAGTTTATTGCAATATGGTAAACCTTGAATAACACCATGGGGTCCACCACTTCTGGAAGTGCTCCCAAGAAGCAAAGAAAAGTCACCACATTACAAGAAAAAGTTGAATTGCTTGATATACACCATAGACTGAGGTCTGCAGGTGTGGGTGTCACCACTTCGGGATAAACGAATACAGCATAAAAACCTCTGTGAAAAAAGAAAAGGAAATTCATGAAGCCATCACTGCAGCTACACCAGCAGGTGTGAAACCTTCAACTTTTTGCAAAATACTTTTTATCTTGTATTGAAAATGCAACTTATATGTGGACGCAGGATTCCTATAAGAAAGGCAAACCTACAGACTCTAATATGATTCGAGAAAAAATGAAGTCATATGACAACTTAAAGCAAAAGGAAGGTAAAAGATCTAAAGCTGGAGAAATTAATGCCAGGAAAGGATGGTTTGATAATTTTAGAAAGAGGTTTGGCTTTTTTAAAAAAAGTGTTAATATAAATGCTGGAGAGGGTGTGGAGGAAAGGGAACCCTCTTGCACTGTTCGTGGGAATGTAAATTGATACAGCCACTATGGAGAACAGTATCGAGGTTCCTTAAAAAACTAAAAATAGAACTACCATACGACCCACCAATCCCACTACTGGGCATATACTCTGAGAAAACCATAATTCAAAAAGAGTCATGTACCACAATGTTCATTGCAGCTCTATTTACAATAGCCAGGACATGGAAGCAACCTAAGTGTCCATCGACAGATGAATGGATAAAGAAGATGTGGCACATATATACAATGGAATATTACTCAGCCATAAAAAGAAATGAAATTGAGTTATTTGTAGTGAGGTGGATGGACCTAGAGTCTGTCATACAGAGTGAAGTAAGTCAGAAGGAGAAAAACAAATACCGTATGCTAACACATATATATGGAATCTAAGAAAAAAAAATGGTTCTGATGAACCTAGGGGCAGGAGAAGAATAGATACAGATGTAGAAAATGGACTTGAGGACACGGAGAGGGGGAAGGGTAAGCTGGGATGAAGTGAGAGAGTGGCATTGACATATATACACTACCAAATGTAAAGTAGATAGCTAGTGGGAAACAGCCGCATAGCACAGGGAGATCAGCTCAGTGCTTTGTGACCACCTAGAGGGGTGGGATAAGGAGGGTGGGAGGGAGACATGAGAGGGAGGGGATATGCAGATATACATATGCATATAGCTGATTCACTTTGTTATAGAGCAGAAACTAACACAACATTGTAAAGCAATTATACTCCAATAAAGATGTTATAATAAAAAAGTGTTAAGATAATAGAAGAAGTGGCTTCTGCCGACCAAGGGTTCCCAGACGCCATTAAGAAAATCACTGAGGAGAAAGGATACCTGCCTGAACAGTTTTTTGATGCAGATGAAAGTGCCCTGTTCTGGAAAAAAAATGTCACAAAGGACATTTTTTAGTCAGGAAGAGAAGCAAGCACCAGAATTTAAGGCAGTAAGGGGTAAGCTAACTCTAATGTTTTGTGCAAATGCAGTCGGATTTATGATCAGGACTGCCCTTATCCATAAGCTGTTAATCCCCGAGGCTTGAAGGGAAAGGTAAACACCAGCTGTCAGTCTTTGGGTTGTACAGCAAGAAGGCCTGGACAATGAGAACCCTTTCTCTGGATTGGTTCCATCAGTGCATTCTCCCTGAAGTCAGGAAGTATCTTGCTAGTACGGGACTGCCTTTTAAAGTTCTTTTGATATCAAACAACGCCCCTGCCCACCCAGAACCCCATGAGTTCAACACCACCGAAGGCACTGAAGTGCTCCACTTGCCCCCAAACACAATATCTCTAATTCAGCCACCAGATCAGGACTTTATACAAATACTCTTATGAAGAGGATTGTCAACACTGTGGAAGAGAACCCCAAGAGAGAGAAAATCATGAAAGTCTGGAAGGATTACACCACTGAAGATGTCATCACTGCTGTAGAAAAAACCATGACAGCCATCAGCCCAAAACAATCAATTCCTGCTAGAGAAAACTGTGTCCAGATGTGCATGAATTCACAGGATTTATGACAGAGCCAATCAAAGAAATCATGAGAGAGACCGTGGATACGGTAAAACAAAAAACAGGTGGGGCCTCTGTGAAGGGTGTCAAGATGCGGATGAAGAAATTCAAGGCTAACAGATACCAAACCAGAAGAATTAACAGAAGACATCTTGCTGGAGATGAGCACTTTCAACCAGTGCCAG
Source organism: Mesoplodon mirus (assembly GCF_964341445.2). Taxonomy (NCBI): domain Eukaryota; kingdom Metazoa; phylum Chordata; class Mammalia; order Artiodactyla; family Ziphiidae; genus Mesoplodon; species Mesoplodon mirus. Next base: position 16,084,771 of record NC_138977.1, on the reverse strand, counting down.
ACAATGAAGAAGAAGAAGTGGAAGAAATAGTGTCAGAAAACAAACTGACATTAGACGATCTGGCAGAAGGGATCTGATTATTCAAGACTGCTTTTGACTTCTCTTATGACATGGACCCTTCTCTGATATGGGCACTAAAACCAAAGCAAGCAGTGGAAGAACTGGAACCGTATAGAAACATTTGGAATAAGCACACTCCCTGCACTTTGGGGAATTTCATTAGAGATGGTGAGGGTGATTTTTCCAGGTTTCCGTGACACCAGTTAAGAGTAAAATTTGGTGATACAGAGGTCGCCAATGTTGGCATTACTTGTGGGCACATAAAAGACTAAATGGAAAAAAAAAATCAGAAGGCGATTTATTGTGACAAAACTACGTGGTCTTATGTTAATTATCGATGAGGCTGTGTTTACTTCACCTATTATGAGTTCACACATCTACATATCCCTGTAGGACTGGTTGGGTAAAATTAGCTGCTGTCTTCCTAAAATGCCAGTGGGCTTTAGAGATAAAGTCTTTCTCAAGGTAGAAAGTTTTCAACACACAGAGGTACCTCTGAAACTTGTTTCTCTACCAATTTGGCCTTCAACTGAATCATTATTATATTTTCCTCTAACCTTCCGGACATAGCCCATCTGTTCAATACTGCTTTAACCTGAATACTACGGATGGGTTGGATGACAAGAGGAAAAGCCAGCAGTACGGTATTGTTGCTGTTTTCATCTTTACAAAGGTTAAATATATGGGTCTCAATGTCCCAAATAATCTCAGCTCACAGAATGGAAAATCAATCTTTGCCCAGAGAGAAAATGACCTTGCTTTTCCTTTCTTCCATGCACCACGGTTCACTTGAAGATTTGGAATAGGTAATTGGACAGGGTTCTAGCACTGGGTTTGTGTTCACTGACTTCCAAGAATACTGACCAGATTCTCAAAATCTATTCAGCTAGTTAGAGATGCTGCTCTTCAGGGCCAGCTAATTCAGCATGTCGCTTGTAGAAAAGGGATTTTAAAACATGTGGGATTATGGCTTCTGGCAACCAGAGCTGCAAGCAGCAGAAGGAAGGTTTATTCCCTGTTTCTGTTTTGATTCTTTGTTATTTCTGCACTTTCGAAAAGGAAGTCACTGGGAGTCAGACGTATTTGGTATTTTATTATACTATTGCCCTATAATCTTACTCTATAACTGTCTAAACAAAATGCTCATGTTATTAAAGAGGAAAATAAACACAAATCAATTGCAGTTGTATAGCTACATTTAGAGTCTGAACTGATAACACAGAAGAGGTTCAAACTCAGTACCTTCCCATGAAGCAAAAGGGACAGTAATGATATTAATGTCACATTCGGTAATTCAAGAATTTTGCATCTACCTCTTTGTCTTGGAATAACCCTTACTTACCCAAATATCTCACACACACCATTAAACACCAGCGTCCATAAATACGTACCTAGTCCAGGGTTACAAAACAGTTAGCAATCTTTACCATGATTAACATTTATTGAGAAGTTACTATGTGCCAGACACAATGTTAAATGCTTTAAATATATTAATTCATGTAATCTTCACAGCAGCCCTGTAAGAATTCTACTATCATTACCCTTCTTATTTTTAAAATAAGTTACAGAAGCAAAGAAAGAAGAGAAAATTTTCTAAGGTAACAAAGCTAGTAGGTAGGAGAACTGGGATTTGAACTCAGGCTCTTATTGCAGAGTCTGTGATCTTAGTGACTGAGCAATAATTTTTCTGGCTGTTGTTCTATATATATATATATATATATATACACATATACACAAAATATAGAAAAAATTATGAAGAGTTATATTGGCATCTTTACATGGTTTTCACATGGAATTTCACCTGGTTTTATTTGTATTTTTTACTCTTTTTTGAAATAATTTTAAACTTACAGAAATATTGCAAAAAGATCACATAGACTTCCCATACACCCTTCACCATGCTTCCACTAATGTTAATATCCTACATGTTCGGAGTACAATTTTTGAACAAGGAAATTCATATGGGTACATACTATTACCAATTCAAATATTACTTCATTCAAATTTTACCAGTTTTTTCTCCTGATAATACTTTTTCTGTTCCAGGACCCAAATCAGGATCCCACCCTGCATTTAATTATCATGTCGTCTTAGTTTCCTCCAATCTGTGACAGTTCCCCAGTCTTTCCTTGTCTTTCATGGCCTTGACACTTTTGAAGGCTACTGGTCAGTGGTGTTGCACAATGTTTGTCAATTTGGATTTAACAAATGGTCTCTAGTAACTAGACTGAGGTTATGCATTTTTAGCAAGAATATCACAGAAGTGGTATCCTCTACATCATATAATGGTATACCTGATGGTGACATAACATAATTATGATGAAGTTAAGTGATAAAGTTTGTTAAGCTGGTGTTTGCTAAGTTCCTCCACTCTTTTCCCTTTATATTTAATAAATATATTGTGTGAGATTCTTTGAAATTATGCACACATCACTTCCCCATAAAAGCAATAACTCACTAAAATAATGTTAAAATAACAGTCTTCCTCCAAAGTTACTGGCAATTGATAACAGAAATTATATTTCACAAGGAGCACACATCTAACTTTGCCTGGAAAAGAAAAAAAATCTGGCCTACATTTCACAGAAACACCTGTCAAAAAACCCCAGGGAAGAAGGATTTTCCTCAAATCCAGGTTTTATCTGAAAGGCTTTTTTTTCCCAATTCCTAATCAGTGATGCTCCAAGTGTGGTCCCTGAACAGTAACATCAGCATCACTGGAGAACTTGTTAGAAATGCAAATTCTGCCGCTTCACCCAGATTTACTGACTCAGAAACTCTAGGGGCGGGGCCAGGTCATCTCTGTTCAACAGGCCCTCTAGATGAGGCTGACACATGCTCAGGTTTAAGTTGTTTCTCCTCAGCTCTACATCCTCTTCCACCTGCTCCAAAAAAAAGATCTGGCCGAGGTCTTTTAAGTAGCTGCTGCAAGTTTCTCTTCCTGCTCTGTTATTTTTTTAGTTAATGATCCTTCACGGTGGAGTCATATTTCCCACTGGCAACTTTACACAACCTTATTCAAACAGAATATACTCCCCCACTAGAGATTATTAAATACAAGAAAAGTTTTGTCTACTCAAAATCTTGCCAGTATCTGTTAAATTGTATCAGGGCCACCACAAAGTACAGCTGATCTTCTACAACCCAATCGTATTCCAGAATCTTCCACCACAGAAACACCTCACCACCACCCCAAAACACAATTCTACATATTACATGAATTTGCACTTAAAACTTCTATGGAGGGCTTCCCTGGTGGCGCAGTGGTTGGGAGTCTGCCTGCCGATGCAGGGGACACGGGTTCGTGCCCCGGTCCGGGAAGAGCCCACATGCCGCGGAGCGGCTGGGCCCGTGAGCCATGGCCGCTGAGCCTGAGTGTCCGGAGCCTGTGCTCCGCAACGGGAGAGGCCACAGCAGTGAGAGGCCCGCATACCGCAAAAAACAAACAAACAAAACTTCTATGGAAGCGACTCTGCGGCCATGTGACTGATTTCTAGATAATAAAATGTGGAGGAAGTCATTCACGTGTGACATTTCTGGTTCCAGATTTTTCAGAAGAATGTGGCCCTTTTTCCCATCCACCCATTGGATGCAGACAGCAGGGGGCTGCAGGCCTGGGGCAGTGGTTCTCAAATGGAACATGGAAGCACCCGGAGGGCTTTTTATTTTTGTTTTTAATTCAATTTAATGTTTTTTCCGCACTAACCTTTCTCTTCCCGGCTGTCGGCCGCCATTGCTCCCTTCTCGTTTCCGGGGCTGCCGCCACCTCTGCAGCTCCCACACGACTGGCGCAGGCGCGGCAGCCTGGCAGCGGAAGCACAGGCGAGTCTGTCAGGCTGGCCCCTATGCTGCGAGCTTCACCCCTTAGCCTGTATTACTCATCCCTCCTGACACCTGGGAGGGCTTTGTGAAATGCTAATTGCTAGACCCTACCCCTAGAGTTTCTAATTCACTCGGACTAGGGTGGAGTCTGAGAGTCTGCATTTCTTTTTCTATTTTTTTTAGTTTTCATTGGAGTATAGTTGCTTGACAATGTTGTGCTAATTTCAGGTGTACAGTAAAGTGAATCAGTTATACATATGCAGATATCCCCTCTTTTCCTCCCATTTAGGTCACTGCAGAGCGCTGAGTTTCTAATGAGGTCTTAGGTGATGCTGATGCCGCTGGTCCTGGGACCACACTTGGAGAACCACTGGCCTGAACTATTGGCCTAGAAGATGGTGGAGCCATAAAAGGGAACCTCCTTCCCTAAGTGACCATGTGGAACAGGGGTCCCCAACCCCCGGGCCTCGGACCGCTACCAGTCTGCAGCCTGTTAGGAACGGGGCCGCACAGCAGGAGGTGAGTGGTGGTTGAGCGAAGCTTCATCTGCCGCTCCCATCACTTGCATTACCGCCTGAACAACCCCCTTCCCCCCGGTCCGTGGAAAAATTTTCTTCCAGGAAACCAGTCCCTGGTGCCAAAAAGGTTGGAGACCGCTGATGTAGAGAACTGTTAGCTGGTCAAGAACATCAACCTCATTCTCTACATGAGCAAGAAATAAACTCCTACTGATTTTGAGGAGTGCAAGGGTCTATTTCTTACCACAGTTTATTTTATTCTTAACTAATAAAATTACCTAGAAGTAGATTTCAACATCTTTGAGAATCTGTATAAAAATATGTTTATAATATTCATTAATAAGAAACAATAAAGACACTAAACAAACAAAACACAGACAACTATGAAATGTTACACATCTTAAATTAGAAATAATTGATTTCTATTTTTTAACCTTTTGTTCCTTAGAGATTTTTTTTAGTGTTTCTCTCCTCCAGAGTTCAACAAGATCCTTATGAGCTAAATTTCCTTAGTGCAGTAAGACATTTTGTTCTTTCTAGTTTTCCATCAGTCTGTGGCTTTTTGTGAAACCACCAGGGCAAGGTTGTGTCTAATTTACATTTACTTTCCTGGTGCCTAACACAGGGCCTGGAGCATGGTTGAAATTCAAAACATACATTTATGAGATGAACAACAACAAACCAATAAAGTATGGAAATGGGCAAATGAATAATATTTTTATTTATTTATTTATTTTTTTAGAGAAAATGCACTCATCTTAAAGAGCATTTAAGCATTTATTGGTCAGTGACTTGCAATTTTATTTATTTATTTATTTATTTATTTTAACAAATTTAATCAGTTATACATATACATATGTTCCCATATCCCCTCCCTTTTGCGTCTCCCTCCCACCTCTCCAGGCGGTCACAAAGCACCGAGCTGATCTCCCTGTGCTATGCGGCTGCTTCCCACTAGCTATCTAAAACTTGGTTTTCTTGACTACCAGATCTTAGGTCCCATTAAGTTCCACAGATGCATTCAACAAATGCTTCTTAGAAGTATTCCAGGCAGTGTTCAGATGGTAGGTGTAAAAAAGTAAACAGAGTCAAGGACCGTGCTCTCAGAGTGTTTACATCCTATGAAAAAAAGATATAAACAAGCAAATATTTTTCATGCAATGCAAACAAATAGAAGCAAAACAAGAGAAGTAACAACAAGTGGTAGATTCATTCAAAAAATTAATAGGATGCTGTTCTCTAAGATGCTTGACATAGACAAAACTACTGGACAAACTATTTGGCAGAGAAAAATGGAAAAATCTCTATTGTACCAGTAGTACTTACTCACAGGTCCCTGTACCAATAGCTTCCACTCAGGGTTAGTTTGGCAGAACACACAGGATGTAGCAGACACTCTGGCTTTGTCGGCCTTCGGTACAAATTTTTACCTCCTTGAACTCCCAGAGATGGAGAAAGAGGTTTTTAAGTCTGTTTAACATTGTCAGAGCTTTTGTTAAATCTCGGAAGGCTACACTGAAAAAAAATATTGTCCCCTATTTTACAATCTAGTATACCTCCGTTTCCCCCACTATCAGTTTATTTTCTAAATACCTTGCCTGGAATAATGTTTGATTCAGAATAACATATGGAATATGAGCCCCAGTTTTGGGGTTAAATTGAGCTGTTTCAAGTCACTTAATTAACTACATGGCATTGGGTAAGTCTATACTGTCTAAAATTTCTTAACTCATTGAATGAGGTAATGATAGTAACTGTTTCATAGGATTGGGGGAAGATTACATGAGACAATTGCATGCAAAACACTTATATTGCAAATGATCATTAAAGCTGTGCAATCCCAGTGAGGTCCAAAGAGTATGATCAGTAGGAGTGAGAAAATAAGGGAGCCACAGCAAAAGAGTCTCAGATCTTGAGACCACAGTGGTAAAACCATTCTGGATTTCAGAGTTTTACAATGAGGCCATTGTGATGAGTGGCTGAGACTAAGAGAGATGGAATAAAGAAGTATAAAAGTCAAGAAACTGTGAGTCAGGGTGTTGGGTGTCAAATCGAACAAAGATGATGACAGAGGGTAGGAATCAAGTGTTAAAAGTTATTAGGAAAGTGGAAATGTGAAATCAGTAGATGATTCTCAAAGAAGTATTCTTCAGTTAGATTCCTCTATAATATGCTTTTATAGCATCTAGTGTTTTCCATTTGTGACACACATCTAAGTTGTACTTAATTCACTTATTTATTCATTAATGTCCATCTGTGGGATAATAAGCTTCTTGAATATTAGAACAAGTATATCTTGTTCCCAAGCAATTATACGTGCTTGTAAAATACAGCAGAAATCTTAATTAATGTTGGATGGATGCATGGATAGATGGATGGAAGAATGGATTAATTGGTAGATAAACAAATAAGAGATAGTACTAAAAATAAATGGCATCCAGATCAAAAGAGGAGAGCTTTCAGAATAAAGTCAACAGGATGATTATCTGCCAAACAAAATTATACCTAAGAATCCAGGATTTCTTAATGATGGTTTACTTATTTCTTTCTTCCCTATATAATCTCCACTTCCTCTTTCTCAGAGTAATAAACCTCATCTTTAGAAACTTATTTGATAATTAATGACTAGAGCAAACGTCCTTATAGTCTCACAAAGGATACTCCTAGAATCTCTCAGCATCATTTATCACGTTAGCAGTACATATATATACATATATATAAATTATTATAATTATTATATAAATTATATATATATATAAATTTAAAATGTGCATGACTTTGAGGCAACAATTCCCTTTATTGAAGCTTACCCTACAGAAATACTCATTCAAGTATGTATAATATGCACAAAAAGATTTTCTTTGTAACATTATTTATTTATAATACTAAAAACAGGAATGACACTAAATGTTCAAAGATAGGAGATTTGTTAAATAAGTGACATTTTCATACAATTGAATTTTATGCATCATTAAAAATACCTGACTTGTAAACACATCCATGATGTATTATTAAATTTAAAATATGTATAAAATATGGAATAATCTATATAGGATGGTCACATTTTTAGGTATATAAATGTGTTACAGGGGCAAAAAGTTCTGCATAGCACTTAACCATTTTTTTTTCCTCCCTTTCTTTTTGTTTCCACTCTCTCTCCCTGCTGTTGTCATGTCTTATTAAAAGGAAGTAGTCTTTGGTGAGACATGATAAAAAAACAGACTAAATGTCCATTGAGAGATGAATAAATGAAGAAGATGTGGTATATATATATACAATGGACTATTACTCATCCATAAAAAAGAATGAAATAATGTTTTTTACAGCAACATGGATAGACCTAGAGATTATCATACTAAGTGAAGTAAGCCAGACAGAGAAAGACAAATGTCATATGATATTGCTTACATGTGGAATCTGAAAACAAATATACAAATGAACTTACTTACAAAACAGAAATAGACCCACAGACATAGAGACCAAACTTACGGTTACCAAAGGGGAAAGGCAAGGGGAGGGATAAATTAGGAGTTTGGGGTTAACATATACACATTACTATGTATAAAATAGATAGCTAATAAGGACTTACTGTATAGCACAGGGAACTCTACTCAGTACTCTGTAATGACCTATATGAGAAAAGAATTTTAAAAAGAGTGGATATATGTATATGTATAACTGAATCACTATGCTGTATACCTGAAACTAACACAACATTGTAAATCAACTATACTTCAATAAAAACAAAACAAACACAAAAACTGAGACTTTCATAGCATAACACACAAATATTTGCCAAGAGAGATCATCAATACTAGTCAGAAAAATACTGGGTTTGGCTTGTGGCTACTTCACTCTGAAGACTGTGAAACACTCTGCAGAGCTCAGGAGCCAAGAAGTGAATCCTGTCCTCCTTCTCTAGATGATGCCCAGGTTCTCAAGCATGAAGGTTTTTAATAATAGGGATGTAATAGGTATGACCAGAGGCTCGTGGAAGGGGAGGAGGAGTATACCAGAGTGAGAGCAACAGGATCTCTGTGGCTACATGCAAAGTAGATCTTTATGAACTGATAGGTGACATGAGGAAGAAGCGAAGAAATGCTTTGCACCTCCTCTGGACTCCAGAGGTGTGTCAATAGTGGTCCACACTTCCAGGCGCTCCTGGTGTGACAGAGTGGTAAGATCTCTATGTTTACATATACAATTGCATAAGCCAAAACATCTTAAAAAGTACAAACCAAGCTGTTAGCAGTGATTGTTTTTGCGGTGTTTCGCTGTGGCTGGGAAGGGGAAAGTTTAGTGGGATGCAGATCTCAAGGAAATGATGATAGAAAAGGAGGGAAAGTCATAAACCTCTGCACTGATGCATGGTTTACTACAATCATGTTCCATAATTTTAAAATGAAGAGAGAATTTTTAAAAGAGCTCAGACAAACTTTACCTTGCTTGTACATTCCCTAGGCCTGAGCAGGAGAAAGAGGCCCTAATGTCAGTTTAAGTTTCCTGAGGATGATACATCTGCCATTAGAGTTACACCCAAATTTGAAGCGAAATGCTTCTGAAATCTTATCACAAAAGCAATTGTTCAATTTTCTTGGAAATGATCATTTAGCTGTGCAAACAAATAAAATAGATATTTTCTCACGATCGCTTACACAAAGAGAAAAAGGAGACCACACAGCACACCTCCCATGTCCAGCACTCTATAGATTAACTCTGTTTACTGACATAGCACTAGAATTTATACTTTCTACTACCATCTAATTCAAATAACTTGAGCTCTTTCAAAACGAGGAAAAGACCCCCAGCTGTATAGCGAATATATTACTCCTTTCACATAAATGGACTCCCAAGGCTTTTGACATTAAAGTCACACAGATCACCACTTAGTAACTAGCTACAAGGCTGTATATTCCTACTTCTACACTAGATTGAAAGCCAGATAGAGTTTTTTGTTTTGTTTTTTTAAATTTCCTATAGCACTAAGTAGAGTATATTGCCAAAAACCAGACAGTTCAATTGGTGAAGGCAAAATTCATCACACAGAAGTGACAGGCAACTGCTCTTCCTTGGGTTTTCTGGCCATAATTTTTTAGTTCGTCCACTGATGAAGTGTAATGTTTCGATTCTTCTATTTATCCAGCACCTGCTTTTTGGAAGCCTAATTTATTAGGACACCTACTGCAATGTGGAAAAAAGGAAATGAGGTAAAAACTCAACCAATAGATTTGGTTCTTATAAATAACTTTATAGGAAGGTTGGCTGGAGATTATGTGTTTAATTCATGACCTGCATGATTCCTTCTCATTAGACCACGGATAAACAAGACTTGGCTATAGTCAGGCTCCTGTTAGGCCCCTTCAGTCTTCTTCCTTGTTTCACCTGGAAACGCCCCTGTGGATGACCCAACAAATAAGCAAGTGCCGAGCCACCAAAATCACAGAAAGAGTAAGTCATGGTTATCATCTGTTCTTATAAATATTGAAAGAACTCTTATCAGATGTTTAGTTTTTAAAAATACTTCTAATAAATTGAAATTTATACATTCCTGTTCATTTTGACATGTATTTGTGTTCCATTTTTTTCTATAAAACAGCCTCTCCATACTTTAGCCAGAGAGCATGACTCTAAAATGAAAAACTCATGACTGTGTGTGGGAGGATAAAGACTAAAATTAGAGAGACCAGCAAGCTCTAATATTAGGGATTTATTCTGAAAATGCCACTTCTTATGAGAACTAACAAGGAAATTTTCTAAAAATGAATTTACTTGTTTAGTATGTTGAACTTTTGTCCTATCCTAACAGGAGAAATAGCTGGCCTTTCTGCATTATTTTTGAAGACGTACAGTCAGATCCAGAGAAAAAAGCAATATTCATCCACTTAATCATGTAGAGAAGAAAAATTAATATTGGGTCTAAAGAGAGTAGAGATTGACCAGGACAGAGGTAGGTGAAAGTAAAGAAACTAGAGAGAGATTCTGGATCAGTCTGTCTGTGGCTTCTAAGACCCTCTACGTTCTTCAGCTAAATAGTTAACACACAAACAGAATTAGCTATCACATCCTGCATTTAGAAGGGGTTCTGTGTCACCATGGTAACTGGTTTTGCTTAAACATAGCTCTGCATGTACATAGAGTCTGAATTAGCTACAGAAGAGAGACACACACTATATTCCTGGAGCTTATATAAAATCTGCCTATGTGTTCTAGTCTTCTGAAATGGGGTATTTGAGTTCATGTTTGTAAATGCTTTCTTTACAATTTCCCTTTCTAAAGAGTGTGTGTCTGATCATTCAGTTGTTTTGGTCCTGGAAGCAATATTCCAGATCGAATGTCGAGTGATAATCAACATGGGAAAAGAATAATTTGTCTGTGCTGCCTTTTGTCAATCAGTTCTGAGTACTTGGAATATAAATTGTAAAACCAATCCCTTTTACTTCTTACCTTTCAAGTTCTATTTTATTTGGCTCATCCTTGTGGTGTATTTTGGATCATTTTTTCTTGAAAGTTTATCTCCAAATAGCATTCCACCCCCACTGACTCCTCTTTAGGATAAAATTGCTAAGAAAACAACTTAAGCAAATTGAAAGAACTTAAAAAAAAAAAAAAGAAGTTGCCACAACATAGTATCCAAACCAAGAAGTATCCCCAGAATTCTACTAATAAGTTTTACTTGAAGATTTATCTAAAAGAAAATAAAAATAATTTATGGATTGAACTCCATGACATGAGTCTGTTTAAAGCATGTGATTCTTTGTGCTTTTCAAGCCTCTATTTCTTTCTGGATTTTTTTTTTACTTTATGAGAAGAGAATTAAATATGATACAGTTTGGGGGATATTACATCATTGGCTGTTTTACAATTTTTAGGACCACATTTATTTTTGTACTAAAATGGCATAATGTCCTTAGTGTTAGTGAATATTTGTCTGAAGAGAGGGAAAATTAATCATGATATTTTCCTTACTGAATACCAGTGAAATTATCCCTCTGCTTTTGGCTACAGGATGTATTTACAAAGTTTGTCCAGTGTCTGTAGCTGGGTCCCTTCTATTCAAGGGAAAATAGCTACCATTTTATTGAGCCCCAAGTATATGAGGGCACTTGGTGGGAAATTTAGCGTGCCATGTGATTTAATTCTCACAAAACCTTGCAAGGTCGGTGTTATTATCTCCACTTTGGAAAAGGAAACGAATGCTCAGAAGGGTTATTTCCTCTACTTAACACAGCTTACAATTTAGCAAAGCTGAGATACAATGCAGATTCCAGAACACAGTTGCTCACAAGACACTCAGCTCATTTCTAACAATGCTACTACCAAGTCTCAGCAGATAAGCTCTCATCCACATTGGATAAAGTTGCATTGGCTGTATTTTTACATTAGAACTCTCACCCCCCTGTTGGGGATCATTGTTGTGATCTGCCTGGAGGACCACTGGGAGGCAGTAGTAGCCTGAACCCAACACCGGACCTTCAAGTCATCATCATTGCTTGCTTTGAGCTAGGGGTCTCCATCTCTCCGAGGAAGAGATGTGATAGTGAGGGAGATCCACAGGTCCTTGAATGCCAGACCTGGAGAGGAGATTCAAGAAAATCTCATCCAGTGGTTGTCACACTGTGTCTTGGAGACCTTCTTAAGCGGGTGGTCCAAAGGCAACCGAGGGGGTGGACCAGGAGAGAGTCCCAGGCGAGGCATCTGGCTGTGCATCCCAACCCTGTTTTTCAACCACAGTGTTTCCATTTTTATCAGTTTATGTTTTGGAGTTTCTGCAAAAGATTTTATTTTGGAAAAGAGACCTCTAGTTTTTACAAGTTCAAAACTGCCTTATAAATGAAACCGAGATTTAAGAGGCAATCTCTTACATGATATTTCTTTCTTCGGCAGCGAGCGAATTGTTGGAACGTATTCCTTTTGATAGTGAAAGTATTTATGCCCATGATGTTTTGCAATATCACACCCCAGCTTTGAAAACCTGCTTAGAGGATTGGACATCAGAGGAAATGGACGATCGGTGCAGTAGCCCAAGATCTATGCCTCAGTTCTACCAAAGTGTCTTGCTGTCACGTGCCTTGAGACAGATCAATGACAGGAAGTCTGCCTTTATTTCCTCTTTAAAATGAAAACTGCAATATCAGCCCCTTCATCAGAAACAGATTCAAAGGGCAGTCAGCTAGGTGCTTTGTCAAGAAAGGGGCGAGAGATTAGAGCCACCAGAAACAAAACTCTACGCTAAGGAGAGTACTTTTTTTATACTGTTACCTCAGAGCAGGAAGCCTTAATTCAGCCAGGGGACCAGAAAGATACTTGACTGAGGCATTAAAGAAAAAAAATAATAATAAGGAAAAAAAAAAAATAAGCGTGCTTTTGCAAATTCAGGTGCAAAGTTTCTTTAAGAAAATTCCGGGGCTTCCCTGGTGGCGCAGTGGTTGAGAGTCCGCCTGCCGATGCAGGGGACACGGGTTCGTGCCCCGGTCCTGGAGGATCCCACATGCCGCGGAGCGGCTGGTCTCGTGAACCATGGCCGCTGAGCCTGCGCGTCCGGAGCCTGTGCTCCGCAACGGGAGGGGCCACAGCGGTGAGAGGCCTGCGCACCGAAAAAAAAAAGAAAACAGTTTCTGGAATTTGGGACAGCAGGATGGTTCAGAAGAAGAAGCACCAGCTTTGAACCCAGACGTTCCTGAGTATGAACCTAGCGCTGCTAGTTCCTAGTTGTACACCCTTGACCACGTTCATCTGTCCTTGTGGGCCTCACCTTTCTCCTTGTAAATGTCCGCAGGACTACGTGGGATGCATCTGGCGCGAGCCTGACATCATCATTATTATTATTGTGCAATGTTGTTATTTCCATTGTGATTGGACTTGAATACAAGGATTCAGAGTTAGAGTGACTTGACTTGTGTGATTTTTCCACAGTAAGGATATTATTCTGCTTCTACAGCCGGTTTCATCCAGCAGGGAAATTCTAACTCCTGGGTAGTGGGTGCCTTGAGTGCTGTGGGGAGAATTCTGCAGCTTCTCAGCAGGAAAAAAATATCATGAGTGTAGCAGTGGAGGTACGGTTACAGTGACTACACAAATGTCAGGTACAGACTGTCTCTGCTCTAGGTGGGTGTTAGGAAAGAGAGCACAGGCATTGAGCCCCTACTTTCTGCCCAATGTTTCTGCCATCACTGATGGGGGAGAGTAGAGAAACAGCAAACATTTCTTCTTTCACAGCAAACATTTTCTTGGCACCGAACTAGCTCTTGGCAGGACCTCAGTAGCTCGTGGGATGGACTGTGGAAGGTGTCCTCTGGGAGGAATAAAGAGCAGCAGAGAAAGTTCAGGAAGAGGTTGGGAAAGGAACAATCTAGGTTGGATATGTCGTGTGTATCTTGACAGGTGCTTCCTGCCATCCCTAGCACTTGGTCAGCTGTGATGCTTTCCATTTTACAGGTTGAAGGCTTCCTTAGTGCTGCTGTGAACTCCTGGAATAAGCCGAGTGCTGGGACAAAAATCAACTTGAAATTAAGCTATCCAGATATGGATGTGATCTGGGGTCAATTTTCTCAAGAAACCCCAGAGGTCTGGGGTCAGTGGATTTAGACTAGCGAGAGGCCACATGTCACTAAGGTTCAGATGCTCTAGAAATATTGTTGTGTCAGGGAAGCCAGTTACAAGGCGGGCTCTTACAGAAAATAATGATGGAAAGGGACATGATTTGGAAAAGGCTCCCTGAAATGATCATGATCATAAAAGCATGGAATTAGAGATTTTCTGCACTTTGAGGTTCTTCTCGAGCAACTGGCAAAATACAGAAAAATAGTACTTAGTGTAGATTCCATATTTTCTACCGAGAACGTTGAAAAACAATAGCTCCCCCTGCCCCATGTTAGAAATCTGTCAGGCTGATCCCCCATCTCTCACAGGTAGAAATTACAGTTTTGAACATCTAAGCCACGCAGGCCGTCCTGAGAGTGTGGGCTGCCAGCGTGGCCCACATAAACGGATGGGACAGTCGGTCACCTGCTCAAAACGTGTGAGCCAGGCCCTCAGGTTCTCCCGGGCCAGGTTGCTAATGGAATCTTTGGTACATCTTTTCTAAAGCCTCATTTCCTAAGTGTTGCCTTTTCAGTTATAATTACTTGCTAAAGGTGACATTTTTCTTTTGCAAGTAAGTGGCCTAGGATGAGTATGTGAAACCTCCCATTTGAATAAGTGCATCAATTTAGTATCTTGAAGTAAACAAGGTTAATGAATTGATGCATTCTGTGGAGTCCCTGAACGTAATTAAATTCAAACATTACCCAGGAGGGAGTCATGTTACTGACCGTCTTCCACAAGGACAGCACCAGGGAAAATTGCAGCCTACAGACTAATTATTATATCTTAGCTCTTCACAGGGAGAAACAATGGATTAACCATTTTAAATCACATTGAAAGCTCAGGGGTGCTTTGCCTTTCTGTCATAAATATTCACCCAGCACTCCAGTTTTGCCCTGCTCTTTAGAGCTAGGGTTCCTTTGTCCATGAAACCACACAGAGGAAACCTATTTTCTATGTCCCTGTATTTCTCCAGGCTACATCATTGTGCCCAGAGTTTTTTTTTTTTTTTTTAATTTAGAAAAAACATTTTTTCTTATTTGGGCTCCTGAATTGATTGTGAAATCTCCATTCCCTTTCCCTTCTCTCAATCTTGAGAGTCCCCACTGAATGTCTAGTCAATGTGTCAAAAATATAGCATTTTTAGCTAGCAGACAGAATCCACCATTTCTCTCCTATCGACATATCTGCCACCAAGGCTGTTAAGATCTTTAAGGCCCCATAAAGACAACTCACCATTGCTACTGCTGGCCTGGGCGCTGTCTGCAGCCATTGCCCCCTACTCACGCTGTACCAGCAACGCTGGGAGTTGAAGCGCTTGTGCCCTCTCATCTTCTAAGACTAGGGTTCTCAGATTTAGCAAATAAAATTACAGATAAGCAACAAATAAATGTTTCATGTAAGTATGTCCTAAATATTTCATGCATATACTTATACTAAAAGAATAACTTGTTGTTTATCTGAAAGGCGAATTTAACTGGATATTCTGTATTTTATCTGGCAGCCCCATCTAAGACACATAAAATGTATGTTTCATCCTCACAACAGTATCGTAAAGTAGTTATTATTATTATTACTATTGCTGTTGTTGTTTCTATTGTCCCCATTTTATTGAAGAAGAAACTGAAGCTCAGCAAGGTTTTCTAATTAGTATAATGTCTCTCTGTTAGTAAGTGCCAGGGACGTCTGATTTCAGCCTCGTGCTCCTACGTACTCTCTCTGATGTTCAACCCCTCTTCTGTACTTCCGCATTTATCATATCTGCTACATGGAGTTCCGTCCACATTGTCCAGCACATAGATGAGTGGAATTTTGAATTGAGAGAGCCAAATCTTGGTATGTCAGTGCAAAAGTAATCTATATTTGCTATAGATTGCACACCTAGGTGAGGGAGGCTTTAGTTTCCAGGGGAACCGGCTTACCTGAGTATCAAAAATGTGAAGAGATCTTATCTTTTTTTTTTAATGTGCACCCATTTTGGAACCTTTATCTCTTACCCCTTTGATCAACATGCCACAAATTCTATCACCCAATTCCATGGACTTCATACACTGTCTCACCTGACTGGGAAATTGCCTAACCAATAAAGCACCTCACCTGCTATGTCTACCTGCCTCCTAGCTGCCTGCTTTTTTGCCCACTTGTAATGCTATCCAAAGATGGCCCTGCTGCTAATAACCGAATTTTCTACCCTCTCTTTTTCGATAACTAATAGACAGATGAGAGCAGTATCTGTCCTGGCCAGCTATTAGTTGTGGCCTTTTTGAATGAACCAAGAGAAACAATGCTTCACACTAACGAGATCATGAAAATAATCTATTTTGAAGTCATCCACTTAAAGAGAGAGGTTTGTATGCCCCTTGGTGGACAGGGACCCACTTCTTTTCACCCGATTGCATTCTGAGACACATACACATGTGTTAGACCCGAAATGGGACCTCTTTTAAGAAGAACCGAAGAAGGCTGGAGCAGAGAAGTCCCTCATTTGTATCTCTACTATATTTCACATAGTTTTTGTTATACTGAATCCTTTTGATTCAATCTGTTTCTGAAAACCAATGGTGTGCTGACCTGTGTTATTGCAAAACATATCTTTTTAGCAACTATAGGCTGAAAGAAACTTTCAGTGCCTTGAGTGCTTCAAAATATAATCTGCACACAGTTATACTAAATGGGGTCTTGAGCTCTGGAAAGACTTTTCCTCCTGCAAGGATTCTCCATTTGTAGATAGCAACTACCTTAAACAGATCATCTGCCTAAATAGAACATGACCTGGGACATAACATTCCTTTCCATCAAAGACCCTTATGCTCCCAGATGGCAGGAGCTTATCATATTTTCTCCAAAATATGTTAAAACAGGGTTGCAAATTAATTTCTAGTCACTTCCTGAAGCACTAAGTTGAGGAGATTACTCAGGTTACATTGGGGCTCTGGAAACATTTTCATGATGGATCAACTATGTTTCCCATGGTTGCATGTTTGGCAAGAAAGACACACATGCCTTATATTGAATATGCCTGTATTAGAAGCATGTATTGATCACATGAGACGGGAAGTTAATTTCAGATTCCTGGCATGAGGCAGTGGTATTTGTAGCTAGCAAAGACAGCTTCTGACTAATTGACCAGGACACTTGCTAAGCAGAGGAGCACTGCTGCTTCTCCCTCGTACCTTACCGTCTCCATCCAAAAGGATTTGCTAAGTTCTTTTTTTTTTTTTTTTTTTGCGGTATGCAGGCCTCTCACTGTTGTGGCCTCTCCCGTTGCGGAGCACAGGCTCCGGACGCGCAGGCCCAGCAGCCATGGCTCATGGGACCAGCCGCTCCGCGGCATGCGGGATCCTCCCAGACCGGGGCACGAACCCGTGTCCCCTGCATCGGCAGGCGGACTCCCAACCACTGCGTCACCAGGGAAGCCCGTTAAGCTCTTACTTGTGCGTGTGTTTGTTCAGAGTTGTGAAAGAACCACAGCGACCTCACCTTCAAGCTTCATACAATCTTACTTTAGAAAAACATTATGACAGGGTGTTAAAGCATGTAGAGGGCTCAATATCTTTTCCCTTCCATATCATATGGTATCAAAAGAGACCCATCTTTAAATTGCTTGAACCACCATCCCAAATTTATAAAGTTCTTAGTGGAATACTCTTCATTTTATTTATCACTATACTTCTGCCTGGGAATCAGATATTTTTCCAGGGGCTGGCCCAAGATAGATTCAACTGACAGCCAAATCAAACTCAGATCCCCACCGCCATCCAGGTGACAAGTTATATCTAATTAAAAAATAAAAATAAAAAAGACCCAATCTCCTGCCTGAGATTTTTTTCCTTCAGGATGAATTTTCCTAAGAAGGTCCTCTGTCCTCATGCAAACAGGCTTCTCATGAGTTGTTCAAACAAGGCCGGACAGGTGTTAGTTCCATTTAGACCTCTACTGGGATCCCTGGGCAGAATTTCCATAATCAACTGGATGAGGCTCAGAATGGGTAATCAGTTGGTTATCTGTGACTCCCATACGCATCCAGAAAACTGTAGTATGATTATATTAGCCAGGTGACTTCCAGGCAATTTTTTCTTTTTTTTTTTTTGGCCACGTGGCTTGTGAGATCTAAGGGTTTGAACCCAGGCCACAGCAGTGAAAGCCTGCAATACTAACCACTAGGCCACGGGGAACTCCCCCAAGCAATTTCTTTAACATCCTTGAAGATTCCCAGAAATGGGCCTGGGTAATTTCTAGTTCATATGAATCTACGGATAAGACAACGCCAGCACTTTTGCAGTATTGTGTATGATGAAGAAAATATTGTCTACTCTTCAGTGACCCTTTGGGATCTAACAGCACCAGGGTCACAGGGAGCAACCTAACCTGATAATAGGTGCACCTTTCTCCCCTTTAATGGGGCCAAAGGCAGGGTCAGTATTTCTAGTTGAGTTGGGCATATCTTGTACGATGGTACTGGGAGAAAGAGTGGATCAGGGCTGAATGGCATCTCAGACCTCACTCACCAAGCCATGTGTTCAATCCGAGTCTGCACTGGCCCAGAAGAACAAGAAAAGTACCACGTGGGCTAGAGGCAGCTCAGGTTAAGTCATGAGTCTGCGAGTCCTCTGGGTAGATAAGTATCTTGGGAGTAGACCCCAAGCCAGATCAATAACCATAGATTTTGAGCAGTACTGCTTCACCACTTCAGAAACCAAAGGGAGATGAGATGGAAAATTAGGTCCACATATTTTGAAAAACCCTGTATTTCTACATTTTTATCGCTTATAACAGAGACCTTCAGAGTGACAAAAGAAGTCAGAATTTAAAGTACTCTTTGCAAGGTTATGGTTTGTTGAGAGCTGTTGTACAAAGTAAAACCAACCCAGACAGAAAACCTGGGCCAGTGTTCCACTCTGCCACTTACATTTCTGAGCTTCAGGGTCTTTACCTATAAAACATTAAAACAGAGCCTGCTATACATACTTTAAGAGATGTTTTAAAATAACTTTTGTATATCAGTGTTTCATACATTGTAGTTTTAAAAAAATATAAAAGAATAGGATGATCCCACTCTAAATTTATATATGTTAAAGTTTTTAATGTTTATTTATTTCAAATAAGAAAAGGGACTACTTTTCAATAGTACAAACCATTTTCATATTTCTAACCATCAGGTGACACTGCAGAGAGAGGCACTGCCTCACTCTGACCCCATCAGCAGACAGAACAGCTTGCTTTCCATTTCTTAGGATAATCCAATTATCAAAATTTGTGCAGGATATCAGGGCATCCCAAAGGGAGATCCATTAAGTTCAAACCTAGAAAACCAAAAACTAAACTACAAAACAAAGGAAAGTATGCTTAATTCATAGAATGAGAAAAGAATTTTTTCCTTAATCATGGGCTATAACAAAAGCAAGCACTGAAAAAGGCGAAGAGCTCTCAAAAAACATCACATTCCAACAAAGCAAAGGTACCCAACTAATAGTCTCTCTCTGCAATATGTGCTATTTCATGCTCTGTATTTCATGAGTAATGATATGTTCTAAGAAATGACTTAATACAAACAATTCCAATCCTCAGTGTCTTTCCCAAGATGATACAAGCCGTACCACACCCCTCAACTTCATTTTTGTTTGTTTTAGGCAGATGTTTGTCACCTGTATAATGAAACAATTTCTTTACTAATAAAATTTACATTTGATCTTAAACTAGCCATACAGGGAAGGTTAAGACTGAAAATGAGGTGGGGGGGGGATTTGACCTTGAGAAGTTCTCATACTCTTCTCAAAGTTCTGGACGGCCATCCATGGGATGTGATTTGTGGTATGCTTTAAGAAGATTTAATTGGAAACAGTGAATAAAGGAGGCTGAAGGAAGAGAAATTGGAGATAGTTAATTATTGCAAAGTAACATATTGGTGGAATAGAAAGCCAATAAACAAAAAAGAAAGGCTATTACAATGGTCCAAGGGCTCATTTATTCATTTGTGAAGTATTTTGTGTTCTTGAATATGCCGGTTATGAGCTAGGCACATAATGTTGAGGAAAACACTAGCAGGGTAATGGTCAAATAATCATATATATAATTCAGTGTATAGTAACAGATATAGATGAGTTCTATAAATGTAAGGGAATATGTTTTTAGAAAGTCATAAAGAATACTAACAAGAGTTATGGATCAGGCAAGGCATCTTTGATGAAGTGACATCCAAGACAAAATAAAAGTAGTTGAAGGAATTAAATAGGTAAAATAGCAGGTAATAGGTACAGGGAAAGAGGTTGAAAAAATATTTCAAGTAGTGCAAACATCAAGTGCAAAGGCCCTGTGGCAATAGCAAGTGATTGAAACAAGTAGGTATGGCTGGGTTTGGAGAGCAAGAGAATGAACAGAAAACAAATAGATAATGCACATGAAATATGTCAGGTGGTGGCTAAGTATATGGAAGAAAAATAAAGAATAAGAAGAACAGATAGTGATCCGGCAATAAAGGTAATGTTTGAGCAGAGACCTCATAGATGGAGGCATGTGTATAGCTGTGCACAGACCTTTCCAAGCAAAAGAGTCATCCAGTTACCTGAAGTGAGAGCCTGCTGGGGTATTTTAGGAAAAGAAAAGATACCACTCTAGCTGCTGTGGAGTGAGAAAGGGGGAGAACATTGGAAATGAGGCCAGAGAAATAGTAAGGGACGTAGATTACTATTCTGTGTGAAATGGAAAGGTATTGGAAGATATTTTGCAGAAGAATCTCATACTCTGGCTTACTTACATAAAGGACTGTTGTGTGAGGGCAGAAGTGGATACAGTCATTGGCTTAGGTAGAGGGAGAGGTCAAGGATGACTCCTAAGCATCTGACTCATGCACCTGGAGAGCAGTGGTATCATTCCTGCAGATCAGCAATACTGGAAGAGGACCAAGCTTTCTGGACAGATAGCAGAGGAATCACTGAAGGGGAGGAGAGCATGAAATGAATCTTGGACATTTGAGTTTGAGGTGATTTGTGACATCCAAGAAGAAATGCCACACTGGGAGTTATCAGTGAACAGAGGGTAATTGTGTGTGTAGAATAGATTGCCTAAGGCAGCGGTCCCCAACCTTTTTGGCACCAGGACCAGTTTCATGGAAGACAATTTTTCCATGGGCCGGTGGGGAGAGGCAGAGGGGTGTTGGTTCAGGCAGTAATGAGAGAAATGGGGAGCGGTAGGTGAAGCTTCGCTCACTCGCCCACCGCTCACCTCCTGCTGTGCAGCCCGGTTCCTAGCAGAACTCGGATTAGTACCTGTCCGTGGCCCGGGGGTTGGGGAACCCTGGCCTAAGGAGAGAGAATACATTGAGAAGGCCGAGGGCCTAAGACCAGTCCTGAACAATCCTGACATTTAGTGGTGGAACAGAGGCAAGTAATAATCATGGTAACAGGAAAAATAATGCATACGTGTAGGAAGAGAAGGAGGAAAAACCAAAGCTGCAGCAGCATTTATTGAGTGCTTATTGTATTTCAGGCACAGATCTTCATGCCTCGTGTGTATTATCTAATCTTCACAACAGCCTTATCAGGGTTTTTTCACTCTTCTTATTTCAATTCAAATTATTGAAATTTGACTAGGGTAGAAATTTCCATTGCCAGCTCTGTATCAATTTTCCTCAGTCATTGGTGATTCAAGTTGTTCTTTATTTCAGGAAATGTTTGCATTATTTATATCTTTAGACATTTTTGCTGTTATTCCATATGTGCTGAGCTCTCTGTATTTTCTGTCCCTATATGTCATCCACATCTATTTCTTTTTCTGAGATTATTGCTGTATCTTTGTGGATGTTTCTCTTTCAGTTTATACAATTAATTTCTGTAAGCCTACCCAGAGGTTTTCCCACTCACATTTGCTTTCATTCTAATTGCTTAAATATGGCTTTCATCTGTGATTTTTTTTTCCCTCTTCCATTTCCTTCTTGAAATTCTTCCTCCTTGAAGCATTCTCTTCTCTTAGCTTTCATATTATCTCTCACAGTTGTTTATTTTTTCTTCCTGCATCATTGTTCCTGCTTAGAGGTCTTTTCTAGCTCTTTCTCCTCTTCCTGAGCTATAAATCTCACCCATTCAGTCTTCTGGCTTCTTATTTTCTCTCCCTATTATCCTTTCCTTCAGTTCCATAGATTCAAAGAACAACTATACTCCTGTGATTTCCAAACCTAAATTTCCAGTCCAGCCCTCGCCCCAGGGACTTATCTTCATCCTTTTAAGAAATCCATTTTGGGGGCTTCCCTGGCGGTGCAGTGGTTGAGAGTCCGCCCGCCGATGCAGGGGACGCGGGTTCGTGCCCCGGTCCGGGAGGATCCCACATGCCACGGAGGGGCTGGGCCCGTGAGCCATGGCCGCTGGGCCTGCGTGTCTGGAGCCTGTGCTCTGCAATGGGAGAGGCCACAACAGTGAGAGGCCCATGTACTGCAAAAAAAAAAAAATCCATTTCAACCAGAGCCCCACAAACGTAGAAAGTTTAAAACACAGCTCCAGATTTTCTCTCTGAAATCTTCTTCTCTTCCCAGCTTTCTTATTTCTGTAAATGGTTCCACTATCCACCCAACTGCTCACACCAAAAACTTTGTATTTATTATAGGTGTTCATTCCCAAATCCAATCCACCACTTGGAGGGCTTGGATTTGTCTCTCATGATCATGAGAAAAATCACCTTGAATGTCAGATGTTACAGATCTCATTTCCTAGCCAAATTTTTTGCCCTTTGAAAAAGTAACACTCATTTGCTTGGGATGAATAACAAATTGCTTGGGGAAGGAAAAAGCTTTCAATTAGTGGGTAAAAATGTCTTTAACCTTGGGAGGATTGAGAATTAAAGTTAGAAATGATAAAGTAAATTAAGTCCTTAGTGTTAATACTTTTGCATTAAACTAACAAATAATCTTTGTACATTTTTTATTTCATACGTTTGTCATGTTTAAGAGAATTTGGCATATTAAAATTGTGAGTACAATTTAAAATATCTAGTTACTAATTTACACTTGTGATTTTAAGATGAAAAGTATAAAAATATTTTATCACAACTTATGATACACTGTATTTATGAGTCTATATTATTAGAGTTTTAATAAAGAACTTCTTAAGTACTTTGTAAGTTTTGGTTACTCTTGTAATTGAAATAGTTAAAATAATTAAGTATCTTAAATGTGGAAATTAAATTTAAAATATTAAAGCCCCTTAAAAGTAGTTGCTTCAATATACCAAATTTTGAATAGAAAAATGAGATTTTAATTAAGAAAAATCTAGTATTTTCAATCCT
Source organism: Mesoplodon mirus (assembly GCF_964341445.2). NCBI lineage: Eukaryota > Metazoa > Chordata > Mammalia > Artiodactyla > Ziphiidae > Mesoplodon > Mesoplodon mirus. Next base: position 16,061,516 of record NC_138977.1, on the reverse strand, counting down.
ATTAATTTAAAGGGAGGAAAAGTCACACACACACACACACGCACACGCACACGCACACACACACCCTTAGGTAATAATGATACGTGCCTACCACAAAGTAATTTTTCAACAAATATCTATTGAATGAAAGAATGAAAACAGATTTATCTTAAATGTATAATCCCCTGAAGAGCTAAGCACACACTGTGACAATTTATTTAAGAAGATAGGACAAAGCTTTTGGGGAGTAAGTATCAAGGTTCTGTTGTACTTTATTAATCTTAACAGCAACCATTATGCATAATGACTTCTTGATATTGCTAGAGCCAAAACATCCACCAGTCCCTACCCACTTTCCCTTGTGTTTGCTAGACTCCCCTCCTCTCAGAAGGCAAATGGGTAAGAACATTATAGCAGGCATATACCTACTCTAAGAAAGCTCCTCAACCACCTAGATACCTCAATCCATGGACCAACACTGAGATTGCGTTTCTGTAACTGCACCAAAGAGAGAAACTGTGGCCTGCTTAATAAATTCTAGATTCCAGAAACCTTTTTTAAAAGGGTAATTTCCATTTTAGCAACCAGTTCAAATTACCATATTGTTGATTTGATCAACTGCCAGAAAAATTTAACTTTTAAGCTTGCTGTAATTTCAAATTAGACCATGCTACTATTATTCAGAAAATCTTACAGAAACAACCTTTGGCTTTTCTCCATTCAATTTAAAAATAAACATGGCTATACCTAAGATTGTAGACCTAAACCTGAAGCACTCTGTAGTCAGAGGCACATCTTGTGCCATTTTACAGGAATCTTCCCAAAACCCAATCATTGGATCCAAGTCCCTTGTGCCAATTTTACACATTGGAAATATTTGTAGGGTAAAAATACCAAAATCTTCTCCAAGCCAGACCTGACTCTTTTCCTTCAGTAATCTGTGTTTCTATGTGTAAACTCTGTAGATGCATCTGTTTTGTGTTACATAAATACACCAAAAATGTATTTTATAGCAGGAAAATTTATGCATTCCATATTCTCACAGCTTGAAAATGGCCAAATTTATTCTCTTGAGTAAATGCTCGGGGGATAAAATCAAAAGAACAACTCCAAAGCAATATTTTGAGAGGTTTTTTTTGCCAGCCGCAGAGAAAAAGAAGGTACATAAAAATAGAAGCACGTATATAACGCATATATCCAAATATTTGCTATCTATGCTGAAAAAGGGAATATACTACAGATAATTCCAAACAATTTGCCCATTCAAAATTTCTTTATTTTGGCTCTAGATACATTTCCATGCAAATTTTTCTATTTGAATATGGGTGTGTTTAACGTTCTTGTATTCAATTCAAAGCAAATAAGGGAGTCAAGAAGATACTGGTTGGAATCATTTACAAGAAAGGATTTTGTGTAGCATTTGTATGACAATGGAAGATTCTCACCATCAAGATGTCATGGACATTGCAATTGCCACTTCTCACCACTGCTGGCAGGCAAGTAGAAATGAATTTCTATGCCAGCACCTTCCTTTACCTCCTTCCATAGGAAAATGTGGGTCTGGGATGGAACCCCATCATCCATACTCTACTTCTTCACCCTACCCCAGACAACTGCAGCAGAAAAAGAATTCTAATAAAGATTCAAGAAGTGGGACAAGCAGGTAGTGGGCATGAGAGGTGGAATCCTTAGAAAGGGCAACAGAAATGGTTGAATAAGTCCTTGATGTACAGCTTCAGGGATAAGAAATCCCTAACAATATCCCAACCCAAATCCATAATCTCAGCCATTAACTAGTTTCTACTTCTGCTTCATAATACTTGGTGCTCTCCTCTTGGTTCCAACCACAGGACCCCATACACTCTTACCCGTAGCATAGAGTCAACTCTGCCCACCCCTACCCCTGTCTCTATGGATATGTCCCACCTACATCATTGATATTACATTGGGAAGGTCAACTGGAGAAGCTGGAAAGCTGTTTCATTTCCTGATTTTGTCTTTTCAGAAGGTCACTTAATTCAAGCTAATGATTAATTTAGAGCTACTAAGGTTTTATATTTTTAATTTAAAAAACAGTCCTGAAGAGGGGAAGTAGTTTCAAATATTTTCTCTTGCATAACAAGTAGACAAAATCTTAAAATGTCAATGAAGAAGACAAAAATACAGGCAACATCAATAAAGACATTTATCATCAAGAACTTAGGCAGAGAAGGTAAGAGCAACACATTGGAAAACAAGATTTGCCAGGCATTGACTAAAACAGAGAAAATCTCTTTGAGAATAAATAAAGAGAATGTTCTATAGATGGCCATGTACTTTCTGGATTATAAGCATGAAATATTCACATGAACAGCTTCCTCTATCCTGTCTCCTTTCCTGTTAAGATCTTGTACTTTCTGGGCTCTTGGCCCTATCTATATTACATTCTCTGTTTCACTAATCCTTCACTAATCTCTTTCCAAAATTAATGCTCATTTTCTATGCTGACTATTTTTGAAAAATTTACTTTTTTTCTTTCCTTTTATTTCTTTCCCATTAGGGAGCCAAATATTAACCCAACCCATGAAATGGATCTCAATAAAGAAAAAACCCTGATAATTTTTTCACAAAATGGGAAACAATAAAGAATTGACACTCTCAAAATATAAATTCCTGTAGCAGTTCTAGAAGTTCCTTAGCAAATTCCCACAAAGCATTGCATTACTGTTACTGTTTTTTATTTTTCTCAAGAACCTATGTTTAGTAATAAAGATGAAGTAAATTTTAATATTATTTTAAATGTGTTTAATTCCTAATGTAATAATTATATTTTATGTACTATCGTTCATTATAAATGTGTAATTTTGCAGTCATATTATGAATTAAATAGGTTTTGAGTGCTGATCAGGCCAAGCAATAGTCGTTTATAATATTAGAAGAATATTATAAATAACTAATGTCAAAAAGACTTTCCAAACACAGTCTATTTTAAACTCAGTTGTGCCTAAACAGATATACGCAGAACACATAACCATCTGTGTGTCAGTTTCTTAGTATAATCCACACTTGCTAAGTGTTCCATTTTATTATGTCAGCTCTGAAAGCAACAAAAAAATGCTATGAACTCAGCAATTACGATCATACAGAAAGTCAAGTTGAGAGTGTGAGTGGGGTCCAATCTAACATATATGTACCATCTTTCTTGCACGTGTAGAGACTGAATAGAATGCAAAGCAGCCAACTGTCTTGATTTCAGTACCTGAGAAGAAACCACAGTAAGCTTCGTTAGCAGAAAAAGTGATCTTTTTCATTTGCCTGAGTTTAAAATTTTCTTACAGCACCTTCTGGTAACATACAATTTGACCTGGAGATTCTGTAATGAAAATCTACAATTACACATCTCTGAAACTAATATTTATGTGCATAAAAATATGTCCCAGAAGTTCTGCCAATGGTTTTTCATTGACTGAGCAGAACTTGCTCCTTTAAATCTCTAGGGATTAAGTGTCCATATATAGCCCCACAGCAACTGAGCCTTGCCTGCACAGTGTGAAGGTTCACAGAGTTTAGGAGCAATATGAGGTAGACATGATGCTCTTTAATTTTTAAACATTTTCAGAATATAGTTTTTAATGGCTCATCACTCAAAAATTTAAGATAAGTTGTATATTTGGACATTTGACATATTTTTCTTATGGCCTTATAGCAAACTGATTTTTCTCAAATTATCTATGCCCCAGTGATTTCATTCTTAATTAATCTTTGTTTTACAAAGAAAAATTTAGGTTTGATTTTCAGATAAGTAATTCCAAAATGATTTTCTCCAACTACAAGTCTCTAAACTCTCTCTTCCAAACTTGAGTTTATTCTTTAGAAGTTGTTTATATATATATATATAAATAAAAAACTGTATCTTCAGAATGAAGTAAATTTTTACTCAAAAGTTAATGATTCATCAATTGAACAAATATTAACTGAATACATATTTTTTGCCAGATATCTCATCCAGATAAAGGAATTCACTTGTTGCTGAGCCGTAGGATTTGATAATATTGAAAACCTGACTCATTTAACTATAATTGATTGAGTTCCTCTTATGATCTAAGTACTGTGTTGGTCATGGGTTCCCAAAGAAATGATTTAAAAACACTGCCTTTGAAAAGCTCACATTCTTGCCAAGAAGACAGAAATAAAAATTACAAAGAGATACATGTCCCAATAGAGGTGCTGTAAAAAGTATTATGAAAATAGAGAAGGGGAAGGGTCTAATTTTAATGTGAGGCATAGATGGTTCAGGAAATCTTCCTAAAAGAGGCAGCACTTGAGCTGATTCAAGATGGTAACTAGGGATTTTCCAGAGAGAAAAGTACTCCTGACAGAAGCCACAATATATGTGAATGTATGAAAAAATGAGAAAGGCAAGTATTTTGGTGAAGCAGAGCATAGAGTATATATTGGGGAGCAGAAGGTGTGAAGACCGACAGTCCTGGAATCTCGATATGCTAAGGGATGCTATCCTTAGTCTCAGAGTAAATACTGAGAATTGATTGATAGTGTTCTTTTTGTATCTGTTATTTGCAGCTGATGAAGAGGCATGACCAGAGCTAATGTACCTATGAGTCAGAGGTTGAGAGTAGGTCTATACATAATATTGAAAAAAATTGAGAAAGACTAAGGAGAGTTTTTCACCAGAGACTGAGTCTTTACTCATCAGCATCAAAGTTCCACAAGGTACTTTTTTAGACCTGAAAAGCCTGAACCAACCTCTAGGGACACACTGGTTTATCTCCTGCTTTGTGCAATCATCTCATTCAGCTTTTTAATTGTCTGTCCATAACAAAAGTATTATAACTTGTAATTCCGTACTAGCATCTATCTACTGCAATGCCATGCACCTCCTATAGAACCTGGATTTTTATTTTATAGGTGATATAAATCTCAAGATAAGTTTAATTAGGGGAGTTCTGGTTCACTCTGGAAGTGATGTTTAAGGTGAATGCAAAAAGATTGATGCAGAGATATCTACTAGCTGGCCCTTGGCAATATTCAGGAGTAGAAGATTAGGGCCTGAACTAAAAGTTGTGGCACTCAGAATGGAGAAGAAGTGGGATATTTAAGAGATATGTCGAGTTTCAATACTTGGTAATTGAATAGATATACAGGATGGGAGAAAAAATGATGACCTCTGGGGACTTTACTTCCAATTAAAGAGATTAGCCAGAATCAAACCAAATTCACACCAAAAATAAGAAGAAAAGCTAGATTAAAAAAATGAAAAAAGCAGTCAGTACTTGAAGTGATCAAGGTCCTAGAGGAAAGGAAAATGCATTGAGGTGAGTCAAGTATTCTGGTTAATTTCTCTCTAAATGCAGTTGCCATTTGTAAGTAGACTGGAGCCAAAAACCTCAGAAGCCAAACAGAAAGAGATGATAGAGAAGCTAAACAGAGTGAATGGCACTCTCATAAATACTAGAGAGACATAGAGTTAAAGACCTACCAAGATGAAACAGAACTAGTAAACATGATAAATTTTCTACTGGGATGCCTAAAAGACTGTGCAATAGAAGTAAAGATGAACTGGAAATAGATCAAAACCCACAGAATAAAATTCACATTTGATCAGTTTAATCCCAGAATGAATTACAAAATATGCCCCTTATCGAACTACCTGTCAAAAGCAAAATTAAACTGAGGAAAAAAATATCATTCAGAATCTTTCTAATTATTTATACATAATATCTGAAAATCCATAGAAATATTACCATGTATACCAGAACACAGGACCAACTGACCAAAAACCCAAAGGAAAACACACAGTTGAAAAAGATCCATAAGTGATAAAGATATTTGTTTTGTCAAACAAAAACTTTAAAATAACTTTGATTGGAGCTCTTCAGAAAAAAAAAAAGAACCTGAGTCAACAAAAATCAAATAAAAACTTAAGAACTGTAAAACAAAATAACTGAAATAAAAAATTCAATACATGGGCTTCCCTGGTGGCACAGTGGTTGAGAGTCCACCTGCTGATGCAGGGGACATGGGTTCGTGCTCCAGTCTGGGAAGATCCCACATGCCGTGGAGCAGCTGGGTCTGTGAGTCATGGCCGCTGAGCCTGCACGTCAGAGCCTGTGCTCCACAACGGGAGAGGCCACAACAGTGAGAGGCCCGTGTACCACACACACACAAAAAAATTCAATACATGGTTTAAATAGCATATTAGACAAAACTGAAAAGAAGATTAGTAAATTGGAAGTTATGTCTGTAAAAAAGTTCACAAATAAAACACAGAGAAAAACTGAAAACAAATACAAAATGAGAATAAGAGACACTTAAGAAATGGTAAAAAAAAAAAAAAAAAGGTCTAAAATATGTGTAATTGGAATCCCAGAATGAGAGGAATGACAGAAAAGGGCAGGAGTAACAGTTGAAGAAATAATCCTGAAAATTTCCCCAAAGTGATAAAAGGCATTAAACTACAAATTCAAAAAGTTCTGAGTCCCAAGCTTAACAAAAGCAGAGAAAACAGTATTAAGAACAATCAGAATAAAGCTGTTCACAGCCAAGATAAAAAAAAACAAAATCTTAACAGCAATAAGAAAACAAAGATTCATTACACTCATAGGAAAAGCAATATGGCTGACAGCGGACTTGAAACTGTAGAAGCCAGATGATGATAGAATATCTTCAAAATGCTGAAAGAGAATAAATGCCAATCTAGAATTCCATACCCAAGAAAACTATCTTTCAAAAACAAAGGCAAAATACATTTCACACCAACATATGAATGTTGTAATATCTGGAGTAGCAAAGAAGTAATACACAGAGGGAAAAAATGAAATAATAAAAAAATCAATTGACCAAAAGAGATAAATGAGAGAAAAGGAAATGTAGAAAACACTGAAAAATAAAAAACAAAGAGTAAGGTTATGGAGTAAACACAAATATGTCAGTAATTTCATTAAATGTATATGGACAAAGCATTCAAAGTAAAAGTTATGAGACATTTGGAAAAATTAAAATAAAATTTTACATGGTTTATAAAAGAAACATTTCTATATTAGGACACAGAAATACTGAAAGCAAAAGGGTAAAAAAGGTGTCATGAAAAGCACTAACAAACAGTAACCAGTTATAACTATATGAATGCCAAATGAAGTACCCTTGAAGGCAAAAATCTGTAACAAAGGTAGAGAAAGATATTTTATAATGATAAAAGGTTCACTTCAAAAGGAAGATAAAGCCATTCTGAATTAAAATATATAAAGCAAATCTAAAGCAAAAAAGAGGAATCTAGCAAAACTAAAAAGAGAAATATACAAATCCACAACTCTGTGGAAATTTTTAACATACATTTCCTATTAACTGATAGTATAATCAGACAAAAAAATATTGGCATTGTTTTACATTTTTGCAAATCCCTTTAAAGCTTTAAATCTCTTTAAAGCTTTGTATAATACAAGACAGCTAGATACACAGATCTACTTCAGTATTCCGTTTGATGTATTATCACATATTAAATACGTCTGGAAAACTTCACTGTTCACTCATGAAAGAATGAGAGTAAAAGAGGGCCATCTGAATGGAATTTTAGGAATCCCCAGGGCTCCTTGGATCACTCCTTGAAAACTACTACTTTAGGTGTTTAATTCTTTGTGCTATTATAAATAACATTGTTTTCTAAAATTTCATTTTCTAATTGTTTTCTACTTGTATATGAAAATACAACTGATTTGTGCATATTGACTTTTATTCTGGGACCTTGCTAAATTCACTTAATAGTCTTCATACTTTATTTGTAGATAATTTCGGATTTTCTACATATCCAATAGTATCAGTATGAAAAATGACAGTTTTATTTCCTTCTTCCCAAATGTGTTTTCCTTTTATTTCTTATTCTTCCTTTATTGCAAGGTTGGGACCTCCAGCTCAAACTTCTGAGGTTCTGGAAATGTTCTATTTCTTTATCTGGATGGCATGCCCTTGTATCTTCATTTTGGTGGTAATTCACCAAGAAGCAAACTTGGTGCAGACTCACTGATTAATATTTTCTACTAGCCAAAGAAAACTAAGTGTTGTGAAATAATTCAGCATAATGTCTCCATGGTTCTATGGTTTTCATACTGTATTCGATTTTCCTTTGAGACTTCCCTGGCCAATCTACATCTGGAGGTACATGTTAAAGAGTTAAAAGTTGGATTATAAAATAATCATTGTTTCTAGAGAAAGCATTAGGGAATTGTTTAGTTTTATAATTTCAGCTTCTTTTGCCTGGGCATGTGTGCCAGAAAAAACACCCGTTTAGGTTGATGCCGACTAGATTTCTTTTTTTAATTCTCACTTGAGAGTGCTACTTCAGCAGGATTTGGATCAATTTACTTTGCCAAGTAATTTGAGTGATCCTGCTGACCAGTACTTTAACCTGGTCTGGGCAAGGTTAAAGATAGAAGGGAGTTGAGGTAACTGATAAATTTCCTTTTGCTGGGACCCAGGGCCCTTCCATTATCCTCTTTCTTCCCAATGCCCATAATTGCCCCTTATGGTATAGGAGGAATATCTGGACTCTCCCTGCTAAAATGGAGATTAGCAGGTTTTACATAGTTCCTCATTATCTAATTGAAAAAGTCTAAGTGGTGTCATCAGAATAGTAAGAATATATTCAAAAAAAGAGTCAATCTGGAGATTAGCAGATACTGTCTATCATTATTTGAGGTTGGAAATTCTTCAAAATATTTTCATTCAAAATTCATCATTGACACTATTCTGTTCATGTGGCCCAAACTACCCATAGTAATATAGATATTTATTCTCTCTATATATATTTTTTGCCACAAACATTTCCTAGGCAATAAAGTTACTTAGGGAAATTTTTATTGTGGAGAAATATTCAGAAGTGACTTCCTGGGCCTCTCCACATAAGGGAGGGGGCGGGAGGGCAAGCGTAACATGGACCTGCCTGGCTCTCTTGGGGGAGTTTCTCTTCTCACACATCTGTTAAGAGTTCTTCCTGTTGTCTTTCTCTCAATTTCTCAGAGAAATGAAGACGAAAGAAGACTTAATTTCCTCTCTGGAGAGAACAGCGTTTGTGATTTTTTTTTTTTTTTTTTTTTGGCCGTGCCACGCAGCATGCAGGATCTTAGCTCCCCAACCAGGGATGGGACCCGTGCCCCCCCGGCAGTGGAAGCTCGCAATCCTAACCACTGGACCTCCAGGGAATTCCCCAGTGTTTGTGATTTGTATAAGTGTACTTCTTACAAAACACATGTAGATTTTTCCCTTCAATATAAAGTCATTTTTAAAGGAAATTCCTAGGTCTGCTGAAGGTAAATAAGGAAGCTCTGTTCTTTATCCACAGTCAGTACTGGCAGCTCCAGAATAAATCCTGACAGGTGTGATACAGGTAAAGAGGAGACACTGAATTCCAGAAAATCAAATCTCCTTTCCCCTTTCCATACTCCATCGGGAGACATCACACCTCTCTTACAGCAGCTGCCTACCACCATGTGATGCGTGGCATGAGAACATAAGGCAGCTTCTAGTGAATTCCCCACCCCAGGAGGCTAGGCTGATTTCCTCTCTGCTGACAATCCTCAAATCCTCTTTCCAGATTGCGAAGTGTCTTTAAAATGTGGAACATCTAACTCCCTCTCTTACAGGTCCAACTGACACCTGGGATTAAGGTCAGGTATATCATGGGCCCTCTTTGTGTAAAGGTAAAACTGAAGTAATGGATTTAAGGCACTGAGACAGAACACAGCTCCATCCAAACCCCCAGTGACATATTTACAGAACCAGGTCTAGCTGGAAACAAGGTGAAAGAAACAGTAACTCTAATTGCAGCCAGCAAAATGAACAAGCTGATGGGCTGAATGCTGGCCAAGCCCTTACCATTAAAAATACCACAGCATTGCTGCCAAAAGGGGTGTTGGGACAAATTGCCAGAGGTAACCATTACATAAGCCAGAGCTCACCCTGCCAATTAGCCAGAAACCATTGCTGCATCTCTTCTGGCCACACTTACTCTGATAGGGCACTGGCAAGCTCTTTAGCTGTTTAAGGACTGTACCAGAAGAAATCAGTTCTTCTGTGGGACAAGAGAACTCACCTTTAGGCCAAAGCAAATTATGGGGTTATCACCTTGGGATTGTGAATCTGCCCATCAGCTGGTAATAGTTTCATCAAGAAAGTAGGAGAATCTCAGAGAACTCAGGCAAATGACCTTTTACAAATTGCTGCAGCTTTTTCAGAAGAGCAAGGGTAGTAAAAGCAAAGAAATGTGCCTTGGCTTGCAAAAAGAAAGGAAGGAAAGAAAGGCCCATCGCATTACCTCATTTTCTTTATTTAAAGATGGTTACCACCCTCACTGGCTTTGAGCTTAGCGGGCAGTTCCCTGAGAACGGTCGTCCACAAGCAAAATGAAGAAAAGCACAGAGGGCAGTTCTCCAGGTAAATCAAACAGAGCCTTTCCTGTATCGTGAAGCCCTGGAAAATGTGGGTGTATGGATGGAATTACCCAGGTAAGAACTCCTGTGTCCATCACCTGTCACTGCTCAATCAAGCCACAATAGCTATGGAGCCTTGCTGCCACCTTGGTGCTGTCGTCATTTGCTACTTGATTCCCAGCCACAGTCTCCCTCTAAGAAGTCTTTCTATTTCCTTTTTCCAGGATCATCCCCTCCCCCACCAATCCCCCCCACACATACACTCACAATGTTGCATAAACAGTCCATTCAATTGCTACCTATCTAAGTTCTCCTTCTAGTATACAGATTCAATCTTGCCATTCACCTGTACAAAATTCTTTTTTAATTTCTTTTTTTTATATGTATTTCTTTTTATTTATTTATCGTTGGCTGTGTTGGGTCTTTGTGGCTGCGCGCAGTCTTTCTCTAGTTGCGGCGAGCTGGGGCTACTCTTCGTTGAGGTGCACGGGCTTCTCATTGCGGTGGCTTCTCTTGTTGCGGAGCACAGGCTCTAGGTGCGCAGGCTTCAGTAGTTGTGGCATGTGGGCTCAGTAGTCGTGGCTTGTGGGCTCTAGAGCGCAGGGCCAGTAGCTGTGGCGCACAGGCTTCAGTAGTTGTGGCACACAGGCTTAGTTGCTCCGTGACATATGGGATCTTCCCGGACCAGGCTTTGAACCCATGTCCCCTGCATTGGCAGGCAGATTCTTAACCACTGCCCCACCAGGGAAGCCCTGTACAAAATTCTTGAGGATCACTCTGTTACCTTTAAGTCTAAGCTTGTTACAGCAAACTCCATCTAAGCCTTATCAGTACTCTTGCCCATAAGCTCTATAGTCAAGATAGATAACAGAGCTAACAGTGGTTCTCATCATGAACCGCACATTCTAATGATGAAGGAGCTTCTAAAAATCCCAATGCCTAGACAGAATCCTGTACCAATTAAATCAGAATTTCTAAGGATGAAACTCAAGCATCTTTAATATTTTTTCCTGTGGTTACAAGTTTGGGAACCAGTGCATTATACCACTGTTGTAGACTGAATGTTTGTGTCTGTCTTCCCCCAAATTCATATGTTGAAATCCTAACTCCCAGTGTGATATTTTTAGGAGGTCGAGCCTTTGGGAGGTGATTATGTCAGGAGGGCAGAGTCCTCATGGGTGGGCTTAGTACCTTATAAAAGAGCCCTGGAGAGGACTCTAAATCTCTTTCTGCCATATAAGGACACAGCAAGAAGTCAGAAGTTTTGCAAACTGGATGAGGGCTCTCACCAGAATCCAGCCCTGCTGGCACCCTGATCTCAGACTTCCAGCCTCCAGAATTGTGAGAAATAAATTTCTGTCATTTATAAGCTACCCCATTTACAGGATTTTGTCATAGCTGTCCCAACTAAAACAACCACCAATTATGCTTTTGTGCATGCTTTTTCCTAGGCGGGAAATATGCTATTTTACATCTTTGTTATTTTTACCTGCTACTCTCATAGGGCATAGGTAAAATATCTTCTCCTGCAGCTTTTCAATAACCTCACTTAGTTTTCCCACAGCAGCCCGTACACGCCTGCATCCTGATTCTGGATTTCTCTCTTTTCCTTGTGAACTGGATAAGGAAATCCTGCAGGGCAGGAATTGTGTTTCATTGGTCTTTGCATCCACAGTGTCTATTGAAGAAGGAGAACAGATGCACATCCATACCAAGCACAGACTTAGTCCTTCAAGCTCTTCTTCCTGCTTCTAGAAAGCAAACAGCCCTCTGCTTACAAAAACCTCACAGGCTTCCTAGTTTTAGGAGGTAGTAAAGTGAATGGAGAAGCAAGACGTCTGGAAGATAAATAAGGGCATTACAACTACCTCAGGACACTGGTGGCACTTAGGGTGGTTTACTCTCCATTGTCTGCAACTGGGTGAGGGTCTTTGGATAACTTCCATATTGAAAGATTGCAAAATGGAATTCTGAAGGATTCGACCAAGAACGTGAACGCTCATCAACAGTTTGATTTCATGGCCTTTACTCCAATGGATTTCACTTCTTAATGCATTTTGGCAAGGTAGGCTCCACAGTGTATGAGGGAAGGACTTTTAGATAAATGCCAACTGGGACCTTGGTTTCCATTAAGAGGAATCTCAGAACTCTTCCAAACAAAAAAAAAGGGCTCCTGGGCACAATGCAAGAAGGACATTTTGAGAAGAGATCCAGAGTTAGCAGTAAGGATACAAACATGAAAGCAATTCTTTGCCGGAAAGACTTTTTTAAAATCCCGAGATCTGCAGGCCAGGGCCTGCCACTGGAATTGGCAAAAGTAGAAGAAACAACTGACTTTCCTTTTGGCTTTTGCCATAAGTACGATGGCTCTGTGATTCTTGCCCAAAGTCTCTATATGTGATGCTTGGTGTGGATTCCAAAGCTCCTGCCTTCTGATGCTAGCATGGAAGACACAACATACTCTTTTTCCTCTTTCCAGTGGACAGAGTTTCAGAAAATAAGCTGCTTTGAACAATACGTTGAAAATTACATTTATTTTTCAACATAGGTGGTGCCTTGATCATTCCTGCTTAGGAAAACCACAGGGACATAAAAAGGCAAAGCATTAGGTACAAAAAGCAATTACAGAGCAATATTTTTCCCTTCCTTTTCCTTTGTCTCTTTTGGAATTCTCCTAGTAACTCTTTGGAGAGAATTTTTACACTTTTTATGATATTGAGCTTTTTAGGTTAAGAAGGCCCTATTTTCAGGAGCAAATACAGCAAGGCACAAGAACTGTCTTCTAAAGAACTTGTATTTTAGTGCAGACATAGCTTTCAGTAATCGCCTACGTCTCAAGACACACAGAGAAGAAAATTGAGAGATTACAGGGTGAGTGCATAGTAAACGTTTGGCCCAGAATCTACATCCTGCAAAGTTCTTAGTCATCAAATTAATCCTTTGTCTCTGCTTCTTCTTTGGACGCCATGATGTTGGATTGAACCATATAAAACTATCATTTCTATAGGTCAAAACCTGTTAGATACCAGCAGCTACATGTAGTTCACTCTAATACTAAACTGATTTCAAAGTAATTAGAGACATGGAACATCTGAGATAAATGAGTCCTCTTTGAATTTCATCTTTAAATTTCAACCTCCTTAACATAAAAAAAAATAGACAACTTTTGGAGAGCACTTTTTTTGAAAGTTACTTATGTTTATTGTAGAAAATTTGGAAAATTCAGAGAACTTTAAAAAATAAATATCACCTATAAATCTAATCACCAGAAATGACCACTGTTAATGTTTTGGTATATTCCTTTCCAATTTTTAGTCTGTGCATGTAAATCTTTATACTATTAGGATTGGGTCATATATAGTTTCATATTCTATTTTTTAAGTTAATCTGTTGGAACATTTCTCCACAATGTGAAATAGTCTCCAAAATATTATTTTAAAGGCTACAAGGTATTCAATCATATCAATATAGCATAATTTATTTAACCAGTCCCCTGTTATTAGGACACTTAGGTTGTTTCCAGTTTTCCCCATTAGAAATGATACTGCAGGGCTTCCCTGATGGCGCAGTGGTTGAGAGTCTGCCTGCCGATGCAGGGGACACGAGTTCATGCCCCGGTCCGGGAGGATCCCACATGCTGTGGAGCGGCTGGGCCCGTGAGCCATGGCTGCTGAGCCTGCGCGTCCAGAGCCTGTGCTCCACAACGGGAGAGGCCACAACAGTGAGAGGCCTGCGTACTGCAAAAAAAAAAAAAAGAAAAGAAAAAAGAAATAATACTGCAATAAACATCTTTGATGAAAAATCTCTCCCCACATCTCTAATTGTTCCCTATGCAAAACTCTTTTTTTTTTTTTTTTTTTGCCACGCATCATCTGGAATCTTAGTTCCCCAACCGGGGTCAAACCAGCACCCTCTGCAGTGGAAGTGCGAAGTCTTGACCACTGGACCTAGAGAGTACTTATTATGGGTTCAGTGCTGTGTTAAATGACATGCATGAAGTCTCATTTCATGTTTACAACCATTCTGTTAGGTTAGTATTATGATTACCCCCAATTTACAGATTAAAAAACTGAGGCTTATAAAAGTTAAGTAAATTGTCCAAGGGCACCTATCTTGTAAGTGGCAAAGAGCTGGGACTTAAAACTGAGTTCTGACTGACACCCAGGTCCTGCTTCAAACCCTATGCAGGAGCCAGTTGGGCCATTTCCAAGGATCAATTTATAAGGGGTACAAAAACATTGCAGCAGATGTAAGGAAATGAAATAAAATTACCGTAATTCTTCTTGGGATGAGTGCTGTGTGTTGGTTGGGAGAAATACTTTGATAGGCTGCATGGTTTGGGAGGGGGGGCGGGTGAAAGGTGACAGCACCCAGGAGGTGTGAGTGCTCCAAGGCAGCAGTCACTCAGGCAGTGTGACGGTACCAAGATCAGATGTGTTAGCCCATGGCTACTCGTTCACATGGTTTGAAGTGAGTAATCACTGGGTTATTGTCCTCCATTGTTTCCCCAAATGGATTCCTCAGTTCCATGACTCACCAAAGGCTTTTGTTTGAACCAATATTAAACCTTGGTGTGTGACAAATGGGCTTGTCAATCCCTTGCTCAGTGTGTATACATTTCATTATTTTGTGCTCTTTTTATACTGTACACTCTCCAAGTAGCTGGTCCAAACAGATACTTTATGCAAATCCTTCAGTGGAAAAAAAAAAGCAAGGCACAGTTTAGAAGGGTACACATTTGGTGATCAAATAACTGAAAGCAGGTTGTAGCAAAAGATCCAAAAGCATTAAAAACATCCCCAAATATTTCTCAGCCAGTTTTAGTTTTCCACTGCTCATAAGCCACTAACTCTGCCTCTCAGTTGCATGAGGGTTTAAACATCTTTCCAACTCAGAAACTACCATGGCTTCCCGAAGCACACACATCCAGACTTTCAATAGGAAGTTGCAGCAAGAGGCAGGCTTGTCTCCAAAATTGTCCATTATGAACAAGCCTCAGAACCTTTGATCTTAATTAGCTAAACAAGCTCCTAAGGCTTTATTTATTGGTAGAGCCAGCTCAATTAATTGACTTAGTCATATTTTTCCCATTTGGCACACAGTTTTGGTCATAGTAACTTAAGAAGATGACCGAGATATGCGAAGAAATTTTATCAGAGGAAAAATAATACTAGAACATATAAACACCATTTCTTGTGACCTATAACTTAAAGTGCCCAGTATGTTGTACATGGTAAGCTCCAACTCTTGTACTTCATTTGATTCTTATCACCATGTATTTAACAAATACAAAAACCACACATGAGCACCCACCAGTTGGAACAGACTTTGTAATAACTGGCCTCTGCTTACCTCTTTGTACCATCAAAATATGGGTCTTGATGTTTCAGGTAGACTTAATGTTGAGGCAGAAAGATATAAACCCTGTAAGCAAGATAACTTTAGAATTTTCTTTTCATCTGTTATTAACTCCTAGGGATTTGATAGATAACTTAAAAACAAAATGGACTGAATACCCAGACATCTGCACACAGCTCTTCCTTTGGTTCCTTCCTCTGTTCAAATTCTGGATTTGCAAAGAAATCACTGTATAGGGCTGTGTGCATAGAACTCTATACACCCTATATAGGTTCAATTAGGGGATTTACAATGGTAACTATTTCCATACTTTGTTTTTATTTTTGTGTTGATTTTAGAGATTAATCCCCATAATTCTTCTGAAGAAAAGAGCTAAGGCATCCTCAAAGGAATTAAAAAGCATTCAGACCGAACCACGGTGCTAGGCCATAAGGAAGTTTTCTTCATGATTAGTCTTTGTTTAGAATATGATGTTCTATCTCCAGATATTTATGTGACAGCCATTTAGACTATTTATTCCTCTTGAATACAGTGAGGAAAATTCTTTTTTTTATAGCAACTCCTACTCACCCCAACTCCTTCTCATTTTGTGATGGCCTTTTACGTTGCAGGCAGCAGAGAAGGCTCTAAGACTTCTCAGCCTGTCTTTGGTAAGGAGGTCAGGATGCTCTTCCCTTTATCTTTTACCCAAGTGTGGATCAAAGTGAAGCCAAATGATCTCCAGGGACAGGACTGATCAGCAGCTTCCTCGTTTTCTTTCTCCTCTTCATTCATATACCTGGCCCAATTCAGGTAGGATGTGAAAATGCTAACTATTAGACTGGTGGAAATGATCCGCGTCAACTCCAAGGGAAAAGCAGTACAGCAATGGACAATGTGCTCTCAGGCAGAGGAGAATGAACTTGTACCCTGGAGGTCCAGGAACGTCACGTGCTACATGGTATGCTACAAGCTGGAAAGGTTTTCAACGTTCTAGATTTGATCATTAAAAATGCCACATGATTATACTTCTTTCTACTCCAATATATGTCTGTTTACCTACAAAAATATTTTCTATTACTTACCATGGAATGAAGTTGACTGACCATGGAATCAAATGACTTAGAATTAAGTTTTAAGACAATATACCATGTTTTTCCTACGGAATCATGTGTCCTCTGGCATACCAGCTTGAGAATCTCAGATGTAGATGAAAGAGTGTTGTACCTAGAGAATGAGGCCTGGATTCTAATCCTGCCTCTGTGAGTAATATTTTCTTTAATCTTGATTGTTTTGTTTAATATCCCTGTTTCCCCCTTTAAATGAAGGAAAATATTTCAATATATTGCAATTATAAAATTCTATAAAGCTTTTTTTTGTGTGTTATAATTTTATACATATTATCTTTAGAACAAGTTAGGTCATATTAAAAAATTCCTGAAAACATTTGATGCTCCTAGAAAAGAGAATGGAGTAGCCATGAAAAATAAACATAAGAAATATTTCTTAGAGCAGTAGCAAGAGTTTATTGAAGTCAGGGAGACTGAAATGAGACTCAGAAATCAACACCAGTGATTGGTGAACTTGAGCTTCAAGATTTCTACCGTTTTCTGCCTTTTGCATTTAAAAGTGCTCAATAATCAAGAAAAAACATTTAGTAAAATTATGTATGCATTGTCTTTCACATAGCAAAACCACTTCAAAAAATCTATTCTGAAGCTATGCTAGCAAAAACATGGAGTTGTCTTTGTGGTAAGATTTTAACTAAAACTTCAATTTTTAAGATAAATATAGGACTGTTCAAATTATTTCTTCTTGAATGAGTTTTAGTAGTTTGCATCTTTTGAGGAATTTGTCTGTTTCATCCAAGTTGAAGAACTTATTGCCCTAAAATTGTTCATAAAATTTCCTTATCCTTTTAATACATGTAGAATCTGTAGAGATGTCACTTTTCTCAGTCCTAATACTGGTAACTTTTGTCTTCCTTCTGTTTTTCCTCATTAGTCTGTCTAGAGGCTTATGAATTTTATAGATTTTGAAGAATCAGTTTTTCATTTCATTGATTTTTTTCTATAGTTTTTCTGTTTTCTGTTTTTATTTATATTTGCTCTCTTGTTTACTATAGCCTTTATTCTACTTCAGGTTTATTTTCTCTTATGTTTTTGATTTCTTAGGATGGAAACTGAGGTCATTCATTTCTTTTTCAGGTGTTTAGGGCCCTAAATTTCTCCCTGAGTACTAGTTTGACAGCATCCCACAAATTTTGAATTATTAGGCTTTTATTTTCATTCATTTGAAAATATATTCAATCCCCCTTTTGCTTTCATTGACCCATGGGTTATTTAGAAGTACATTATTTAGTTTCTAAACATTTGGGGATTTTCCAGAGATCTTTTACAAATTCATTTTTGGGAAGGGATAAATTAGGATTTTGGGATTAGCAGATACAAACTACTATATATAAAATAGATAAACAACAAGGTCTTACTGTATAGCACAGGGAACTATATTCAATATCCTGTAATAAACCATAATGGAAAAGAATATATATACATATATATATATATATATATATACATGTAACCGAATCACTTTGCTGTACACCAGAAACTAACACAACACTGCAAATCAACTATACTTCAATTTTAAAAATGATTAGATTAAAAGTAAAAAAAAAAAAATTCCTAATTTAATTCTATTGTGGCCAGAAATCATACTCTGTATAACTCGACTCTTTTCCATCTTATTGAGATTTGTTTCATGCTTCAGAATACAATCTGTTTTGGTAAATGTTATGTGCTCTTAAAAATAATGTGTATTCTACTCTTGTGGAGTGGAATGTTCCATAAGTCACTTAGGTTAAGTTGGTTGATAGCGCTAGTCAAATTTTCTATACCCTTGCTGATTTTCTGCCTTAGTTCTATCAGTATTGAGAGAGATATTGAAATCTTTGACTATCATTGTTAATTTGTCTTGTTCTCCTCGCAGTTCTGTTTTCGCTTCATCTGTTTTTAAGGTTTATGACTGGGTGTATAAACATTTAAGATTGTTATGAGCTGTTGAAGAATTTATTTTTTTTGTTATTGTGAAAGAATCTTCTCATCCCAGGAAATATTTTCTGCTCTGAAATATACTCTGTCTGATATGAATATAGCCACTTCAGCTTTCATTTGATCAGGGTTAACATGGTATGTCTTTTTCTAGTCTTTTTACTTTTAATTCATTTGTGACTTTATATTTGAAAGTGCTCCTTATATGCAACTTATAACTGTGTCTTGCTTTTAAAAATCGATCTATGACTTTTAATTGGAGGATTTAGACTATTTACATTCACTGTGATTAAATTATTAGGCTTGAATCTATCATCTTACTGTGTTTTCTATTTTTCCCTCTGCTTTTTGTTCTTTTCCTTTTTTTGCCTCATTTTGGACTAATTGAGTTATTTATGATTTTATTTTATCTCATTTGTTGGCTTTTTAGCTACAATGTTTTGTTTTGTTATTTTAGTGGTTGCTCTATGGTTTATGATATGCTCCTTTACCTTATCTCAATCTGCCTTCAAGTGACATTAAAACATCCCATGTATAGCATAAGAATCTTATCACATACTTTCATCTTTCCTTCTGAGCTTTGTATTATTTTTATCTTATGTTTTACATATATTTTAGGCCTTTCACTACATTATTATTATTGTTTTATTTTAACAGTCTACAATCCTATAGACATTTAAATAATTAGAAAAAAACTTGTATATTTGCTTATGTAGTTACCATTGTGAGACAATTCTTAATGAGTTTCCCATATTTCTGAACATCTTGTGAGCAAAGACACTGCAAGCTTTTTCTAGACTATCTTTCCAAGGATGTTTATATAATGAACAGCCTTCAATGAGACTAAAATAATGCCTCCTGCTGGTACAGAGGGCATGGGTTTTGCTATCTTTTATACTAAAGATAATGATTTCCTCCTGGGCAAAGTTTGGACAGATTTGCTTGCAGTCTATAAAAAAAAAATATTTTACTAAATTCAGGGTTTCTTGCTTACAAGGAACCATGTGCATCACACATCTAGGTCAACCTGCTTTACCACATGGGCCTTGGATGGCATGGAGACCTGGCACAAACATGAAGCTCATGCTGCTTGCTGTGTTATGAGTAATAAAGTTCTTTGTCTCTGACCCAGGAGTCTTGTATCTTCTGCCAACACCGATGAAACTGTGGAAGGCTAACTTATTAACTTGCAAATAGAGTAAAAGCTCAGACCATTCACAGTTCTTGATACTTACTATTTCTGGGATGCTTCATTCCTTTATGTAGATACAGACTTTCATCTGGTATCATTTTCCTTCTGCCTGAAGGATTTCCTTTAAGATTTCTTGTAGTGTGGGACCGCATGTGATGTATTCTTTCACTCTCTGTATGTTTGGGAAATTACTTTTTTCTGCCTTCCTTTCTGAAGATTGTATTTGCTGAGTATAGGATTCTAGGGATGCAGTTTTCCTTTTTTAAATTTCAGTATTTTAAAACCATTCTTCCACTATCTTCTTGCCTGTATTGATTCCTATGAGACATTTTTTATTATATTTTTTCTATGCGTGATGTGTCTCTAGCAGCTTTAAAGATTTTCTCTTTATAATTGGCTGTGAGCAACTTGATTATGATAATCTTGATGTTCTTTTGTTTACAGTTTTTGCACTTTGGATTAAGCTTCTTGCATATATAGGTTTATAATTTCCTTCAAATTTGGAATTTTTTTGATCCATTATTCTTCACTTATTTTTACTTTCCTCCATTCCTCTTCCCCTTTCGTTTGTGGACTCTAACTATAGATATATTGAGCCTCTGGCGTTATCCCACAGTTCGTAGATTTTCTTTCCACTTTCTTTTTCAAATTATTTTATTTTGGCTAGTTTCTATTATTATGACTCCAATGTAACTAATCTTTTCTTCTGCGATAATTAATCTGCCATTAATCCCATTCAATATATTTTTTCATCTCACACATTGTAGTTTCCACTTGCAGAGCTTTGAGTTGTTTTTTGCTTTTGTTTTTTTTTTTTTGCATCTTCTATGTCTTAATTTTGAACATCTGGAATCAGGACCAGGACTAGGGTGAGACATGAGACATATCTGGGGCACAGATTTTAGGAAGGCACTCACCCTCAGGGATGTGCAAATGCTAAACTCACTCTATTGGGAATACAGTTATAATATTTCTTTTAATGTCCTTGTCTGCTGATTCTTCTATCTGTGTTAGCTCTGTGTCTGTTTCAATTGATTGATTGATTTCCTCTTTGTAGGTCATAAAAAAATCTGTAAGGTTGTATAGCAAAACCTGTTTCTCGGGGCCTCCCTGGTGGCGCAGTGGTTGAGAGTCCGCCTGCCGATGCAGGGGATACGGGTTCGTGCCCCGGTCTGGGAGGATCCCATATGCCGCGGAGCGGCTGGGCCCGTGAGCCATGGCCGCTGGGCCTGCGCGTCCGGAGCCCGTGCTCCGCGGCGGGGGAGGCCACAGCAGTGAGAGGCCCGCATACCGCAAAAAAAAAAAAAAAAAAAAAAAACCTGTTTCTCTCTTTTGGGCAGTCATATTTCTTAGTTTAATCTCATTTATTTACACTGTCTACCCTATTTCATCAGGCACATATTTCTTATGTAGTTATATATCATGCAACATTTGTTAACATTTAATTTTGAAAAAACATCTTAAACTTACAGGGAAGTTGTAAAAATAATACAGAAGACTCCCAAATAGCCTTCACCTTAATTTCCAATTCTTCACATTTTTCCACAGAAAGTAAGTTGTAAATATTATTGTGAAATTATTTTAATCATACTGGCACTTGTAAAGAATAATATATCAAATGTCTGTGAACTTAGTCCCAAAAGCATGGACTACTGCCCTCATCTACATCATTTATTACAAATTATTGCTACTGGCCAAAAAGCATCCAGGGTAAGGTTGTGGAATGACCAAAGTAAACTCATCACTATTATTCAGGGAAAGACAGCATTATACTGTGCTGGTGATAAGTTAGAACACACTATTCAAATATAAATGAAAGCATAACTCTTGAAGATAAAAATAGTCCCTGCTTGTTCTTTGGCAAAATCTATGCGATCAATCTGTCTGCTTCCATCTGTAGCTTCATGCCCATGTGTTTCCTTTATCATAGCATCAATTCCTCTTCAAACAACATAAGGCCTTGGGAACATGGGGTTAAGGCAGGGAGAAAAGAATGCCATAGCACCAAAATATTTAAACTGGATGTCGCCAGGGTATTTCCCAAGTTAGAGATGTCTAATGGAGAGAAATGGCGTGGGTGTTGGATCTCATCCCCACTCCAATTTTATAAGATCAGTTGAGCAGATGTACATTCTTCTGATTTTTTTTTTTCTTGGAGACTTGACTCCTGAAGCCGTTTTGCAGCATCAGGAAAGGCAGTCTTAGAATGCCATTTGTAGCTGAAGCCTGGGGCCCCTGTCACATCCCCTCAACCCCGCTCTTCTGTTTCAGTGCAGCTGCAGTGGACAGTTCTCTTTGTTCATAGACTCACCTTAGTGTCAGCCCCCAGGCAAGCAGATGTCTTTCTGTTTTCTGACCTGTGTCCTTCTTAAACACGGCAGGAACTCCTGTGGCCCATATGAAAACATGGAGCAAGAATCTGGGAGAGTTCATGTCCCCAGGGAGCAACTCTCAAACAAGGGGAGTAGGTGGATAAATACTTCCGTGTCTCAGGTTTCAAGGAGGGCAGCTCTTGGAGGCATTGTGCACATCAAGAGAGCATGGCCTACATTACTGATCTTTCAGTCTCACCCTCTCTGTCCCCTCACTCCTGCTTCCTGGGATAAACTACCAGCATCCTAAGCTTTGTCTCTGGCTCTGCTTTTGGGAGACCTAAAATAAAACAGCATTCACTCCTTGGGTATATTTAATGCCTGATTTACTGAAGGCAACTGGATTTTACTCTGCTTGTTTTATCAAATGCCCACAAAAGCAAGGGCAATGGCTATTTCATCCACCATTTTATCCCCAGAGCCCAGCATAATTGCTTGAGCAAAGAAATCCTTGGCTAAAAAAATAAATTAGTTAAAATGAGGCAAAAGAAAATTCATTCCTTATTCATAATTTTAAAAAAATAACATGAACCCCTCTTAGAATTGCATAAATACCACTCAAGAATCCAGCTTCTGCCAATCGTTGCTGAATATGAGCATAAAATAGATAAATTTTCTGAGCTGAGGAGATTGTTCTTTAAACTGAACAAAATAGTATTTTTAAGGGTAGGTGACTATATTTATAAAGACACCTTAATAAACCCTCAATTGCCTCCTTACTTTCCCTAGTGCCTGAATATTTAGCACATAGAGTTAGTATGTTTATGTAGATATCTCATGTATATTTATAAATATATCTATAGAGATGTAGTTTGTTCTGTCTCCTTTTCACACCATAAGAAAATAAAACAGTATGTTTCCACTTTGGTCAAGAAAAGATAATTTTGCTAAACCAATTATTTGGCTGGTTCATTAGGCAATTTTCAAACCTAATAACTATGAGCTAGTTAATGCCTAGACTACTTCATCTTCCATGTCTAACCTAGTTTTTCCCTAAACTCTGATGAAGGAATTATTTCCTCCATCATTTCTTATTCCCTTTCATTTGAAATGTCTTTTGTACTCTTAACTATTGCTTCAGGTTTGGTCTGAGAGTCAGAAATCCTACAGATTCTTCTCTTTTCTCAAGTATCAGCAGGCTAGAGATCCAGGTCTGCTTATTTTTCATTGAACTCCAAAGGTAAAACTGCTGTGTAAATTTCTCTGTAAAATGATTGGGACTTTCATAATTGGACCAAACCTCAACAAGTAATTTTAGTTCAGCTTCTTTCTCCAACCCTATCAGGGGATTGTGTGCCTCTGTGTGTGTGCATGTGTGCATGTGTTCAGGTGTGCGTGTGTGTGTGTGTGTGTGTGTGTTTGGGTTGGAAGATGTGAGGTTAGAGGAGCCCTAGCCTCCAAGTTAAGGACATCTTTTAGAGCACACTACACTGTGTCTCTTACCCTGCTGCTGATGCCCTTTGATGGCTCACATGATATGACGATTGCCTTCCGTGTTGACATTTAGTTCACAGTAGAAACTCCTGGTGATCTGGATTTTTTAGCTGCTCACAGACTACAGGTTACAATTCTGATCTTCAGGTAAACTCTCTGTGTCTTGAGTTTATTATTTATTTGTATGCCTTCTTTTTGATCAGGTTCCATAGTTCATATTCATTCCATATTTCTTACCAGCCTGTGGTTAATCTCGTCCAGTACTTCTCTCTCATTTTATTGTTTATGTGGGTCCCATAACTCATTCCAGGCTATATCCAAACTCAGATTTCTAAAAAATAAATTATAAATTGCTTTCACTACGTCACATATCTCCCATATGGTAGTAGTGGTTACTTGTTATTCATTCATTCTTTCATTCATTCAACCAGTATGTATTGAACGCCTCACTTGAGGAACAGCTGGGTATTCTTTAAATAGCTTGGAAGTTGACGTGCACGTTGAACTCTGGCAGCCACCTCAATTTTGTATGACATCACCTTGATAAAAGTAAAATTTGATTTGGTAGCACAAGGGGTCGATTTGAAAACTCTTAGATAGTGGCTAAATTTTAAAAATCACTTTTTAAAATACACGATGAAAATTGGAAAAAGGCACTTTGCGGGAACGACATTGAGAAACCACGAGAAGGCTAGAGGAAGGCCTATGGTGTAGGATAGAGGTCAGGGTGAGGTAACCCTAACCCTAACCCTAACCCTATCCTATGGTGTAGGATAGAGTACAGTGCAGTACTGGGAGAGGGATGGCTGGAACTTTGTGTTTGAATCAGATGGAACTGTGACGCCATTGATAAATGTTGAAGAAGTCATGATAAGTGCTCCAAAGTGTGTTTGGAAACTGCAATGACTTGTTCCTCCAAGGGTCAGACCAAACAACATTTATCTAAGAGAAGGAACTGTGGCTTCTGCCTGTAGATTTTGCTAGAAATTTGCTAAGAATTCACCACTCCTTCGATTTCCATTTCCAAGGACGTATTCTATTTCACTGCTCAAATTTGCTTGCTCCAGTCTCTCCGTCAGAGCACTGAGATTAGAAGGCAAAGTTTTAGACCCGGAGTCCCATTTTCATGTTGCACAGAGTGTCCCCAGATACCTGAGGTACCAAGCTTTTCTCATAATTAGAAAGGGGTCTGCTCATACTTGGACCTGTGAACAATTCTGCCTTCTAAGTTACTTATGTTTGTAATTGTACTCAAAATTGTGGTAGCCAAAAACGTACAATGTTTAATAACAAAAGTGTGATTAAGAACATATAAATACTAAGAACAAAAAAACAGGAATGACAAAAGAACACAATATAGTGTCAACTTAATGCTGTAAACAGGTGACATATAGGAAGTCTGAGTCCGGAGTGTGAATGATCTGTAAAAACTGGATGGGGCAGAGTTGTGGGAAGGATGAGCTGAGAGCAACTCAAGGAAGCTGACCTCAACAGAGAACCAAAAAGACCATAAAAATGTTTGATTTGGGGAGAAGCATCTAGGAGCAAGAACAATCAACTTGGTGTTTTCAGGTGACTCCCTAAATGCAGTAGAATATTTTTTTTCTATTCCTCTTTTTGAGAAACAGCAAGCTTGAGGAAATTGCTTTAATCACTGTGGTTGTAAAACAAGTCATAGGTGAGAAGTTAGACTTATGTGTTCATAATAAACACGGCAACATTCCATCAGTTTTTTTAGCTACTGTGTCTATTGACCTAAGTGGCTTAATTTGCACACAATATCTACTCCTTGCAAAAAGCGTTGGTAATAGGAGGTCAAAAAAATTAGGTATGAAATTAATTAACCACCTTCTAAGCAAGTTTCCCCAAAGCATCCGTTTTGCCTTAAGATAGGGTCTGAGAGCTTTTGAGGTGGAAATGTTCCTTACAAGAGAAAAAGAATATTGGAAAAGAAATTAAAACTGAGGGGAAAAAAAAAGTGTTTCAGCACAGATGGCCTGGTTTGTGATGGGAAAAGAGGTCAGGTGTAATATAGTATTCCATTTCATTTCTAAAATGAAAAATGCCTACATATTGGTAAGAAGGTCTGGTCTCCTGATTCAGCCAAGGAGGTCAAGTCGAAACTTTATCTTTTAAAGAAATAGATCATGTAATTTGTTGCTTGAGAGTAATTGAAAGTTAACACAATTGGAGAACCATTTCCCCTGAAGACTCACTCCTCTTAAATTGAGCAAATGTCAGAACCAGACATTTAAAAGCTAATGTTTGTCTTCTAATTCTCAAAGACTTTATTGTGTGTGTTTCCTGTGGATTTGTGTACATGAACTTTCCTAGGCTTGTGTAAACCGTTCATACCAGGCTGCCTCTGACCACTGATCCCTTAAATAGTAGCAGCATTTCAGAAACTATTAGTGGACTTGAAATAGAAGGAATGGTTAGAACAGTGATTTGTAACTCTTTCAGACCCAATGCCCTCTTTTTATAACAAGCATTTTCTATTTATTAGTGTTTGATTTTCATCAATTTTTTAAAAAGAGAAATGTAAAATATAACACAAATAAGGACCTTAATTGATTTAAGCCTCATTTTTTCCTTGTGTAAGGAAATTATACCTATTTACAGGTGGCTAAATGTATCCATCACAGTTCTTTTTTTTTCTAGGAATATTTGTATCAATACAATTTTGAGCTTTCTAGAAAAATATCACTAATTATGACATTAACAATGTTTGGGGGAAGATAAAAGAATTTTTTTGTTATTGTTGCCTTTTGATTTTTCTTTTAAAATATCCAATTAAAACATGTGTAGGGCTTTAAACATGCAAGCACTGCTTAAAGGCTTTCAACATAAGCAGCACTGCCACACTGTGTATCTTCCAGCCCTCAATATCCTCTCCTTAAAGATAATTCTCTTCAACTCTTAGCTGTTTATTCTGGTATATACCTCAATAGTTTTAAACAATATGTTTGTACCACTGTTTCTTTTTTAAGCTTTACTGAGATATAATTGATAGTAAAATTATAATATATTTAAAGTTATATACACATACATTGTATACACATATGATGAATTGATATACACATACATTGTGAAAGGATTCCCCCATCTAGTTAATTAGCACATCCATCCCCTCACATGGTTACCTTTGTGTGTGCATGTGAGAACAGCTAAGTTCTACACTCACAGCGAATTTCAATTGTACAACACAGCGTTATCAACTATAGTCACCATATTACACATTAGATTTTCAGAAATTATGCATCTTAAAACCTTATTTGTAGGGCTTCCCTGGTGGCGCAGTGGTTGAGAGTCCACCTGCCGATGCAGAGGACACGGATTCGTGCCCCGGTCCGGGAAGATCCCACATGCCACGGAGCGGCTGGGCCCGTGAGCCATGGCTGCTGAGACTGCGTGTCTGGAGCCTGTGCTCAACAGGAGAGGCCACAACAGTGAGAGGCCTGCATACCGCAAAACAAACAAACAAACAAACCTTATTTGTAAAAAAGAAAAATTGTAACTCTGTGTGATAATGGATATTAATTAAATTTATTGTGGTAATCATTTTGCAATATATGCACATATCAAATTATTTTGCTGTACACCTAAAACTAATACAATGTTACCTGGCAATTATATCTCAATAAAAAGATGAATAAGTTTTGTTAATTTTTAAATATCTTAATTTCCATACAGTAAAATTAGCTTGTGTTTTGATGTAAAATTTTGAGTTGTAATACATGTATAGATTCACATAAGCACTATCACAATCAGGTCAAACAGCAGTTCCAATACACAAAAAAATTCCTTTATCCTGACCAGACTTTAGCCCTCACCCTAACCCCTGAGAACCATTGATCTATCTGTAACCTGTTGCAACAGTTTTGCTTTTTCCAGAATGTTATGTAAATGGGATCATACAACATGTAATCTACTGAGACTG
Organism: Mesoplodon mirus; assembly: GCF_964341445.2. Taxonomy (NCBI): domain Eukaryota; kingdom Metazoa; phylum Chordata; class Mammalia; order Artiodactyla; family Ziphiidae; genus Mesoplodon; species Mesoplodon mirus. The sequence continues at coordinate 16,033,794 of NC_138977.1, read as the reverse complement.
GCTTCTGTTGAGGGTCAGTTCTCCCTTGCTTTTCTACAGGTCTTGTGACAGCTTTTGTTGTAGACTATCTTTCTGAGGCTGTTTGTTATGATAATTTCAAGACCGTTTGGTAAGATAGAGGCAGAGGGAAGATTTATTCCCTAACCATGATTTTAAGGATTAGGTCTCCCTATAAGCAAAAGTTGGGCAGGATTGCTTGGAGCCCCCTTTTATAAGATTGGGGTTTTCTAAGGTGGCATTCCTCAGCTGTGACAAATATCAGCTGGGTGTTGTTTTTTTTTAAGCCTGCATTTGCCTTGCATTTTGCCCATGGGTTAGGGGCTAGGGGAACTGATTCCACATGAAGTTCATGCTGGCTGCTGTGCTGTGAGAAGTAAAGTCCTTTGTCTCTGACCCAGGAGTTTCCTGTTTTCTGTCCCAATCTATGAAACTGTGACAGGATAAATTGTTAGCTTGCAAGCCAAGTAAGACCTCAGACCCTTTGCAATTCTTGATCCTTCCTCCATTTAGCAAAATGCATTTTAATTCATTATGTTGTGTGTATCAGTAGTGTATTCGTTTCCTAGGGCTGCAGTAACAAAGTACAGCAACCTGTGTGGCTTAAAACAATAGAAATCTATGGTCTTCTCCAGGCTAGAAGTCTGAAATCAAGGTTCCAGCAGGACTAGGTTCCCTCTGAAACTTGTAGGGGAACCATTCCCTGTTTCTCCCTTGTTTCTGGTAGTTTGCCGACAATCTCTAGTGTTCCTTGGCTTGCAGCTTTGTTACTGCAATCTCTGCCTTGGTCGTCATGTAGCATTCACTCTCTTTGTGTTTCTCTGTCTTTACATGGCTGTCCCCTTATATGGACACCAATCATACTGGATTAGAGGTCCATCCAACTTCAGTTTTGACTCATCTTAATTAATTACGTCTGCAACAATTCTATTTCCAAATAGGGCCACATTCTTAGATGTTGAGGGTGGAACTTCAATATATCTTTTTTGGGGGACACAATTCAACCCATAACAAATAGTTTCCTTTTATTGCTAATAGTATTCCATTGAATTTGATGTATCACAGTTTGTTTATCCATTATCTGTTGAAGAATATTTATGTTGTTTCTGTTTGGGGTAGTTATGCATGAACATAACATTTGTGTACAGATTTTTGTATGAACATAAATGTTAATTTCTCTAAGGTAAACACCTAGGAATGGGATTGTTGGGTCATATGGTAACTTTATCTGAAACTGTTTAACTTTATGAAAAACTGTTTTCCAGAGTGGCTGTATCATTCTGGATTTCTACCAGAAATGTATAAGTGCTCCAATTGCTCTGCATCCTCACAAGCACTTGATATTGTCATTTAAAAATGTTTGCTCTGTGTGTTTGTTTTGCCATTTGCATAGATGTATAGTGCTTTCTCATTGCAATTTTATATTTCCCTGGTGACTAATGATAGTGAGCATTTTTTCATGTGTTTATTTGCCACCAGTATACCTTGTCTGGTGTGTTAGTTCAAATCTTTTGCTCATTTTTTAATTGGTTTGTCTGTTTGTTGCTTTACTTGGAGAAATTTGTATATATTCTATATATGTCACTCGACAGAGATGTGATTTTGAGCACATTTTCTCCCAGACCATTTTCTTAAAGATGCCATTTACAAAATAAAAACATTTTAAGTATGGTGAAGTTCAGTTTATCAATTTTTTTCTTATTTAACTTATGCTTTTAATGTCATACATGTGAAATCTTTGCCTAACCCAAGGTCACAGAAATATTCTCCTGTGCTTTCATCTAAAGATTTTATACCTTGTGCTTTAAAATTTGAGCCTATGATCCATTTTGAGTTAAATTTTGTGTAAGGTGTGAGGTTGAATTCACTGTTTTTTTTGTTGTTGTGTTTGTTTGTTTTTGGTCAACAAATCTCCAGTCGTTCCAGTATCACTTGCTGAAAAAGTTATCCTCTCTCCATTGAACTGTCTTTGCACATTTCTCAATTGACCATTTGTGTGTGTTTATTTCTGGGCTATTCTGTTCAAAAGCTTGCAAGTTTGTAATCTTGGATGCAAACTATTATGTATAGAATGGATAAACAACAAGGTCCTACTGTATAGCACAGGAAACTATATTCAATATGCTGTGATAAACTATAATGGAAAAGAATATGAAAAAGAATGTATATACATGTATAACTGAATCACTTTGCTGTACAGCAGAAATTAACACAACATTGTAAATCATCTATATTTCAGTATAATAAATTAAAAAATAAATACAACCATTGAAAAAAGTAACTTGAGACAAAAAGTATGTTATTTTAACCCAAATATTTATTGCTAACTCTTCAAAATTCAGTTAGTAACCCTTCCCTTCCCATTTCTACCAGTCTTAAACTATTGTGTCAAACTTTGTCCAATCCTTATCAGACTCCTCCATGGAAAGATCCACCTTAGCCCAAAAAACCCTCCTACATATTATGCTTTTGTTTTGCGTTTTCTAGATTTACTATGACCCTGTCAAAGTAGTGTTTACATGACCACAGCAAGAAATAAATTAAGAAGTAATTGAAGCTTTGCTTTATTTATATTTTATTTTAGTGGTGTAAGGAAGTGACCCCAGGAGCTGTGATAGTCTTTTGCAACCATGAAGAGAGAAACCAACAGTAGAAGTGTGTGAGAAGAAGCATAGCCAGAGCCTAGGTCCTTGACGATGATGTTGAGTCACCAAACTAATCCTGGGACCATACAGTGTCGTCCATGTCAGTAACTGTAAATGCCCTTATGGTTTGAGCACAGTTAATCAGTATTTGCTTTCTTGCAGCTGAAAGATCTCCTGATACAAATAACTGATTTGGGTCCCCTTTCACCTATCATTCTCCTTTTGTGAGCCACCACTCTTATGCGTTAACCGTAGTGGCTGACATATCACTGTTTTTCTGGTGGAGCTTCTCCTTTGCTCTTACTTTTTCTACCAGGCTGAATGCCTTTCAATTCCCTCCCCAACATCTCTCCCCTACCAACCCTGCCTCGTAGTAAGGTGTCAACCAAATGCCATTTCTTCTAGGAGGACTTTCTGACTACACATACCTCCCCAACTCCCATCACACTCACACACACGCACACACACACAGGATCTTCATCTACAGAATATTTATTGTAAGGACCCATGTGACTGTATGAGACTGAACATCACACCTCAAAACACATGTTTATTGAGTGCTTATTTTGTGCCAGCCACCATGACAAGTACTTTATTTGCATTATGCTTTTTAATCCCCAGGAAAAGTTTATGAATTAATTACTCTTATTGCCTTCATTTTGCCAAAGGAAAAATGAGGTTTAAAAATGAGAAGCTTAGGGCTTCCTTGGTGGCGCAGTGGTTGTGAGTCCGCCTGCCGATGCAGGGGACACGGGTTCGTGCCCCGGTCCAGGAGGATCCCACATGCCACAGAGCGGCTGGGCCCGTGAGCCATGGCCGCTGGGCCCGTGGGCCATGGCCGCTGAGCCTGCGCGTCCGGAGCCTGTGCTCCGCAACGGGAGAGGCCACAGAAGTGAGAGGCCTGAGTACCGCAAAAAAATAAAAAATAAAAAAAAAAAAATGAGAAGCTTAGGAAGCTTCTCAAGGTCACACAGATAACCGGTAAGCAGCAGAGCTATAAAAATTCCAACTCAGGTCTAACTCCACACTGCAACTCATATAGAGTACACTGCACAAAAGTGAGCATATGTGGCACAAAATACTGATTTATTTTCATGGCTACAGCATCTTGTGAAAGGAGAGATGGTCTTGAATTTCACTGCGTGCTCCTCTCTGCTGACCCATGCCCAGCACAAAGAGCTACACAATAAACGGGCTAGTTGATCATATAGGAGTCCTTTTCTCTGAGAGCCAGAGCTCCTGCCTGCTTGTCCCAAGTGCCATCCCAGGCTCCAGTTGTGGCCTTCCCCTTTCTATAAAAACACCTATCTATATTAGCCTTTGGCCAGCCCTGTCAGAACTGGGATAAGTTAATTCTCTTTAAGATTTAGCAGCTGACAGTGGTTTGTGGTTTCCTTCTCTACTGTGTGTCTTTTAATAAAGGACTTTTGGAGAAAGTGTTATTGAAGACAAAGGAATGTCTCTCTCATGGTAAAACTTCAGGTACATTATGAGATTCTTGAAGATTAAACTGCATTGACTATACATCCAAAAAGTCTTTTTTGAACAAATCATAGCAAGCTGGTGGTGATTGTGGGTGAGGCTGTTATAGTGGGAGGGGTAATGTGGAGGAAGCAATTATTTCAGTATGAAAGCATTTCCTTCTCTTTGAGACACAGAAGGCTTTTTCATTGATTCTTCACCGAGGAGTGTACAGATTTACCACCCTAGTCTCCTTTTTCTGGTGAAGTCTTATAAACTCAAAAAGGCCACCACCTCCTCCCCATAACCTGTCTGGTAGTAGTTGTTGAGGTTTACATAAATACATAGTTCCCATATTTTCATCTAAATTCATATTCATTAAGCAATTATAAGCAAAAATAAATAAATTCATTATGCATAATTCTGTGTAGCAGCAACAGTGAGTGGTAAAATATTTGTCCATGCCAGACAATCCGTTGAATTGGAAATATAGGACTGAGCTTTAAATTTGTTATAGAAATAAACTAAGACATGGTTTCTCAAACTTGTCTGATCATAAGAATTTTGGTGGATGCTTATTAAAATGTAGGTTTCATTCCAGACCTTCAGGCCCCAGAAGAGACTTATGGGAAAGAGTGGGAAAACTGTAGTGGGGTAAGTGTTTCTGCGGTCCTTCAGTAAGGGTTTACCACTTGGACTCTGGGGTAACCCTTATCAGGAGACCACGCTGAAAAACATTTTTGTTCTCTTTCCTTCCCTGCCTTTCTTCCAAGAAATGTTATGCCAGGTACTATACACACTGAGAAAACAAAGATAAGCAACAATTCCTACTGAAGTACCAGACAAAGACAATAAACAATGATACAGTGTATTAAATGCTAAACTAGAGGCAGTACAGGACGCTATGCACTTAGAGAGGTGGGAACGCCTGGTCCGAGTATTTAAGGCAAATTTGACATCTGCAAAGGAGAGGTCATTCCACGTGGAAGATGCTTGAATAAAGACACAGAGGCTTAAGGAAACCTGGTGTTTTCTGAGCATTGTTAAATGCCTGGCATGGTGGAAGCTCAAGGTCAGGTTGGGGAAAGTGGGGGTAAATTGGCAAGAGTCAGATTGTGACTGGTCTCACGTGCCACTCTGAAGATGTCGGACTCGGTGCTGTAGGCCAGCGGTCCCCAACATTTTTGGCTTCAGGGACCGGAGTCGTGGAAGACAATTTTTCCATGGACTGGGGTGGGGGGATGGCTTTGGGATGATTCAAGCACATTACATTTATTGTGCCCTTTCTTTCTATTATTATTACATTGTAATATATAATGAAATAATTTTACAACTCACGCTAATGCTGACAGGAGGTGGAGCTCAGGCGGTAATGCGAGCGATGAAGCTTCACTCGCTCACCAGCTGCTCACCTCCTGCCGTGCAGCCTGGTTCCTAACAGGCCATAGACCGGTACCGGTCCGTGGTCCGGCAGGTTAGGGACCCCTGCTGTAGACAATGTGAAGCTATTGGGAAGAAACCTGCATGTCCCCAGCACTTAATGTAAAATGATTTCAAAATATACCTTGATAAGAACCCCTTAAGACTGGAGTTGAAGTCAACTTTGTTCTGAGCGAATAGTTAGTTTCCAGCTTTGCTAATCTAGTGGAGACTCTTCTCAACTAACATCTGATACAGAACACAATGTACAAAATAGATAAAAAGGCTGTTTTGGTTGAGGCAGAAACCTCAGCCCTGTGACAATATTCCTGTAAAACACGGGGTTCTAGGGAACAGTTTGCAAATCAAAGTTCTGTGCTCCCAAGAGGCTGAATAATTAAACGGACATTCAGACTCTTCCTATTGAAGGGTAACTTCAATGTTACCTTTGAAGAGAGCTCCTTCTGATTTTTTCTTTTTTTTTTTTGCGATACGCGGGCCTCTCACTGCTGTGGCCTCTCCCATTGTGGAGCACAGGCTCCGGACGTGCAGGCTCAGCGGCCATGGCTCACAGGCCCAGCCGCTCCGCGGCATGTGGGATCTTCCCGGACCGGGGCACGAACCCGCGTCCCCTGCATCGGCAGGCGGACTCTCAACCACTGCACCACCAGGGAAGCCCCATCGTTCTGATTTAAGCAAGGTCTTTTGGAATAATCAATTCAACATTATAGCTATTATGTCGCCTTCTGTTCACCTTTTAGGTTTCTTTAATCTTTCCTAAAATAGACCCTCTCCCCTGCTGGTTCCCCATTTTCCCATGATTCAAATTTGCCAATGTTGCCTCTTGAAAACGTGATCACCAGGAATAGGTACATTTGTTTGGCTACTTCTTGCCTCCCATTACTATGTATGCATTTATAAAAAAATAAATTTATCATGAAAGGACCTTATCAGGGACTTTTCTGGTTAGTATTACCTTAAAATATATACAAAAGGAATATCCATGAAACAGCATAAAAATGGCATTACAAAGCAGCTCAGTGTTAAGCCAGACACTGCCTTACTGTTTGATGGAATGCTGACACTTAACATCATAACGAAAATTGATAGGCTGTCAAGATTGCCAGGCATTTGTGTGTGTGTGGAAAAAATAAGAGCTTAGAACAGTGAGAGGAACATAGCAGAGGCTCAGTGGTTGTGGAGTGAATAAAGTGGAAGGCCATCTACCATGGGAAAAGGACATATCTTTAGTCTGGGGATCTCAGATTTGCCCAACTCAAGGGGCTTCCAGGTTTGAAGAAGTGTAGGCAGGCAGCGTAAGCTGCAAGGTCCCTGCTTCTCAATGGAGTGTGACAAGAGGGACCCAGTACGTGGGAGATATGAAGTCATTGAGGGCACGTGTGAGACAGTTAAGTCATCTCCATGGTCCCTTCTTGTGGTGTTGGCTTCAAGTCGGGGCCCTGGTTTCTAGGCAGAAAGATAGATGTGTCCTCAAGTTTATTATTTCACATGGATGTGGTGGGGTGGGAAGGACAGAAATGTTTAGGGACAAGACCGTCCTGGGGGATTCAGCATCGCCATGACACTCTCTGGGCCGATACCACAAGACACTTCCCCTTTGACACACTGTCCTAGGGAATGGCACTGTCGATGACAAAAGATATTCCTCCCCTCGCCACTTTGTTCCTCATACAAGTTTAGTGTCTGAAGATTTTTCTTTCTTTTCTTCAAAAAATATTTTAAAAGAATATAAGTAGAAGATATTTTAGATAAGAAAAACTGCTGACTTAGGGTCAGTAGTCAAATCTAGCTCTTAATCCTTGAAAAGCTAGATGAAAGTCAGCACTGAGTTTGAAGCCCATGCGATGTAAGTCACCTTGGGGGTGGATGAAGAAGGGCATAGGACAGGAGGCTGTGTGTGTGTGTGTGTGTGTGTGTGTGTGTGTGTTTCGCCAAAGAGTCACTGGAATAAGCAACTGAAGAATCCAACAGATTCTCCAAAAGTGAAAGAGATAGATTTAATAACTGATGATCTGGCAGCATTATCGCTTTTAGAGAAATAACTTCAGTTGTGCATTGATTTCCCTGATAGACTGAATTATAATGCAAAAATATACACTATTACTTTCCTAACTACTTAGCAGAAAGACCAAGCAATACTCACATCAACTGCTTATTTTAATGTCAAATGTTTATTTCTATGCCATAGTTGCCTCAGCACAATTTGTAAAAGAAAGGAATCCAAAAAAAGGATTTTTTTTGGTCAGGATATTTTCTCTGCAGTTATAAGAAAGAAAATAAACACCTTGGTACCAGAATTACCATTTCTTTCATATCATTCTAATAAATATTGCATCTAAATATTTTCCTTGGGTGTCATTTTTTTTAGGGCAGAAATATATCCATGGTGGTAGGGGGGGATGTTTGAGTTCATTGAAATAAATTTGGGATAGTTTTTGTCAGAGAATATATCTAGAAAATCTTTGTTTTGGTACACTAGATCACTAATTGCCATATTCTTATTATTTAATATAACAGTATACTTTATTACATAAAAACAAAGTGCACTGAAAATGAACAATGTTAGAAACAAACTAAAATTTGGTGTATCTTAAATCTTCAGGTGATCAGATATTAGCTAAAGCGACAGGATACAAATTTCATATCGATACAAATGCAACTCTCTTGGGATGAAAATGCATTTAGGTGCTTAGCTCTTTTCGATTGAGCAGACAGGGCATCCAGTACAACTGAAACAACGGATAACATTTTTTTTTTTTCAATAAAAAGGAATGCTCTGGTTTCTGAACGGGCTCCCACCTTTGAGGGAGCCAGAAGATGACATATGCTCCTTCAATATATTTCTCTTGTGTGATTTGAGACACAAATCGACCAAGATTCTTACAGCGGAAGTAGGCACCACACCTGAGAGCCCAAGGCCCTTCGAGCAGCTACTTCAAGTCAATCTGTGATGCACTGGGGTGGACCCAGCACCTAGAAGACAGCATGGTAATTGTGCATGTAAATCCCTTCAGCAGACTCAGGGAAAGGAGGAGAGTTCTTTAAGTTCATGCACATTTTATTGAGTAGTAATATAAAATGCTTTTTTCTTTTTCATTGTTACAAGTGCATGCTTTGATTGCCAACATTTCAGAAGTCAAATTACAAAGGCAAGGCTTTAGGCTGTAGTGAATTACTTGGGCACTTATACAATTGTTAAAAAATATGAATGGACTTTTGTTGTTGTTGTTTTCAGAATGAACCAGTTGTAACCCGTAACTGATATACAAAGGGAAAAAGTGAAAAAAGTACATATTTTGTGGCACATGACAGAACCTAACAAAATAACTCAACTGTTATGACATTAACAGTTACCATGCATTTAGAGTTTCACATGTTACTATGAATTTATTTAAATTTCACAAGGTTTGCTAAACATGCTAACCATCTATATGTGCACTGACAATCTTATGTTAAAAACTTTTAAGAATACTCTCCCCTTTAGATTTTTTCAAAGCTTTTTTTTTGATTACAAAATTTCAAAGGCATGAAGCATTTTAGAGAATATAAAGTACGCCAGTATACATACATTTCCAGTATATGTCAGACCACTAAGCGCATTACAGTCCCATACAGGCCGATACAGCCATTTTTTTCCTTAAAAAACATGCATAGGCAGATTTTCTTTTTTTACAGAATATAGATGCTTTATCACTGTACTTAATATGGTGTCTTGTTTACTATACTTAAAAATGCACCACTCATAAATATTTAATTCAGCAAGCCACAACCAAGACTTGATTTATCAACAAAAACCCCTAAATATAAACAGCAAAAAAAAAAAAGAGATAGATGTAATTATTCCAGTTTTTTAAAACTTAAAAGAAAAGAAAAGGTATTCATTGCCAAAGTAATAAGATAAGTGTTATATGGAAACAAGGGCATTCAAGCACACTAAAGAAACCTGAGGTAAGCATAATCTGTACAAAATTAAACTGTCCTTTTTGGCATTTTAACAAATTTGCAACATTCTTTTTTTTTTTCTTTTTCTGCTTTTTTTTTTTTTTTAAGACTGCCTAATTCATTTTATAGCCATTGTCTGACAAGAGTAGCAAAACATTATCAATAAATAGTCCTTATTTAGTTTGTACATCATTTTGTTAAAAATGTTTGATGTCATCCATTTTTAGTGCTGCAACTGTAAACGTACAATAGAGTAAGAAATTAGACAAAGTTTTCATGTCCAGTAACATAATAAAAGACCTCTCATTAACCTATCTAGAAGTCCCCGATGCAGTAGGAAAACATGTCCATTCCCCTAACATTGCAGTATATACTAGCATTAGCTTTCTTTTTAAATTGTTTTTCCTATAAGCATTTTTAAAAGGCATACCCAAAAGAGGTGTTTAATCACATCCCTCACCAAAATATAGTTTATTATCTCTCTCCCTCTTTTCTAATGATAGTGTAAACTGAATCCAACTCCTGGCCCCAGAGCAAATAAGCTACCATCAGAGGCAAGAACATCCAACTGCTGATACGCAGCAATCCCCATCGCGCCCTGCAGCTCCAAAAAAAAAAAAAAAAAAAAAAAGAGTGAACAGGAAGTGGTCACTGGATATTGCTGCTATTACTGCCATTGCTGTCCGTGCCGTTAGTCTCTGAAGCGAGAGTCTTGTTGATGGAGTTAAGGTTGGTGTCAGAGGGCATGGCATCTCTGCGAGGTGGCATCCTCTCGTTAATTCGATCTAAGCCCTTGGCCTCCTCGAAGCTAGTGATCTTATGTTGTGGTGAAAATCCTTTGATAGCTAAACAGAAAATCATTAAAAAAAAGAAAAACTGGGTTAGTCAGAGGAAAACAAAGGGCACAGCTGTTGTAGCAGGTGATGTTAGAGATTTCGCAGTGAGAGAGGGAATCCTTTAGTAGAGAACAAAGTGACGGGACCTGAACACAGCACAACAGACTCCTTACCATACCCGAAGATAACCGAGACGTTTGGTAACAGCCAATGTCTCTTGCCAACTGAAATGTCCTCTTCAAGTTAGTAAGATGTAAACGTTTCTCTCGTCTTCATGGAAGTTTAGATCCACGAAGTGGTATGTAAAGAGAAAGGCTGCTACCAGGGAAAGGTCTCTAGGCCCAGCATAAACTGGCCACATCGTTGGCACAATTACTGTGTATCAAATGCCCTAACCTAGAAAGAATGGAAATGGCCCTAAGTTTACTATTCCATTGTGCTAGTAATGGCAAATTCAGGAGGATCACTGAAGCAGTTAGACCTAAAATCTAGTGAAGAGCTTAGAGCAGAAGCTAAAAGGAGTTATAAAAGGCATGAACTTGGGGCGTTTCCATGCCATCTCAGGATCCCAGAAAGACTTTCTTGGCAAATAACTCAACAGTGGCATGAAAAAAAATGAAATTATAAACTCCTTCTTCTCCACTCAACTTTGGAAACATGTGGAGTGGGGACAAGGTAAAAGAAACTCATAAAAATCAGGATCAGATCACGAAGTAGAAAAACTCTGTCTGCCCTCCAGCAGTGAACAGGTCAAACTGATGTTTATCTGGTCCATTACTGCCTAAATCGAAGAAAAACTCTTTCTTAGTAGATCAACGTAGACGTAAGTGCTGGTTCAAGAATAACAAGGGGAAAATGTGTTTTTCAACTTTTAGCAAAAATGAATGGGAATGGTTTGGACCTTATTCAGTGAAACCATGGAATTCACAAAGGGGGAGCATTGATACTTGGTTTTTTTCAGTAACCCTAGTGTGCTCCAGAGATAGAGAAGGCATTTGTGCAAGAAGCTTAATGATTTCTTCAGTAGGTGCACCAACCAGTGAGCTGAAAATAAAGTACATAGATGGGGAACCAATGACATCAGTTTGCTTTACTCCCTGTGAAAATGCAAGCCAGACACTGAAGGGCCAATCACCGATGCTGAATTGGGTCGCATCTCCATGGCTGATGAAGGACAATTTCATTGTACCTTTATCCTTCCTACCCTATTTGAGAAAAAAAGGAAAGCAGTTTCAAGCTGAAACTTTGCTAGCCACTCCCACACAAATGTACAGTGCCTTTCATTAGTATGGATGAGATTCTTAAAAGATAGACACAGTTGCTTCCAAACTCATTAAACGATGAGAAACAGCTTGTTCCCCCTCTGCATTTTAAAGGTTAGCGTCATGGTGATTAGTCAACTATGAGAGGAAGAAGATGGGGAAATGGGAAAAGACCAAGGCCCAAAGCAAAGCTTCTTAATTCTTCTCTCATTCAGTCATAAATCGCAAAATAATAGAGCTGTCTGATGAGCACCCACCCTGAAAATGAACTCAGTGATTTTGAGGGACAAAAGTAGTACTCTATTGTTTTGCTAAACTACTGTGAATATCACTCCATCACAGTTAATAAATATAAAAAGTTGGTCATCATAATTGATGAAGTGATTTTACGAATTGAAATGGTAAAAGTGGAATCTCTCTTTTAGGTTGTTTAAAGTTTTAAAATAAAGCCAATAGGGTGACAGCGTAGAAATTCAAAATCTAGCGAGAGCAATGGCTATGTCCGGAATGGGGCTCCATTTCTAATCATTTCTGTCTACCCTGGTCTGGAAGAATGTGTGCTCTGCTGTAGTTGCTGGTCAGACGATGGGTATTAGCAATTTACATTGGTAGTATACTTAACACAACACAAGAGTCACAGAAACCACAGAAAACAGCCAAACTATCAACAAGAATGCACACTGCAGATTAGAATTTGCCAAGAGGAACAGAGAATTCCCACATAAATAGCAGTTTATTCACTGCTATTTAGGAAGCAGTTGTATTTTCTCTTACAGTGCTATCATTTCCCCTACTGTATCCAAATCACGTACAAATTAAAGAGTCTAAAGTGGCACATTTTACATCATACCAAAGCACCATATCACACAATTTTGGGAACAATAAAACATTATCTTGCAAGAACAAAATACAACTGAAAAATTTTGTTTTAAAGGGGAACTTCAAATTATTCTTTTTAAAATTTCCAGAGGGCGTGGTAAGTATCAGATTAAAAACTATTTGGATAGGCAGTTCTCTCATAACTCTACGTTTCAGAAGCACTTGATTCAAAAGGAATTGCGAGAGGGTCCACTCTATTGTCCTCGAGCAGTGCTGGGACACAGTCGGTGATGAATGTGCCTCGTTTCTCCTGGAGCACCCGGCACAGTACCTGGTGCAAAGCAGGCACTCGGTGGACATTAACCAGTTGAGTGATGACTCAATATTCCCTATGCTTGTTACCGGCCACTTCTACAGCCACTAGATATTTTTGAACTCTTTAGAATATTTTGCTGGTGCTAACCATCCTACAAATACCAGTATGTTAAAATTTCATAAGACTAGCAGAACTGTTTATCTCGTACACAGCTGTCTCTTGTTGGAATTTTTTTGGAGACAAAAATTAATGTTGAATTACAACAAAGCACTATTCAAATGAATTTTTTTTTCTAGAAATTTCTGAAGACTAGACTTAATAAAGCTATTTTTATTCTCTCCTTTTCAGTGCCGACTGAAAGTGATTTGAGGGAGGGACATGGTTCAGCTCAAAGAATATTGTTTTATCCATTATTTGTCAAAACGGCTGCCATAAACCCCACCCCACATCATTCAAGATCTATAATCCTTTTGTTTTCTGTGATTATACTAGGATCATTGTATACAAAGTCAAACATAGCTTTAAGGGAAAAAAAAACAAACAAACAAACCAGAAAAGGACATTTTCCCCTTTAAAGCAAGAACATTTTGGTTAATACTGAGCCACAACTGTTAGCCCAACACCCACACACTCTGTACAAGCTACAGCAAAAAAAAGAAAAAAAGAAAAAAAAAAAGAAAAGAAAAAGAAAAGAAAGAAAGAAAGAAAGATATGAATACACCCAGCAGAGCCCTTGTCTGTTGCAGGTACAACAGAAAGGGGACTGGCCAATTTACCTTCATCAGCCTCAATAGCCTCAACAGTAGCTGAAGAGAAGAAAGGGGGTGCAAAATGAATGAGAAAAATGAGCAGAGGATTTTTAACTCTAAGAACAAATCAGTGACGATCAAGGAAGCTAAGAGGATTAATGTTCCTGTAAGTGCTGGATTCTGGCACGGACAAAATAGAAATACTTAAAAGAAAGAAAAAACACCATGAAAATGATGGGGTTTTTTTTCTCGTTTTTTTTAATGAGCTGGCTACATGTATCTGAGTGACATGATTTGGATTTTGTTCACTAAATACAGGACAAAATGATTAACCCTTTAAGAAAACACTCAGGAAAGGTTTCTTTGACTTAGACTGAATCTACAAGGGACTAGGTCAATCGAAAATGTGCATCTGACTCACATGAAGTATGATAAACCCGCTGCTATGATTGGTAATTTATAGTTTTAAAATGCTCCCCCAAATGGCAGAGCTTGAAGTGTTGTCATAATGTCAGTGGAATAATTCACACTATTTAATATTAAATGGCACGATTTCCTAGTGTAATAGAAAAGCAGGGGGGGATGCAAATTTAGAGTTGCGTCTGAGTTGGTAACACATGTGACTCTTTAAAGACAAACATCGAGCGTGTTTTGAAAGTGAGGGAGAAAGGGAAGAGGAAGAGGATGGGGATGGGATAGCCTGGACTTCTTTTGCCAGGTAACCCAGCTTAAAATCAGTTTTCCTCATTGGAATAGCATTTTTAGAAACAAAATTCTTGAAATGTTATAATCACGTGATAATATGCCAGTAGCAGCAATAATTCTATCAGCATTTTATTTTATTTATTTTATTTACTTATTTATTTATTTTTGCGGTACGCGGGTCTCTCACTGTTGTGGCCTCTCCCGTTGTGGAGCACAGGCTCCGGACGCGCAGGCTCAGCGGCCATGGCTCACGGGCCCAGCCGCTCCGCGGCATGTGGGATCCTCCCAAACCGGGACACGAACCCACGTCCTCTGCATCAGCAGGCGGACCCCCAAGCACTGTGCCACCAGGGAAGCCCCTATCAGCATTTTAAAGAAAGGACCGTCTAAATACGGAAACCTCAGCATATTTCAGAGGCAAAATTTTTAAAGCCCATTGCTTTATCAGCAATTTTTATAATAAGCTTAGGGTCTATATTCTCGCTTTAAAGATGTATGAGTCTTTCTATGTTATCAAGGTTAGGAGATATTTCCCTAATTAAGTGCTAAAATGCAAAACTTCTCTGTAATTCTAAAATGTTTAAATATTAAAATCCTACCCCTTGACTTTAATTTGCATATTTCTTATAATTTAAGGTTTTAAAACTAGAGCAACTGCCAAATGTACACTATAATTTACTTACAGTGCATTTTAAATTCCTTATGATAAAAATGGAGAATGGTTACCACCATGGAGAAAAGCCAAATAGTAAAACTTAAGTAGTTTCCCCTTTTAGACAAATTAAAGGGCATCAGACAATGAATTCTGAAACTGTATTAATGTACATGATTTAAAATATACACTGACTTTTCAAATTCTCAGGACTAATAAGATGTCGGCTGTGTGTATGTGTTTGTGTGTGTGTGAGTTCAACACCAAATGACAAACAGATGGATTTAAAATAAAACAACAGAACAGGAAACTGAATAACCCAGGTTAAAATACAGGTGAAAATCTGGAAACAAAACAAAGAATTCTAAGAACTTAAGTTTAAAAGTAAAGCAAAAAATCTGGAACCGCACCAGGACCAACATATTAGAAATATGTACTGCCCACTATTAAGTGTATTCTTCTAAAGCAACTGTGGCCCATAGTTTCTGATAATACACCTGCTGTACCTTAAAATTGTGCTTATCAGAAACTATGCAGATTTTAGTCAATTAGGTAGTTGTGCATTTTGTGCATATAATAAATGATCCATTTATGCTAATGTTCTTAGACAGCATGTTACTTTGGTGGGAAAATTGTGGGTTTTTTCCTGAAGTTACTAAGATAAATTTTAGCTACAAATTAAATGAGGAACTTACTTCAATACTGTGGTATCTTCCTACCTTCATTTAGAAAATTTTTTTTCTTTTTGTGGAAACTTGAAGACATTGATGTTGGAATAAATTCATATGAAAATAAAGAAAATTTTAGTGATGCTGCTAGGAGGTGATCTTAGCAGTACAATATCCATGAAGCTGGGCATCACTTTCTATGTAAAAGAGGTGTATCTAAATAACATTACCATAAGAATACCAGAATCTTCTAGACTGAGGGACAGGAATAGAAAAGAAAACACAAACAAAGATTCAGGGAAAGGTACAGGGAAATAAGCAAGAGGCTGAGATTGCTTTGAAAATGTTCGAGTGTATTGTTGTTTTCATTTTTTTTCTGTTAGAGTCTAATCTAAAAGCAAAATTTCCATAAAGTATACTAAAATTGGACTCTAATTAATGATAATATTAGTTAAAATAGATAACAAAAGTAACAAAAGTAAAAGAGCACACTGACTGGGCTGTCTAATATGGTAGACACTAGCCACATGTGGCTATTTAAATCAAATTAATGAAAATTAGATAAAATAAAAAACTCAGTTTCTTAGTTGTAAGAGCTATATTGCAAGTGCTCAATGGCCATATGTTGCCAGTGGCTTCTGTATAGATAGATAAATTTCCATCATTACAAAAAGTTCTATTGGACAGCACTCATCCAGAAAACTACAGATTTTAATACAAAATCTACCTCCAAGGAAATGTTTTCGTCCTTTCTTAAAAATAAAATATGATGGTACTCACTCTCTTATGTTTTGAATGAATAAGTCAGAGAAAGGACACCAATGACTTCAATTCTATTCAAGTGGATAACAAAATCATCCTTTTTATTCTCTTCCTCCATTCTCCACTAAATCCTAGACTTAGGCATGGATATATATGTGTGTATGTGTTTATTTCATCAATCCAATAGATAACCAGTACATTTTATAAAAATGTAATTAAAAAGTTGTTTTTATCCACTGCTTGGCTCCAAGTGGTCAAACCTACTGTGCATGTAGATAAGCTGAATGAGTTGTATTACAGCGAGGCCTGAAATTGTGGTTAATGTGCAAATGAGGACATGGGGGTAGCGGGGTCAAGAACACATTCCAGCAAATGAGGGAGCTACTCTGTGGGGACGACTGGTCAAACTGATGGAGGTGCGGGAAGGGAGGGGGGTCTCAGCCCTTCTTCCAGCTGAGAAGATCTGAAGACCAAGATGGACCTTAAATGCGTGAATAAATCAGGGCTCTAACGACACGGCTGACTGAGGTGCCTGCACACGATGTGTCGTACCAATGGGCCTGCTTACCGCTTTGCAGGGTTTGCTTCCCTCCAGAGAGCACTCCACTGGGGAGCATGCCTGTGGGCGTCAGGCCTTTCAGCGTCAGCACACTCTCACTCTCTTCTCTGCAAAGGCACAACGGGAACGACACATTAACTTTTATTTTCTTTCAAGACAAAGAAAAGACTTAAAGGAAAAGATGTATGTAAGAACTCACATTTACCTCTACCTTGGCTCTCTTGAGTTTCTTCTTTTTTTTACTTAAAACATACTATATTTTCACACATTCATATAGAAGTAGTGGTATGCCCATGACATGACTGCTAAGATAAAGTTGGGAATTATGCAATTGTGGAAGTTCAGTCTCTTCTGACTATTGAAGAGACGGAAAACAATTCTCCTTTTGTAAGCAGGCTCACAATACAAGGTGTTTGTGGGCATCTTCCACGACACCATAAATATGTTTAAAAAAAAAAAAAAAAGAGCCATGGAGAGAGAGGGCTGTTGTAAGTTTTCCAGCCAAGGCTCTGCAAAAATACGTGGGGCTGATTTGACTTGTGAGAGAAAACCAGAGAGTATAACAGATTTAAAAGATCTGATCTATGGATTAGGGAAGTAGGAGTTACATTCAGGGGACTGTTAAGGAATTCTGACATTACATGACAACTACACAAACTAATGGCAAGTTGCCGATGAAACAACTGGTCAAATTTCCAACTTTTCTTTTTCAGTCTCTTTCCCCATGGATCTGCTAATACAACGTTGTTTTATTACTCATTATGACGACTGTTTTACAATCAGTTTTATGTATATCATTATTTGGATTACATTTCTTAACCACAGCACAGCATTAATCAAATGATTAAATAACCATAAAATAGGGATAACCTCATATATTTCCATATAGTAGACAGTGTAATCCCACATAACCAGAAAAATAACCTTACCACACACATATATATCTAATGTTTATAATATGTACAACTACTTACTCCACAATTTGATGAAGATGGCTAACATGGCCCACACAGAATTCCTCAACTATCCCCAAACCTGCTGCTTCACTATCTTTCCTCGACTTCATCTTTTAGTTAAGCTGAAAGAATCCACCTTTAACTCCTTTTATCCTCTCTTATTCCACATCTACTTGATTAGTGAATCTCGAGGGCTCTACCCGCATAGTATTTCCAGTATCTCACCATTTCTCACAATACTACTACCTCATCTCTTCTGAAAACAGCTTTATTGAGATATAATTAACATACCATACAATTTGCCCATTTAAAGTGTGTGATTCAATCACTGGTTTTTAGTCTATTCAGACAGTTGTGAAACATCAGCACAATAAATTTCAGCACATTCTCAACCCTCCAAAAAGCAATCTTGTGCACTCCCATTTCTTTCAGCCTGTATTACTAATCATCTACTTTCTGTAGGTTTGCTTCTTCTGGACACTTCTTATGACTGGAATCAGGTGGCCTTCTGTGACTGACTCCTCTTCTGACCACCAGCATCTCTCACCTGGATGGTTCCAGCAGTCCCTTAACTGGTCTCTCTGCTTCATCCTTGTCACACTCCTGCCCTCTCCTCCCATATCTATTCTCAGTATAGCAGCTGGCTGAGCCTTTTAATACCTATACAGATCCTGTCACTCCTCCATGCAAAACTCTCTAGTGGTTTCTCCTCTCATTAAAGGTGAAAGGAACAATCTTTAAAAGGTTTGACCAGAGCCCTAAAAAACTAGCTCCCCACCCACAGTCTGCCATCCTTATCCACCTCTTGGACTACATTTCCTACCACCACCCACTTCCCTTCGTGGTCCTCACCATGCACCCAGCACACCCCACCTTGGGGCTCTGCACCTTTCTCTCACACTCTTCCCCCAGGTATCTGCCTGGCTCCCTCCCTCCCAGCCTCCAACTCTCTGCTGGAGCACTGCCTTCAAAGTGAGGACTTCCTTGAGAATGCTATTTAAAATATATGTACTGCACTACAAATAATGCAATTTCGTTTCTTTTTATGGCTGAGTAATATTCCATTGTATATATGTGCCACATCTTCTTTATCCATTCATCTGTCAATGGACACTGGGACAAAGTGAGAGAGTGGCATGGGCATTACCAAATGTAAAATGGATAGCTAGTGGGAAGCAGCTGCATAGCACAGGGCGATCAGCTTTGTGACCACCTAGAGGGGTGGGATAGGGAGGGTGGAAGGGAGATGCAAGAGGGAGGAGATATATGTATATGTACAGCTGATTCACTTCGTTATAAAGCAGAAACTAACACACCATTGTAAAGCAATTATACTCCAATAAAGATGTTAAAATATATATATATATATATATATATATATATATATATATATACGCACTTTCTTACGCCCTATCTCCGCTTCCCTCTTTTATTTTTATCTAAAGCACTTATCATCCCTGAAGAGCTATACAGTTTGTTTCCTTGGTGCTTTTTTTTTTTTTTTTTTTTGAGCTCCTCTGCCCACTACACCCCACCCTAGCCAGAAAAGCTTCATGTGAAAGGGGTTTCTGTCTGCTTTGCTCCTGCTGCATCCACAGTACCTAGACCAGAACAGCACCTAGCACATAGTTGAGATTCATAAAACATTTACTAAATGAAGGAGTCAAAGAAAAATAGGATGGAGAATGGCGGTGTTAATCCACATTTTAGATTTCTGAATCCTTTACTGTTACTTAGAGCCAACGCCTAAGCTCCGGCTAATGGTGTGTAATTAGTCCCCAATATGCTGAGAAAGATGCTCTTCAACTCTTGGTCCCTCAGATTCCCACCTGACAGAGGAATTGCCTTCCCTGCTCACTGCTTCCCCAAGATGTTCACTTTGAAGCAGAAGTTCTGTGTGCATTCGTTTGATTGGTGGATCCTAGGCAACCTGCGGCACCTGAAGTGCAAGGGCTCTTGAAAGATAGGTTTCTGGTTCCCTTATAATATGGCAAATTACCAAAATGTAAGGACTGTGCTGGACAGCTATACCTGACAAATGTGTACCACCATCCGTATCTATCCATTACATGTTAAAATGTCTCATTTCACAAATTTCTTGTATTTGCCTCTTCCCTTGCATCTCTCCACCCACAGCTAGTTCAACATCTTTTGCTTGGATTATTTCAATAGCTTCTTAAATGCGCTGACACCCATAAGTCAGCTTGCTATCCAATCTTCAGACTATCATTACATATACATCTCCACATGGGTTAGCACATGCTCCGATTCTCCTTAGTACTGATCACTCACTGAGTGAGTTTGGACATACTGCGTATCTTCTTTCAGTTTCTGTTTCCTCATTGAGGTCAACTCAACCTTGCAAGCTTGCCGTGTGGACTCTCAAATGTGTACACCATGAAGCATGCAGCACCTGGCCCTTAACAAGGGCCCCGTAAAACACTGCTCCTAGGTCCTTAGGATCTTGAGGACTGCTCAGCTGCCAGGAATGCCTTCACCACAATTCTCCAGCTAATGGAACCTAGCCTGAACTTCACAGCACTCCACCAACAGCAATCTCTTCATGAACATTCCTTTCAGGAGATAGAAGGATGAACATTCCTTTCAGGAAGTAGAAGGGCTCCTTCCCATCCTCTTCCACAGCAGGGCACCTCTTCATGTATTTAGTACACATCTCATGGCCTTACGTTAGTTTATTGTCTACATGTCTGACATTTTAATTCAGAGTATCCACTTCGCCTAATGTATTATATGGTACACATTTAATGCTCAATCCTACTTTTCTCTAGAGATGACCACCCTGTATTCTACAAATGCTTTTATTATAGGAAAGCAATACAATATACCTTGTTTTTATTTTCTATCAATACGTGCGACCTTAATCAAGTAATGATCATCACTGGGTTCAAATGGAACCCACTCTCAGCTGGGAATAACTGCATCTTATGTACCAACATGCAGAGGACTAGAGGGACTTTCCAATTTTAAGACCTACCTATGATTCTGTAGCATTGTACCTGTCACTTTCACGTGGTTTGAAGACTAACATAGATACAAAGAATTTTCTTTTATGTTAAGAAAGGCTTCTCCTTTTTTTTCCTAAATGTACTTTCAACTGGAAGTGATGGAGCTGTTTTTACTCATCCTCACAGAGACTTCAGATAGAAAAAGAAGTAAGCGCATTTACTGGTAAATCTGAGGCATGATAAATAAGCAAGTGTTTATGCAGAGGGACCAGCTGAGTTTATGATCTTCATATAGTCCTTTGCCCCCAAAGGCAATTTTTCTGGCCACACAAGCCTCCCTGCTGGCCTTAAAAACTGCTGACTTTGTGTCCATCCAAGGATCTTTGTACTTGCTCCTCCCTTTGTCTTTTTTTTTTAATAAATTTATTTATTTTATTTATTTATTTTTGGCTGCGTTGGGTCTTCGTTGTTGCGCACGGTCTTTTTCCAGTTGCGGCAAGCGGAGGTTGCTCTTCATTGTGGAGCACAAGCTCTAGGTGCATGGGCTCAGTAGTTGTGGCGCACGGACTTAGTTGCTCTGCGGCATGTGGGATCTTCCCAGACCAGGGCTCAAACCCGTGTCCCCTGCATTGGCAGGCGGATTCTTAACCACTGCGCCACCAGGGAAGTCCCTCTTTTTGTCTTAAACACTCTTACTCCCTACCTTCATGAAGGTCACCCCCACACTTGCTCAAATGCTAGACTCAGAGAGTCCTTTGCTGGCCACGTACTAAAATGAATGAGTGCCTCGCCTCTCACTTGCTATCCCCCTGTACTGCTTCATGTTTTTCTTCATGGTACATAATGGCTACTTTAAGTTTCATTATATTTATTTTGAATGAATGAATGAGTCCTGCAAGTTCAGTAGGAATGAAAAGCATTAGAGCAAAGGCAGCCTCATTCATTAGGCCGCAGGGAGCAACTATGCTCTATTTTCAGCTTTAACATAACTTTTCAAGATTTGGCTGCTACTGCAGAGCTATTACTGACTTTGATCTGGTGTCTTTGGGAAAGGATGATCGTGCTTTTCATCCTTCTCATGGCTCCCTGTTTTTGGTATCAAATCACTTAATTACTCTTGAGTGACTCTACCAGGAGTGGGATAGAAATAGCAAGAAGGAGAAATCAGAAGAGTCAGTACAGCTACTCCACGAAAGAGTTGACAAAAAGAATCTGGCAAAAATTAGAATATGAAATTATATAATGTGGAGATGGACTTTCTCCCAAGATATTCTTATTTATCCTTGTTAATAATGTAATTGTGAATTGACTGGATATTCGTCACATATAATCATACTGTATTTTTTAAAATTTGTTTATTTATTTTTGGCTGTGTTGGGTCTTCGTTTCTGTGCGAGGGCTTTCTCTAGTTGTGGCAAGCAGGGGCCACTCTTCATTGCGGTGCACTGGCCTCTCACTATTGCGGCCTCTCTTGCTGCAGAGCACAGGCTCCAGACGCACAGGCTCAGTAATTGTGGCTCATGGGCCTAGTTGCTCCGTGGCATGTGGGATCTTGCCAGACCAGGGCTCGAACCCGTGTCCCCTGCATTAGCAGGCAGATTCTCAACCACTGCACCACCAGGGAAGCCCTAATCATACTGTATTTTAAAGTAATCTTTTGAAGAGAAATATAGATACTTTGTATTATCCAAGAATAGATAACTGAATTTAAGTGAAGAAAAGTGTAGTTAATTCTCTTCAAGAAAACATGTGTTTTCTAAGCCCATGCTTAATAATAACAAGATACATTATCTATTTAAAAAATAACTACTATATGGGAACTGAAACACTAAATAACATTTTTCTCTCAATGATTTATTAGAATAATATAGATTTACATGAACAAACTTTATGGTTGTTCATTTCCTAGAAATCTAGTGGAATGCACCTGATAAATTCATCTTTACCACAGAGACAGAATGAAAAATAGAAAGGATTATAATAGCTTTTCCATTTCATAACATGTTCAACCTATTGTGAAATAAATGTTTTAAAGTCGTGCAGCAAAGAGGGATGGAATGTGAAAGTCCCTTTAGAGGCTTTCTCTACAGAAATAATTTAGTAGATTTCCATTTGACGAAAACAGTGAGGAACTGACAATTCCATTTTAAAAAATAATTAAGAAAAAGCAAAGAGTTTCTAGTAAAATACTTAAATTACCAGATTAAAGTATTAAAATGTTATTGAGTGACAATCAAATTCAACAGAGGACCATGATCCCACCTGAGAACCGAGAACACTCTGGCCATCTTGCCGATCGCTCGGATCTTGTTCCTTATCACCTCCTTGCGGGCTGCAGCCGTTGCACCTATATTTTAAAAACAGAGTTGAGAAGTCAGGTGACTTTTTATTTAACTCTAACTAGTTTACTAATTTACAGACTGCAGTTAAGCCAAACCAGGTTTGGTTTTTTTTCCCCTCTAAGGATTTATCTGTAAATCAATTTAAAAGTCTATGCTTCCAGGCACGAATACTTGCCTGTGATACTTTAGAGGTCCCCAAAATGCCAAAGAGCATCTTCTGAGATTTCCAAGGGGAGGGGTAAAGGGCTAACTGAAAAATTACTGAGCAGATGGGGTGGGTTCCTACCCTTCTCTTCTGATTGAGCTTCCTTCTCTTCTGTTTATACAAAGAGAATGTGCATTGGCAGGAAGAGGAAGTGAGTCACCAGGATGGATATTCTCAGAAGGTGTGTACCAGGGAGCTGGTTTCCTCTCACCTTCTCTCTGACCTGAAAGCCCTCAAACAGCTCCTATTTTTGTCCATTTCTTTTTCTCTAGTGGCAATGACACCATAGCAGGTATCCCCCAACACATCTAATTGGATTGCATCTATTTTCCCCCAACTCCCCACTCCCGATCTGGGCTTGGCCATGTGTCTTGCTTTGGCCAATGTGACATTAGCAAAAGCAATGCCAGCAGGAGCTTGAAAAGCACATGGGGCTTGTTCCCTCTCTTGATCCTTGGTATTTACTCAAGAGAGTGGAAAACTTATGTCCACACGAACACCTGTACACAGATGTCTATACCAGCTTCGTTTGTAATTGTCAAAATGGGAGCAACCAAGATTTTCTTCAGTAGGTGAATCTACTGTGGTCCATCCAGATAATGAAAAATTATTTGGTGCTAAAAAATAATGATCTCTCAAACCAGAACTTAGTATTGCCAGCTATTCTGCTTGCAAATGAGTGGAGTAAGTCTAAATCCATATGGGAGAAAGCCATTCGCCAATCCAGTCTTCCTGATAACCAAGTGGAAACATGGATTCTCATTCATAATTGTTTCCTTGAATTAGACTCTATTGGCCAAAACACTGGAGGAGAAAATGGCGTGTGTGTAGGCCCTATCTCATACTTTATTCTGAGTTTCTAACAATATTTATTATTATCTACGATTTGCAATTATGATTCTTTATATAATAAAACCTGTCCTAGAGACCATTTGAAAGTCTAAAGTTTCTGTGCTTGAATTTTAGATGATTTATAATCTGGGGGATTACCTTCAATATTTGTCAAATAAACAAAATCAAAATGAATACCACACATTTACAACCCACAAAAAAGTAAAATAACCAAATAAAATATCTGAGTTAATATGTAATCAAACTTAAAGGAGCTGAACAGTAGCAGGACAGAATTAAGTACAGATATAAAGGTCCTTGTATATTTAGTATTGCTATTCCTGGTTTTTGGTATTTTCCAGAGATCATTAAAACTCTTATTCAAATACTTATGTTCCATTGCAAATCCTCACAGTCCATAATTCAGTAGAAAGATCAAGGAAAAAAAAATGCACGTTTTTCAGACTTCTACTAGCTGTGACATGCAAATACAATGTCATGTTTAACATTCTTGGTACTTGCTCTATTTAAGTTGTGGAAATATACCACAGTAGCTCAACTTAAAATTCAGTATATTGAATAATAAAGGTGCAAAAAATACCTTTTACATTAAACTATTTTTAATAGTTAACTACTGTTAACTATTTTTCAGAGAAGAATCTAGTCATTTATTTTAACTCAAAAGTCCCAAACTGAAAGGCAATGTTTCCTAAGTTTAAAAACATTAGTAATTTTAAGTACAATTTCATTTTGTGTTTCCATTCAAATAATTATCACTTCTTTTTTGGGGCCTCTCTTTTGCTTCATCTTTTAAGTTCTAATCTTCTTTTAAAAAGCCTGGGGTATTATGCTACTAATTCCAGAATCTAGGCGCCGTGGCACACTCCATTTTCCTCAAAGGCTAATGTACAGTCCAAGGGAATCTTTAAAGATTTGCTTTGACCATGTGTACTTCCTGACCTTAACTTAGTGCCTTACTGACTTCTCATGAAGTATGAAAGGTACGTATGCCAAGTGGCCTACTGAGTGAAAGCTGCCAGCCTCTGAAGGGAACTGGAAAACTGCGGCCGCATCGCAGCGATGAGGAACCAAGTGCCAGGGTGAAGAGAGGTTCTTACACATGGGCTACCGGCCACACATTACAGACCCTGGCTCTGTATGGCTCATGGTCCCCATCCATCCATTGAGTGACAACTATAATTCCTCAGTTTTAACTGAATTAGCGGTGTGTGGAAAGTGCTATATAGAATACAATTTATTACCCAAATCATTTATTCATAAAGCGTTCTTGTGAATCCTATCCTGTTCTGTAGCCTGCCGTGTGCTAACTGCTAGCAACAGAAATAGGAGTAAAGCATGGTCTCTGCTTTAGGAGATCACTTGAACGCCCATAGTGCACTGTGACACAAATTAGAGAGGAAGCAGCAGTGAGTGGCGCGTGGGGCCGGGGGCTGTCAGCTAGAGAGTAGACTGAGCTCATCTCTTCTTAGCTCCGTGTTCAGTAACTTCGTACTGGTAGCTTGAAACCAGTGGTAGGGAAGAGAATTTATACCAACAAAACCTGCAAGTGTTACAAACCAGGGTCTTTTTCCCCCTGCAGTGAAACATTGTTAAATATTTACCACTGGAAGTAGATGTTAGTAGTCTGGAGAAAAATATTCACCCAAATGGTGATAGTTGAAGGATCCTGAAGGATAAATAAGAGTTAAAGAGAAAGGAGAATTCTCCATAGAAGGAAGAGAATTTTCAAGCATGTGGAGGCCACAAGAATCCATGTTATGTTCAGATGATGGGTCAGAACTCCGGAGTGAATGGAGTTTGCCCTCACTGGGGTGAGAAGAGAAGAGAATGAGAAGAGAAGCAGGACATGCCCGGGGCTAAATTGTAAAGGTTTTAGCATAGTAGTAGGGACAAATAAGAAGTTTAGACATTAGCATTCTTATCACAGAGGTACAGAGAACTTACTTTGCACTTACCCACCCCTCTTCAAAAAAAAAGTGAAAGAAATAAAAAGATGGATGGATGGTTGTATACAGGGACAGAGATGTGAGAAAGCAAATATCATCGAATGTTAATTGTAGAAAGTAAGTGATGGGTACATGGTATTGACCATACAATTGTTTCAACATTCCTTTATGTTTGAAACATTTCATAATAAAATGTCAAAAAAACCCACTGTATTTGGAAGAAGCTTGGTTTTGAGGGAAAAGGGAGAGAGCAGCTTTAAGAAGAGGGTCTCTCCATCCCTCCCTTCCTTCGTGTTATATGGGGGATGCATGAGTTTCCCAAAGGAGGCAATGAAGAAAAGTTCTCAGTGCAGTGAAATTCACCCCTTCCTTCCTCCAACCATCTCCAGGGGTAAACTGGACTGGTAAGATAAGCCCAATTCAACAGATTCTAATTGCTGTCAATACCTTTTTGCAACTGTAAGACGTGACGATGAGCTACCTAAAATTTTTATACATTGATAGATGCCAGGGGCCTGGGGGTGGGGAGGGGGAATGGGGAATCAGTGTTTAATGGGGACAGAGTTTCAGTTTAGGAAGCTGAAAAATTCGGGAGATGGATGATGGTGAGGGTTGCACAACAATGTGAATGTACTTAGTGCCACTAAACTGTACAGTTAAATATGGTTAAATGAGTACGTTTTATACTATGTGACTTTTACTGTAATAAAAAACATTAAAAAAATACATGCAAAAAATCTTTTTTATACTTGAATATCTTATAAAAGAGGAATATTTTCATATTATTAGGTGAAAAGGGAGCTTGCAAAAAACTGAATTGCTTAGTCTTTAATGGAAAAAGTAGCAGAAAATTTCCACTTCATTATTATATTGGCTTCAAATGTTTTGCTATTATTTAGGCTTCTTTCTTTAAAGGGCTTTTAACTAACACAAGTGTATCCATAGCATATATCTTTAAATGAAATATATTATATTAAAAGGAGTATATATACATTAACATTTCACACTTTTTCAAAAGAAAGATCTATATTTTAAGAACTATATTTTGCTGGCAAGCTTCAAATCTCTTAAACATTTTAATTCAAATTCTGAGAAAATATTACAGAAAACTCACCACTTTTTCAAACTTTTAAAAAGATAACAAAGTTCATCTCTGTAAGAAACCTATTCTACTTGAAAGTAAAATTTTATTATGATTCATTATTTTTAAGCAGAGTTTAGACATGTCTCCAGATTTTATTTTTCGACACCATAGGGCAATTACTAAATTTGAATACAGGTTATTGATGGAACAAAGCATAAGGTGCTGAGGTAAGAAATATCTTTTGTTGTGTTATATTAAAAACAAAAATTAGTTTGTTTTCCTTCCAAAATCAGCACTTTGAAATATGATATAATGCAAAGACAGAATATGTCTTCAGACGCCTCTAAAAACCTTGCATAATTGGTCTATATGGCTCTTTACAAATGATGGTGAAATTATAAGTATACAGACTGTCTTATCTGGGAGAACACATGTCCCAAATTGACCCCCATTAAGGCTATGAGGCCAAAACATGTGCTATAATCCCCAAACCTTATTTTCTTGTCTTTTCTTTCTCTGACCTAGTTTAAAAATAACAGATCTTGAGCATCTATACCTCAACCAAGCAAGGCTATACAGAAATTACTTAAACATCTACCTAGTTTTGCCCTTGGCTGTGGTGAACTTGACAAGTGCTTCACTATATTTTTCTACACCACCAAGCCTTTGAGTCCTGGGATTTAGGGACAGCACCATAAGCATTGAGACACTGTGTTCATTCTGATGGACTGGCTTTAAAACTGTGGCCTTTACATTTTTACTCATGCATCTACAAAAGTATATCCTCCAAAGAATACTATTCTCACCTCCAAGTTTAAATAATTGTAAGGAATATAATGTTGTAAACATTGCCATTTTAAAATGAAATGACTATACTACTTCTTTTAAAAATCAATGGTATATAAATATCATAGCAATTTCATCCTACCGTCATCCATTTAAAGAAAAAAATCCATGCACAAGACATTCATTGATATTTAGAAATCTTACATTAGTCCTTTTTTCTTTGAAATTGCATTTCCATTTCAATTTTCCTGATTTTACTTTAGTGAATTATATATTTATACTTTAAAATATTTTTATCACATTATACTTTGCCGCCAAAAATATGTTTAGAAATTTAAATGAAATGTGTTTTTTTTAATTTCCTGAGACAATAAGGCCCTAAGCCTTAAAAGTTCCTTTGTAATCAATATCACAATTATTAGCAGTACATAACTGAGCTAAGTAGCACAAATATATGATAAATTTTTATGAATATTTAAAAAACACAGAAATATAATTTGATTGGAATGCATCCCTTAATGATAAAGATGG
The DNA here is from genome assembly GCF_964341445.2 of Mesoplodon mirus. Classification (NCBI taxonomy): domain Eukaryota; kingdom Metazoa; phylum Chordata; class Mammalia; order Artiodactyla; family Ziphiidae; genus Mesoplodon; species Mesoplodon mirus. Next base: position 16,005,313 of record NC_138977.1, on the reverse strand, counting down.
GAGGGCGGTTACACTGCCTTGATTAAGGAGACTTCCTAGGCACTGAGTTTTTCCAACGTCTCTTTGTTTAGTACTCCAGGCAGTGTTCACAGAGACTATGTTTAGGGAGACCCATGCCTTTTTGTTAAAATGAGAGAAAAGCAACTGAGAAAGAAGAGGTGGGAAAGGAGAGGCTGCAGTGAGCCTTGCGGCTCAGATGAGTTCCCAGGCTGATCATTTTTAGGAATGAGGACATATGGAAACTGAGGATGTGAAAATAGATTCCCTTACTCCTCTTGAAACTTCTTTGGGTAACCCCAATGGTCCAAATATTCTGGCATGAAGACAGCTGCTCTATCAAGAATTCGATTAATCACTTTCTAGAGGTGACAGTTGTTGGAAGATCTCCTTGACCAGCCATGACTTGAGAATCCTGCATTGCTGATCCATTTGGGGTCAGTGCTGGTTAAATCCAGTCCAAAGAGACTGGAGGCACTGCCCCTCACATAATAGCTATATGAATGCTTATGTAGGTTACTCTATTAGGCAGAGAAAAACATCTTTAGGATAATACATTTTAAAAATCTCTGTAAAAATTCATCTTTTTGAGGATTACAACCTAAAATATTTGGAATACCTTTCTAATTTTAATTCTAACAATAGCATATTACATATCCATAGGTGATAAGACTGGGACATAATGGCTACTCATTCCAAATCACTCCAAACCACATATTCTGAATCTCTTCCATATGTTTTTTTAGCTCAACTAAAATCTCAGCATGTAATAGCATCTACGATGGTGTGATATTTGGCATAGGCTATTCTGTCTTATATGTCATTTTGAAAGCGACAGATCCTTGAAAATATATATATTTTTTTAAATAAAAAGACTCTTCTGTGTTATGGATTTTCAAAAAGGCCAGTATAGCCTAGACAGTTTCCTCCACCTTCTCTTGTCATAAAACATAACTGGATTCTTCGGATAGGAAGTCTTAAAAAGGTACAGACTACTCCCAAATGTCAAATAACTGTCATTATTTGGTTATCTTAAATGTGTAGTTAAAAGATACTTTCGTTTCCAAGTGTTAATTTGATTCCATGGACTTTTGTTCTCTGAGACATTGCGTTCCATCTGTTTGATGATTCCTTGGTAGACTCGCAGAAACTGGCTCTGAGCATAATTATAACTTGGGTAAAAATTAAAGACTTTAAGGTAGATTAGGAGGCTTCGTTGATTTTTCAAGAAACTATTATATATTCAGCCTATGTTTCAAGAAACTATCATATATTCAGCCTATGCCTTACAGAGGACATTTCAGTTTATTTATATTTACCAAAGTAGAAACTAATAGCATGTGAAATCTCATTTGGATTGAACTCTTTATCATAATAGAAATGCATTAATTTTATAAACTGACAATGAAAATAAAAGCAAAATGAAATAACAAAGGTCAAGCTAATAATGTAGATGTATTGTCTATAGGAGAAACAATCATAATGCCTGGATGTTTAGTCTGTCAGGATTATTTTGGATATAGAGGAGGATTTAACCATTGAAAAAGGTATTTATTAAGGACTTAATTGTGCATACATGCTAAATGCTGGAAGAAAGCATTTAGACTAGAATTTAATTCTGGACCCTTATGGATTTATAAATTTATCAAATAGTAGAATGATATTTAAATGTTATCTCTGAAATTACAGAAATTGAAGGAAAAAATAAACCAACAGAGTAAAATATCATGTTTGATTGTCCCATGTGTTATACCCTAGACAGAAAGCTAACTGAGTACCATTTGACAGCATGACAAAAAAGCAGGCTGAAAGACGTAATACTGCTCCAGTCGTCTGACAGCAGAGGATGGTCAAGGTGCTGGCATGTACTGAGCTGATCTGAAATAAAGCCACTTGAAGATCTTCTGATGCTATTCAAGAACTAGGCAGGGTGTTTTGTCAGTACAGGGGGGATGTAGTGAAGATTTTGCCCAAAAAGGTAAATAGGGAAATGAGCATTAGGTTCTGGCCAATGATCTGTGCACAGGCCTGCAGAGGCAACTGAAACAGACAGAATGGTTCCCAGGTCGTGAGACTTTAACATCACTGCAATATATTATTATCTTATCAGAGGAAAGGGATATGCCAGTCAAAAACTGTACTGGTCAGCTACAGAGGCATAAGAAAGAAGAGAAGCCGAGGCAAACATCTGACATGTCTAGGGAAGTACAGTCCAGGGGCCAATGGCCTTTAAGTATTCTGGCCTTACAGCAAGACTTCAGATCATAAATACCTGGCTCATCGACGTCTTTTAAGACAAATGAATAAACTGGCATGTGAGAGGCAGAATAGCACAGTGGTGAAGAACTTGTGTTCTGGAGTAAAAGGCCTATTGAGTCTCAGCTCCCCTATTTACAGGCTGTGCTACCTTGGATAAATTACTAAGCTTCTGTAAGTCTCACCCTCCTCATCTAAAAAATGAGGAAGGTTCTAAGTGCTTTATTTGTATTATTTCGCTTGGTAAGTTGTCGACCTAAGGTCATCATCAGCTGGGAAGTGGGGAACCCAAACCAGGATTCATTACAGTAGCAGGCTGGTGATCTACTTTCCAGGTGGGTGGAAGAATTACCTAAGTTAATTCGTTCGCTCATTCTCAACACTCAACAAACACAAGTGCCAGGTACTGTGCAATCTGCTAAAGCACTTAGCATAGATCATTGGTATACAATACTCAAAAATGTTTGCTCTTTCTATTAAGAAGAAGGAAGTGCTTGTGCAGAAGTGAATATTCCAGTTCTTCTAACAGTTACATTTCTCACTGTAAATTAAAAGGTTGATTGTGTGATCTTCATTAATATCAAGCTGCCTAAGTTGGGGCCCCAGTCGTGTTTTGTGCCAACCAGGCTAAAGGCTGGGCCCCAGATGATGGCCAGTTCACTAGGGGAGAAGGGGAGAATCCAGGATGCTGCTGGCTTTGCTTTGAGGCAAAAAAAATAGACCGCTTCACAAAGATGGGCTGACCAAAGAAAATCAAGATATCTGTTTCTTTAAAATTCTAAGAAAAACTGGAAGAAAGTTTCATAGCTTCTAGTAAGCTAGGATTAAAGATGAAGGAATAAAAGGGATTTTTAGGAGAGCGAAAATAGATTATCCTCATAGAAAAATATTTTTAAACTTTAGATTTTCTGAGCATTCATTAAACTTTTTCATATGGCCTTTAAACCTGCCATCTGAGATGAAACAACTATAAAGAGAATGTTTTACAAACTTCAGACTTACAACAATGACTGTCTGCTGTTGTTCAATCAATTATTAATTATTCTCATATAAGTACAACCTTCAGATTAAGAAGTTGGACCCATAAAATGCTTTAGTACAAAGAGAATCACATAAGCTCTGCCAAAAACGCATGAAAACTGGATCTTATTTTCTTATGGTATCAATTTTCAGCAAGCTGACATTACCCCCTATACTTCTCTCTGTGAAGAACACTTCTTTCATGTGTCAATTACCTCAACTTTGTGTGTGAGAAGTGAAGTTTTTCTAAAATATAGAGACATACATATACACAAAATCTTTGCCTTTGTTGAAAAAAGAGCACTCTCTACTTTAATACCTTTCAAATAAAGAATACATTAAGGTTTATAAAGCCCATGCTTATTTCCCTTCTTATTATACAACATGGACTTCCTTCTCAAATAAATTTTATAAATACATTTAATCCAAGTGTATGCTTAGATATGCAATAGCTAATGTTTAATAAAAGTTGGCCAATGTCACCATAAGTTGAAGGAAAACTCAAATGCTACAAAAAAACAATGATTTTTAAAACTGTGAATATTGTATATGTGTATAGTACAGGTATCTATGGAATACAGTATAAACTTCTAGAATATTATTCTACTGCAAGCATTTTAGCCAATGGTGGACATTATCCAACCAATTAGCTCTAATAGGGAGATGACTTTTTTTTAACATTTAGTTCGTTCTGCAAAGTCTGAATTTTTTTTTTTTTTTTTGCGGTACGCGGGCCTCTCACTGTTGCGGCCTCTCCCGTTGCGGAGCACAGGCTCTGGACACGTAGGCTCAGTGGCCATGGCTCACGGGCCTAGCCGCTCCGCGGCATGTGGGATCTTCCCGGACTGGGGCACAAACCCATGTCCCCTGCATCGGCAGGCGGACTCTCAGCCACTGCATCACCAGGGAAGCCCCAAAGTCTGCACTTCTGTGCAATGTGAAAATTGTGCCAGCTAATATAACTCATCTGTGCAAAATCATGTAGTACAATAAGAAGAGAAAGCAGTACTTTTAATGTCTATGTTACTGTATCATTTAAATTGGCAACTTAAAAAGATTTTAATTATTGTAATCACATATAAGTCAGACTTGATGATACTGACTACAATATGACAGCTAACCAGGTACCTTGTTTGATAGTCCCGGCCCCAAAATATCAATAGCCATATATATGATGGGAGTTCATACCCTAGTACCTAGTAAATGTCTGTGTATTTTTTTAGACATGTTTCAGTTTTAATGATATACTGGATATAACTATTTGTTTCCTTTTTATAGCATAACCTGATGAAAAAAAGCAGTTACCTGTACTATAAAGGGTACAGAGTACCAAGGATACATTTATAGTGACGAAAATGAGTTAGCCTCTAAATTACACACTGAAATATTAAGTAATTGAAAAAAATCAACAATAAACTGGAAGGTAATTAACAAAAGCCTGACAAGCAACTACAAAGCCTTTTACAAAATACTGACTAATCTTTCTTTTTATAGATGTCATCCTTTCCTTTCTCCAATTACATCATGCAAACTCAGTTATTTTTAAAAGATAAGAGAACTTAACACTGGTGAACTGATACCCATCTTTGCATATAATTTTCTGGAAAAATTATATGGATTTCTCACACGGCCATACTTCTTAAAGCAGTAAAATACATAAAGTGCTTTTCTTTTCCTTGTCAGAAGTAGAAGAGAACAAGAAAGATGTCCTTTATGCTTCCTCCTTCAGTTATCAAATATTTTATCCCAATTCACACCCCTTCCTGCAAGCCTCTAAATCCTCTGTGAGACCAGCTTATTTAAAATTGGTTTCTTATTGCACTAGACTCTCAGCTTAGTGAAGGCAGAGACCATGTGTTTGTTTGCCACTGAATACACAGAAAAAGATATTTCATGAATAAATATTTTTACATGGAAATAAAAATATAAGATAGAAATATAACATGGTATCAAAATTAGGGTACTCTGAATTTTATTTTAGTTTTTGGCCTTCTAAAAAATGATTTCAATTTTCTATTTTAGCTATTATAAAAATGAAAACAAAGTTTGCTATTTGCCTCTTTTCAATAATCTGTTATCTGACAAAGTTATGCCCTAATATTTCACTTTCTGGTTTTCTAGTCAGACTTATATCTCACAGTAATTTTTCTGCATTTGGTGCAAATATTTTAAAATAGCTGCTGCTTGAACTGCTCCAAATCCTGGTTCTTACACTCTCTCCCTCATCACTCCTTTCTCTTTCACCTGTTTGTCTTTTTTCCCAGCTTCATAAAGAAGGGATAATTTTACAGATTGGTCCTCAATTTTCTGATATTTCCTTCCACATCAGTAACTTTGGAGGCCTGTTTGACTCTTAGTAGATTCGGCTATGACTTTTAATTTAAAGCCTCTGTCACCAGACCCCATTTTGTCCCCAGTCTCCAGGGTTCCATTTCCAAATCCTGCCTGGGCATTTCCAGAGTCATGTGTGTACTCAAACTCATGTCTGTCACTGAACTCCTTTCTCCCTGAAACGGATGAAGTTTTTCCGTAAGTGTTCTCATCCTCCTAGGTACCGAGGTTTGAACCGTCCAAATCCACTTTTGTTCCCTTAGCCCCACTGATGCCACAGTTGTAAGCCCCTTGACCAGCTCTTTGGAATAGCTCCCTTTTCCTTTTTTTTTTTTTTCTTTTTTCTTTGCGGTACACAGGCCTCTCACTGTTGTGGCCTCTCCCATTGCGGAGCACAGGCTCCGGACGCACAGGCTCAGCGGCCATGGCTCACGGGCCCAGCCGCTCCGCGGCATGTGGGATCTTCCCGGACCGGGGCACGAACCCACGTCCCCTGCATCGGCAGGCGGACTCCCAACCACTGCGCCACCAGGGAAGCCCCCTTTTCCTTTTATTATTAACACTGTCATTGTTCCGGTCTAGTCACCTCCACTTTGAAATAGTTAAGTTCCTAAATTATACCCCAACGAATCCTTTGTGCTTTCTCCAAGCATTTTCTTGGGGGAAGTACTTGCTGCTTCTCAGACACTGCTTTTATGATGTTACTCCTCTGCTCACCAACGGCAGGTTATGCTTCAAAGTTGACAGAACAAGAATCATGTCGCCACCGTGCTGCTCAGGGCTCTTTTTTTGGATGTCTAAACATTTCTTTGTATTTTTTATATTAACATGTCATATTTTTTTCTCCCAAACTGCCAATTATTATCAGACACACAACTTTTTTTCACATTGGGAACATGAAATATGAGATGCTGAAATGAGTTGCTCAGAAATGACAATAATTACAGCCACAGGAAGAGCTCTAAGCTAATGGCTCTTAGCGTATGTGCTGCCAGATGCACAAAGCAGAGGGGAATTTTTAAGATGAAATTCATCTCAAACATTCATCATGGCAAATATATACAGCTTCGGTAGAAAATGATATACCCGAACCCTATATAGTGGTATTCCTCAAGGACCTATAAGATGCCACGCTAGTCCTACTAATTCCCAACTTTGTACTTTAAAAAGTTCTGTATGGTTTTTTAAAGCTAAACAGAAAGCAGTGGGGAGACACTCTGGAACCCGTGATATTAGATCTGAAGAATTATCTAATAATTCAAAGCAGATGATGGGAGATAATTCTCTTGTATGCAATTTAGATGGTTTTGTAGAGGGATGCAAAAAACTGCTCTGATCCCATATTCAGTGACTTGCCTGTGGTTAACATTAGGATAAGGCAAAAATGTGGATAAAGGATAAGAGTTCCACCATGTGGTTTGCTCCTTAGATGAAAACAGAGACATAAATTCTAATTTAATATTAAGTCTTTCCAGGGCAGCCTGAAACTATATTTGGCTTAAAATGTATTACTTTTATTATTTTTTTCTTTCCTTTCTTATTCTACAGGATTTCAGTTTTACCTCCACAATTCTTTCCTGTTAGCCAGACTCATCACATATCATAGTTTCAAATATAACTTGTATAGATAGATAGATAGATAGATAGATAGATAAATAGATAGATAGATAAAGGGATCTCAGGGCTTCACTGGTAGCGCAGTGGTTGAGAGTCCACCTGCCGATGCAGGGGACGCGGGTTCGTGCCCCGGTTCGGGAAGATCCCACATGCCATGGAGCGGCTAGGCCCGTGAGCCATGGCCGCTGAACCTGCACGTCCAGAGCCTGTGCTCCGCAATGGGAGAGGCCACAACAGTGAGAGGCCCGTGTACCACACACAAAAGTGATCTCAGAGTCTAAGATTTTAGAACTAAAAGAAAGTTCCAAATAAATATTTCTAACTCATGAAACTGTCATTAGGTTTCTAATGCTTACTGCTATTCCAGACTTCCTTATTATAATAATGAGCAGGAAAGAAAGTTCTGTGATGCAGATTGCTTGATTCCTGTCAGCTCCCCCCAACCCCCAGCCAACACTTTGGGATCACTTACTAATCCTTGGTCTGAAATGAGTCTTCTTCCTTAATGAGAATCAACTACCAAATGAGATACATCTACTTGGATTTCTTCCTTCTTTGAAATGTTCTGGTGAATAACAAACCCAAATTGAAACCAGACTATCATTTTATCATCCAAAGTCAGAAGTGGAAACAGGAATCAAAGACCCCAATACATATAAACTAGATCCTCAAAAGACATTCACTTGGCATTAAACTGCTTCAAAACTTTACAAGATAAAAGAAGTTTTGTATTTTATTTTCAACATAAAGGAAGCATCGACCAATATAAAACAGTGATCTTTTTCTAGAGAGGCTATCAAATTCCTTTATTTGTAAGGCAGAAGCTAAGGAGGAGAGATTCATGACATGATTTCTACCCAGCAGAAGCCTAGGCAAGCCAGGAGACTCTGTCTGCTCAGATACAATACAATTTTTCACATTATCAAACACATAACTTCTTGGAGTAAATTGAGGTTAACAGAGTAGAACAAAACTATTTTACTTGCTTTGACTTTCATGGCCTAATAATAATGTAAAAATCTTTTTTTTTTATTTTATGGATATTTAACAGAACGAACTAAAGTATAAGTTTAGCTATTAGTGTTGTTCTGTTAAAAAAAAAAAGCATCATGCTGTTTAAAAAAAAAAAATGCAAGCACCGTAATCACAGGTTGTGGAAAGTTCAAGAGCCTGAGAACCAGGCAGACACTGGTTTGAATCCAGGCTCCATTACTTCACTAACTCTGTGACCTTAGGTTTTAACCTTACTGCCCTGAGTCTGGCTAGCTTCATATGTAAAACTGGGATAATCATAGCACCTGTGTCAAAAAGTTGTTCTGAGGGTTAGAGATATTATAAATCACCTAGAAAATTTCTTTAAAGTAAATGTTAGTTAATAATTACAAATTTTTGTTGGTCAAAAGGTACAATTAGCAAAGAGTTAATACATATAGATGACTTAGAATGATGTCTAACACACAAGTGTTAGCTGCTGCCATCGTCACCGTTAAGTGGTAAACGAGACCTGACAGAACATAAGAGAAGAGAAGCAAAATTAATCCCACACCTATACTCCTCAAGGACAGGAGGAGAATTTCTGTCTGCAATAGACTTTATAAAGACGAAGAAGTCAACTTGATAAGATCCACAGATAGGCATGGTCTGTAAAGGCACCATTACTACCTTGGATTTTGCAGCTCGATGTTGGATACTAAGCAAAATATTGAGAAGGGTTTGATAAGGACTCATCAAGAGATGGCTCCTCTTTAGAAAGAGCAGGAAGTGCTTTAATTAAGTCCTTTGATGTCTTCTGATTCCTGCTTTCACCTCTGGAGCCAACCACAAGCCCAGGAGCCTGATAGGCAGAGCAGAGGGCCCGCCCCCAGAGAGAGACAGACTCTGCAGGCTGCCTGCAGGAGGAACAGGGTGGGAGAACTGGGACCTTTATCCTAAGGTTGAAAATAGTATCACACAAAAGGGAAAAAAAAAAACTTAAGTATATGTTCTCAATAAACTATTGTTCCAAAAAGAATTAAAGAGTTCTGGGAAGATTTATAAGTTGTTCTCTGAGTTCCTTTGAGGAAATCCATAATTTTTGTGCTGTGTTAAAATAAAGCACTAAAGAACAGTTCTGATGATTTACTCTGAAATGTATAATATTCTAAGTTAAACATATTTTTTAATTAAAACTTTTACTTCTTTTTTCTTTTTTTTCCTTAGAGGGTAAATTTGTGAGATTTGAACTGAAAAATCCCATATTTTAGTCCTGCTGTTTCTCTGCAGGGTTAACCTAAGATTTAAGCATGGTAGTAAGATTTCACTGGTCTACTTAGAAAGAAAAAATTCTTCCAAGTGCCTTGAAAAGGACATGCACTCCTATCATTGGAATAAACAAGCTTAAAAGCAACTGCTGATGAGCACAGCACATTGATTGGAACTAATAATTTTAAAGCAGAGGAAGTTCCAAAATATATCCTTTCATGTAAGTGACTGAATGGGTGGATAAAGAGAACTCACTATAAGTGAAGTAAACACTGAGGTGGTCTTGGTAATACTACTTGCACTGTTGAAATGTGCAGATACTTTTGGCTATAGGACCTGGAAGCACAGAGTAGGTACTCAATATATATTTGCTGAATGAATGGGTTAACATATAATTACAATTATATGCAGGTATACTTATTCTATTGAATACACCATATGTTGTATATTTAATATGTTGTCTATACTATAATCATTGGTCAATAAACCTGACTAAAACAGAGATCTGTTAACAGAGATGCATCACTGCATTAATGCTAATTAATCTTTCTTTTGAGGAATAACAGGAACATAGTGAAAGGCATCTATTGCAAAATGTCTGTTGACTTTTAAGATTTAGATTCCACCAGATTAGTGTTCTTTCCTGAGGAAAAAAAAGCCTCTTCCTAATCTTCCACTAGGAAGATTAATATCTCTTAAATGATATCACTATCCCTGGAAAAGTTAATGATGGCAAACTGTGGCTATAACATATGAAACATCTAGAATCTGGATAAAGCACAGAAGATCCACTGAGCTTCTGAATATTTTAAAATATATCAATATATTTACTTAAACCATGAGATGGTAGGAATAACTGTACACTCTAAATTTACCTAAGTATATACTCTCTATTTATATGAGTGTACGGACACTTTTATTTTACTTTTGCCTACAGAGTTAGGTATTCTGCATTCATAGATGTGATCTGTATTAAGCCCAAGTAAATATTAAATCATGCTGTTCAGATAGTAACTTTTGGAAAGGGCCACATTCTTGCTTCATGTTACCCAAGTGCAGTTTTTAAAGGTAAAAATTTTATCAATTTAAACTTGCCACAATATCTAGTTTCCACTGCTACCTTCCCCCTTTACTTGAGAATTTGTCTTATTTTATTGATATTATAATGTTTACGCATCGGTCTCTCTAACCAGACTGCAACTTCCTAGGTCTTTAATGCATTTTGGAATCCCGAGTGCCCTGTGCTGAGCAGGTAGTTAGCACATGTTTATGGAAGTGAACTTTGCACTTTCCTCCTCCAACTACATTTTTTTGTAAGTTTCCATTCATTTTGGGGTCCTTTTGTAAGAGAAAGAGTAATTTTTTCTATCTTCATTCACCTCATGAATCTTTTGTCTTTTATAGAAAGTGTATTCTTCAAGGGTAACTGAATACCAAATAGTATCTTAAAAAACAACAATAAGAAAACCTCATAGCTTATTCATTAATTATTATAGACATGAAAACATATTGGGGTTGACATAAATACCAATATACCAATGTGTAAGTATCTTCTTTTATCATAGACATCAAAATTTGAATAACTGACAGAAACAACCTCACTAAAAGTGCCAAAAAACTCACTTAGCAATGCGAGCTACCGAAAGATGTTTATTAAAGTAGCTCACAGCTTCAACTATGTTTTCAGGGTAAGGGGAAAATTCTCTCAAGTTTTTTCTTGCATTTTTTCAAAGCAACTAGAAAATATAATAATATCTTTCATTCTCAACAGTATGTTATGATTTACACATCTAAATCTTAGAAATTTATTCTTAGGGTTACCTACGAGACACCAAGTAATTACTTGGCAAACAGCATTAGCACAAAGGCTCAAGGCTCTTACCATCAAATCCGTCTTCTTCTGACCCTAGTTCATCGTCTGAGCAGATGTTGAGGACATTTACCAGCATCTCAGTCACTAAAGAGAAAAAGGAAAGAAAGAAAGAAAGGAAAACAAAGTCTACATTTTCTACTATAACCTTAATTATTACTCTGGCACTGTTAATGACCAGGCTTAGCAATAACATTCTTACCTATATTGAAGATGGAATTTCCTGCAAGTAGTTTCTATAAAATTCAGACCATAAAAGATAACAGGCTTTGTGTTTCTATGCAGACTTTATATTTTTAAAATTATTAGCTCATACCTACAAAATCTAATGGTAACGTTTATCAGCTATAGGTCAATAGACAGTGGACAAAAGAAAAATGTGGATATGAATATACTATAATCTATGAAGGAGAAAATGGTTACTATTGAATTTTTATTTATTTGTACAATGATGCTGCTAGACTTAGACCAGATTACAAACTTTATGTTCATAGGGACCGAGTGAATGCTAGATCTCTTTTTAAAATTTTTTAGTCCCCCAGAGAACCCAGAATAGTGATAGAAATGTGGTTTTGTGTTTAAGAGAAACTGATGATTGATGAACTAATATATTTGAGGTAGTTGTGAGAATATTAATTTTAAAAAATGAATGTGTTGAGATATATATATATATACATACGTACATATATATATATATACATGTATACAACATTAAATTTCATTTTCAAAAAGGTTTTACAAATGAAGCTCAGGTAAGTTTAATAAGAAATTTACTTGAGTAAATAGATTATAAGAGGGCTGTATAAAAGCCTTAAACACAGAAAATCAGTACTGCAACACTTTACACTAAGTTACATGTTATTTGCATTGAACGTTTTAAAAAATTAGGTTGGGTTCCATCATGAATGTGAAAAGAAGCCTGTCCACTATTTCTTCAAGAGTTACTTTTTAAAATCAGCGTTCTTCTAGCATTGAAGATATATAATAAAGAGTAAAACTTCATTGGAGCCAACATTAACTCAGAGCTTCAGTTTAATTATCAAAAGTAAATTATGTACACACTGCTATATTTAAAATGGATAACCAACAACGACCTACTGTATAGCACAGGGAACTCTGCTCAATGTTATGTGGCAGCCCGCATGGGAAGGGAGTTTGGGGGAGAATGGATACATGCATATGTATGGCTGAGTCCCTTCGCTGTGTACCTGAACTATCACAACATTGTTAATTGGCTATACTCCAGTATAAAGTTAAAAAAAAAAAAGAAAAAAACCGTAAATTATGTACACGAATATATTAATACATTCTTTTATAACAGATGTTCAAAATCTGAATAATTAATGAAACAACCAAAATAAAGGGTGTTCAAGGGGAGTTGTCAGGATTCTCAGTGCTTCTGTGTCCACGCTGTGATCTGATGGGCGCAAGGAAGTGGTGACATGGAGTAGTACTGGGAACATTTACCAAAAACTATTAAAATTTACTTTTGACTTATTTTGGTGTTGAAAGGGAAGACTTCTTTGCTGACAATTCATAGATTCTCGGGTTTAATTGTTTTTAGAATATTTAAAGAAGAAATACATTGACTGTAGGAAAATAAATGCTACACATATTAATACATTACACATATGTATTAATATAAACAAACAAATATTTCAGAAGAATGTACAGCTTTTCTCTAAAATCCCCCCATAAGACATCATTTTTCTGAAACACATGCAAGCTCTTATGTTTATTACAATGCACATTCACCTTCTCTGTGATGCTCAAGATGTTGCATGAGGAATGATCCAGATTACCACCATTAAACCTCCTGAACTGAAAACTCAAGTTCAGTGGGTGCAGGCCTTTCCTCAAAATTTTTGCTGAGGTTTAGGTCAAAATATAAAAACCAAATAAAGGGAGAAGGAAGGAAAGAAGGATAAGGCCCATTCTTCTGTAAACCTGGGGCAGGCTAATAAACAACTTTTTAAATGTAAATTTGTCTCACCTTATACTGATGGCCACCATATTTAAAATGAACTAGTTTTTTGTTACTGTACATGTTGTGTTTCAAAATATTGTAGCCATTAATCACTTTCCTACAAGGATTATTATTAACATCAGAAATGTGAGGAAAGCATGGTTATTTCAAGCTTTTAATTTGACCAGTAGTCTATAAAATAAAATTATACTTTTGAATTATAATGCAAAGGGGTAAGAAAAGAAGGTAGCCATTATAGCTTGAAGCCAATCAAAACTATGAATCTGTTATTTTTTAAAGGGTTGGATTATTCTAATGAGGTTATATAAATTATCCTAATATTCCTCATTTCTTTTATTTCCCCTTAATTCCACCCATTGCATGTTGTTAATAGCATATACAGTGACATACTTTCAAATCACTGCTCCTATGGTGAAGCTTATGAGTTTTACTGGTTAGGCCAAAGTGTTTCTCTTTCTGACTGTTTCATGGTAAAAAAAAAGCCACATTACCTCTCCTTCCCTCCCATACTATTTTATTAAGAACACCTCAGGATTCCACAACACACCTTTTTCCCCAACAAATGGCAGGGACCAAGTGAAAACATCCATGAAATTTGGAAGCCAGTATGGATGAGGAGAACAGTTGAATTGCCTGATATTCATGACATTGTTCTCATACTTCAATACTGCAGCTGAAAACAACAAAAGGAAGGACATTAGATTCACAAGCACATGTTTCTGCTTCTACACATGGCTTGAGTTGATCAAGAAAATTCAACTATATATTTGACTTAAGTTCCAAAACATCAAGGCAAACAGCTTCATTGGTCACAAATGTTCATTTAGTTATGGATTTAAACTTCATTCAGTGTAATATCTAACTGCACAATGTATAAATACTATACATGAAATGGCATTATACTTCGGCAAATATTTATATAAGATAGTTAATCAAACGTCAGCAATTGGATCAAGCTCCTTTTGCAGGCAAGAACATTTTAGTCTTATTTAATACCTGGTGACACGAATAAAAGTGGCATAGCTAAGGTAGTGTGATATAATTTAATAATATCCTCAAGTACTTGAACAGAATTTATATCTATTGTTTTTAAAGCACGCTTTTTTCCAGTACAACTCACAACAGTTGTACAAAATAGTTTAAATTAGACTGCACTCTTGACTTAATAAAGTAAAATGTTTGGACTGAATCCTGCCTTAAGTAATATGCTGATGTTGACTCCACCCTTGATTTCTGAAAAGGATGCACCATCCTCAAAAATAGGAAAATCAATCTGCCTGCTTCACTCTGCTTTGCCTGGTGTCTGTAGGTTGGATACACACTCACATGGGATGTTATGGTTGCAGAGATGTTAAGAGCATAGCTAGTCTCACTTCTAACCAGGTTCAGAACCTCATCTATAGCAATCGGGACACAGGGTGAGCAGGTGTCCGTGAATACTTTCAATGAAGCAAAAGCTACCTGTTTTAATAGGGTCATCTCCTCTATGGATAGACAATTTTAAGTTGTAGGAAATTCTCAGGGTGAATTTAAACCTTCTTTACTACTTACTGATCCTAGTTCTGCCTTCTGGAAAAATACAGATCAAGTATACTTCTGTTTCTAAATGACAGTCCTTTAAATATTAAGAACAGTACTCTCATACTGTACCTTGCTGAGCTTTGGCAAGATTTTACTGTTATTATCCTATCATAGCATGATTAGCATTATATTAGCAGAAACTATTGAACAGATCCTAGATGCTGTCAAATGAGTTTTTCTTGGTTTTGTTTGGTGGTTTAAAATACAGAAAAATTAATCATCTCATGACTTTTTAATTTTTAGACTGACTTTTATATGTGGAAGATGTTATTGCATGTGATTGCTATGCATAAAGATAGCCCTTAAAAATCTATTGTTTTGGAAAATTTCCTGGGAGTTTACTGGGTTTGAGCTTTGCATGAATGTCTGCACTAATATCTTACTCAACTACTTATCGATATCTTTAACATAACATTGCTTTCATAATGTTCAAAATGAAGGAAGCATTTTCCTTCCACCTGGAATATTTTCTCAGAAACCTCTGAATTTCCAAATTCTTCCCATCCTTCGGTGCTCAGACCAAACACTATCCCCTCTGTGAAATCTTTTCTGATTTCCTCTGGTGGATGTCTCTCCTCTGAATTCCAAAAGCCCTTGACTTACAGCTCTATTTGCATTTATTATTCAATTTTGATCATAGCTATTCTATGTATATATGTATATATCCAACGTCTCCCTGCGGCTGTAAGGACAAGTACCATACAGCAGGCTTTCTACCTTTATGTTTCATATACCACCTTCTTAGCATAGATGCTCAGAAGCTAAGGATACATCTTGATATTTCCCCTATAATCTTTTTCAAGAAAATTCTTCCTCATCCCTTTGACCCTTCCTCATATGAGACAGCTTCTAGAGCCTTTCCCCCATCTTGCTTATCCTATTCTGGATGCATGCCACATCAGCAATGCTACTGTTAAAGTGTGGCTCAGAACTAATATAATCTTGGTGGGGATGATCAGTGCAGAGCATGGGAAGGATGTATAGTTTTCTGTGATTTGCGTACTACATACATCATATTGCAGCTGAATAATAAGTGGATGTTTTCAGCAGCTTGAAGTTAACAAAAATCATACTTGAGAACAGTGAGGTTTTTTCCTTTGAATCGTATTTCAGGCTGACCAACCCAGTTCCAGGGAACAGAATCACAGATGGTTTGGGGACAAGAATTGCAGATAATGCAATCCGCACTGATATGGAGGGAGTTACTGTCTTCTTCCCATGGAATGCTGAATCCTGCATACACTTCTGTAAACCTGTTCTTCTTTGCATTATCCTATCATTTATGCGATATGTCATTTGGCCTAAGGATACATTCACATAGTATTAGAAACATGCAAAATGAAAAAATCATGGCAAATTACAATATCAATACTTCGGATCTGCCAGATGGGAAAGGTGAAGTACTTCTCGCTTTTGCTAACTGCTCCCTGAGCACCGGCTTCATGGAAAAGGTCTTTACCATTTTTGAATACTGCATATTATTAGCAGAAATGGATCCTCCCATCTTCAAAAGGATCTCTTAAGGTTCTAAGTCATCTTTTTGAAGAGTTATTTCTCCTCTAAGTCCACTCCCCCACTTTTTATTAGTGTTAGGTTGGTACAGTAGGAAGAAGGAAAATAAGTGTTATAACTGACAGTACCCCAGATGAAAGAGAGAGGCTTTCTATAATATGTCACTTAATCCTTACTACAAATCTGAGAAACAGATGTGACTGCCCTCATGTTATAAACTAAGGATTTGAGGTCAAGAAATGAAATGACTTTCTCAGGATCATGCAACCAGGAACTAACTGGAAGATATCACTCCTATTCAAACTCAGCTTCTACTGACACCAAATCCATTCCCTTTCCACCATTCCCTCTCTCTCTCCTAAATTATAAATGTATGAATTCTAGTCCCAGCTGTTACACTAATTTAACTTTGAATATGGTATTCATAATTAAAGAGGTTTTAGCATTTTGCCAAAATACATGTTTGAGAAAAGTGAAATAGGATGCACATTCACAAGTGTGGATAAGGCTTATCCACAACAGATAAAGCAGAAATTCTGTTTTGTAGCTGGTGAGACAAAGCATTTATTCATTCAATATTGGCTCAACATAATTTATCTGTGTGCCTACTGATAAAGCAGATACTGTTTACAGATTTTATTTTTGTTTATTAACAGCAGAAATAATGCCATTTAACAGCAGCTACGTTTTCTAAGCATCTGCTCTATACCAGGCACTATATTTGGTCTTTTATAATCACAAATCTTTGCAATCTCTCTCAAAAGTGATTCTTACTTGCATTTTCAAAATAAGCAGAGAGGTTATTTGCCCAAGGTCACACATGAGAAGCAGCAAACCTCAGTTTGGGTTTGAATCTGAAGTGCCTCAACTTTCCAGTATTCCACAATATTCTCACCCTTCTCCTTCCACATTTATTCTTTTTTTTTTTTAAAAAGGAGCACTGAACTGGAAGGCCAGGCGCCCAGACCGAGAGATGGATTCTGTCATGAATTATAAGACACAAGGTCACTTAATGTCTCTATGTCTAAATTACCTCACCTCACTACATGGGTTATCCAGATAACTTAGACAACCTCTTCCAGACCCAAATGATGTTCACAAACTTCTGCAGCAAAGATGTCATCATTAACACAAAGACTGATGAATATTCTCAGTAATTCTAAGAGGCTATTAATAGAACTTTTTTCTTATGTTTCTATAAAAACAAAAATAAACAAATGGGACCTAATGAAACTTAAAAGCTTTTGCACAGCAAAGGAAACCATAAAGAAGATGAAAAGACAACCTCAGAATGGGAGAAAATATTTGCAAATGAAGCAACTGACAAAGGATTAATCTCCAAAATGTATAAGCAGCTCATGCAGCTCAATATCAAAAAAACAAACAACCCAATCCAAAAATGGGCAGAAGACCTAAATAGACATTTCTCCAAAGAAGATATACAGATTGCCAACAAACACATGAAAGAATGCTCAACATCATTAATCATTAGAGAAATGTAAATCAAAACTACAATGAGATATCATCTCGCACCAGTCAGAATGGCCATCATCAAAAAATCTAGAAACAATAAATGCTGGAGAGGGTGTGGAGAAAAGGGAACTGTCTTGCACTGTTGGTGGGAATGTAAATTGATACAGCCACTATGGAGAACAGTATGGATGTTCCTTAAAAAACTAAGAATAGAACTACCATATGACCCAGCAATCCCACTACTGGGCAGATACCCTGAAAAACCATGATTCAAAAAGAGTCATGTACCACAATGTTCATTGCAGCTGTATTTACAATAGCCAGGACATGGAAGCAACCTAAGTGTCCATCGACAGATGAATGGATAAAGAAGATGTGGCACATATATACAATGGAATATTACTCAGCCATAAAAAGAAACGAAATTGTGCTATTTGTAGTGAGGTGGATGGACCTAGAGTCTGTCATACAGAGTGAAGTAAGTCAGAAAGAGAAAAACAAATACCGTATGCTAAAACATATATATGGAATCTAAAAAAAAAAAAAAAAAAAAAAAGGTCATGAAGAACCTAGGGGCAAGATGGGAATAAAGACACAGACCTACTAGAGAATGGACTTGAGGATACGGGGAGGTGGAAGGGCAAGCTGGGACGAAGTGAGAGAGTGGCATGGACATATATACACTACCAAATGTAAAACAGATAGCTAGTGGGAAGCAGCTGCATAGCACAGGGAGATCAGCTCGGTGCTCTGTGACCACCTGGAGGGGTAGGATAGGGAGGGTGGGAGGGAGGGAGACGCAAGAGGGAAGAGATATGGGGACATGTGTATGTGTATAGCTGATTCACTTTGTTTTAAAGCAGAAACTAACACACCGTTGTAAAGCAATTATACTCCAATAAACATGTTAAAATAAATAAATAAATAAATAACTTTCATTTAAAAATGCAAGTGCAATAATATATATTCTTTTTTCTTCAGCCACAAAAATACTCATGCAAATATACTTCTCGAATAATCTTACATTAATAACGTATGCATTTTGATTTTTTGCATAATAAATATGTTGCAAAAATACATGAAAAACATTAAACCAGAACAATCCCAAATATTCCGTCACGAAATTCACAGTTAACATTTATCTTCCACCCCTGCCACCTTCCTCTGACTGCCACTGGAATTACAGAACTCAACTGAGCCCTAACAGGGTGCTCTCCTCTGAAGTACTTGAAAGATGTTTATCTCCAGTGCATATAAATAATACAAATGGTTGTACTTCCAGAATCACTCGAGACCACCTCCTGAGAACTTGTCTGAGAAATAGAGAGAGGAAAAAAGAACAAAGTCTACCATCAAGGAACTCCTCTATTCCGCTGGCAATTACACATGACCTCATGTCCTTTACCAATTGTATCAGAGGCCTGGAGAGGGATTATGACACATATACGGGCCTTAGGTTATTAACCGTTGTTCAGAGCAGACCAGACAGCACAGAAGCAAATGCTCTTTTGTTGCACACACAGGGGTGAAGAATAGCCAGAAGAAATTTGGTATAATAGAAAGAATATTAATCCCCATGAATCTGGAGACCTGACTGCCAGTTCTTTCTCTGATGTCAAAATTATGGTTGCAAAATTATGCAATTAGTTGGTCCCATCATGCTTATGTAAAAGAAATAAAAATCAGTGATAAAGAGACTGCTCCTACTAGGGAATAGGGAAGGGGCACTGGACCTCTATTATTTCTAATGATACCACAAGGCCATCTGAATATAGTGAAGCCCGAGGAATAGAATCTGGATCTTAATTCAATCCTCCGTCTATCAAACCATGCACTAAATTGCTAGGCTATATCCAAATCTGTAAACCAAAGGGGTCTCTCTTACTTTAAAATTTAAAATTTTGATGAGACACAAAAACCAATAGTTCACAAAAACTTGATACCATTTCGCAGCATCTTCTTTACAACTGCCATCACCAGGGAAGCTGATGACAGGGCAGTAAATGACAAAAACAGAAAGGTCAAAGAGAGCTTCCAGTTGAAGAGAAGTTATCAAAATATTGCTAGCAAGATGCATCGACTAGCTCACCGAACCATGGGTTCAACACATTCCAAGTCGATTTATAAGGGAACACAGAGCTCCTTTTCTGAAAGCCTTCAGATTAGTAACTGTAATGTTCCCTACATACCTCAGGCATTCTCAACACTACTAGGGCTGTTCTAAGATAGAGGAGAGAAGAGCTCAAAAGAAGGGAAATGATACATTTTATTCTTTTCACCCTTCTGCTAACGTTTTTATCTCAACTCTAATTGACAATCCACTCCCCACTTCAAAAGATAGGACAGAGGGGCAGAAAAGAAACAAAGATGAGAGGAAAGCAAATGAAGGCACTTCAGAACCCCTGGAAGCCATCCAGAAAAAGCGCAAAAAAAAAAAAAAAAAAAAAAAAAGCACAATAAGCCCAGGATGTTTTTTCCTTTCAATTCTTCCACCCTCAGATACTCTAGTAGAAAACGTAGCATCAGCGTGTTCTTTTGACAAAGTCCTACCATCATAGACGGAGACATGATAGTTTGATGGATAAAATTCTTGAGGTAGGACTATGTACTCATAATGTCCTTTGGCAGAATTTTAAGATTATGTTGGTATGCTGCATGAAAGGGTCTTCTCTCTGGGAGAGATGCTACAGATTTTAAAAAATCTATATGTTCCCATGAAGATTACTTTGGGGAGGGTACAAGTTTCGTTTAAAAACTTGAGAAGATATATATGTACATTCACACATATGCATAGTTATTGTAGTACATGTTATAGCGTCTATAAACACAATCTCTACGATTCCTTCCATTTAGAAATTTGACTTCTCACTCCTGTTTCCTTTTTTTTCTTCTCAATGTCCTATACTTGCCTGAAGGATTCTGTTTTCAGAAGATTCCTTTTTTTATTATTAGTGACCTAGGTAAAGGGCATGACCTAGGTCAAAGGAAATTTACCAGTTCATGAGGGTTACTGTATTTGGTGAGCAAGGGCTACACTTGTAACTCACTTTGACTCTATGGCTCATAAGGTTAGGCTCAAAGTAAGTGTTCAAGGCATTTATGAAGATGGGTTTCAAGTCTTCAATTTATAGGTCATTTTTAGGTAATTCTGTCATAATGATATTTTCCAGTATGGGTTTCTTGAGAAATTTAATGTTTAAATTGCTCAATTCAGTACTTATCAGAGTGTATTTGACAGGCACATGCTCAGTAACTTCTACATAATGACTGAATTTCAACCAACCTGAAATATTTTAGTATTACTGGATACAAACAGTAGTTATATATAATTTTCTTGAAGGTATGAGCTAATGATTTTGTACTTATTGAAATACACCTCTGTTCACGTGTTTCTGTATATAATCCTTTTACGCCCAAATCTAACCCTTGTTCCTCCTCTTACCTTGTACACCTTGCACATGCCTCTTTCGTGGCACCTATAACACCTTCTTTAACTTTGTCACAAGTCTCCTACGTAAATGTGGATGATATTATCTTACATGAAGGAAGGTGACTGTACTAGATATATCTATTATCTGAGCCAATCTTATGGTTACGTGTGTGTGTGTGTGTGTGTGTGTGTGTGTATGCATGAGTGTGTGTTTCCCTTCTTAATACTGCATTAGTAAATTCTGAATCAGGTATTATTCAAGTACAGAATTTTGAGTAAAGTAAGTGGAAGGCAGATGATAGAAGGAATGAAGAAGGCATAGATCTCTCTTCTTTTTTTCTTTTATTGTGCTGTGTACCATACCTGGCACATGTTTGATGCTCAACAGTGTTGGCTGAAGAAAAGATCTAATGAAAGGAAATAGAGAAAAGAAAGACAAGATGGAGAAAGAGAGGAAGGAAAGAAAGAAGGCAGGCAGGCAAAAAAAGAAAATAAAGAAAAATTTAAAAACATAAAACAGGTAACTTGTCAGGACACTAAAAATGTAACTAACCACATATGAACAGAAGTCTGAAGGGTGCTTGAAAGAATTTGGGAAAAAGGTACTATGTCACTTCAGAGGCTAAACTCTGTTTTAAAATTGTAAGATTCTAAAATAGATAAGAGTGGAAATAATATTGTCTCTGTCACATAGTAACTATGTGAGCTTTGGCAAACGTTTCTCCTTATTTGAGTCGTACCTTTCAAACTTGTAAAATAAGAATAATTAGGTCATCTTCAAAATATGAAGATCAAATAAAATAACATATGGGATTAATATTTATAATATATACAATCAGATAAAATTTTGGCACCTGAAAAATGTAAAGTATCATGACTCAGTTTCAAATTCCTTGAGGAAAGAATGGCTATCTATTTTTAGTAGTTTTGCCATTTTACAATTCCCACTTAATGTGTCACATCGACATACCATACTAGGATCCAGAGAATTTGGGCCAAAAATTGATCCTTGGGATTAGCTCAAGTCCAGTCAAACACTGTGAATCATTTCTAACATTACGATTTCACATAGAGAATTTGAATTTCTACCATTAAATATTTTTTGCTAAGTCAACAAGAAGGAGTCATAGGCAGTTTTGAGTTCCTTATCAGTTTGAGCTGGTAGGTTCCTTTAAGTTCTATTCTATATGATTATAATGTTAAAATAAGGCTTAATCGACCCGAGACTAAATGATTAAGATTTACCTGAAGCTTTAAACTCCTGGGGGAGGTGGCATGGACATAGGAAACACTGTGCCCATGCCTTGCTCTCATTCAGTACAGCTGATACTTATCAGCTCCAAATGCATAACAAGGGTAAGGGTACCTCGGTGGGAGGTACTTTGAAAAGTAGTGCCTATATCTGTATCTGTGTCTGTATGCGCTTTCACCTCGTACTTGGTATCAAGCCTTAAGCTGCAGCTTGCAATGGTTCTAGGTTGCTATCTCCAAGATATCCTTGGCACTGAGTTAATATAAGCCTATACACTTGATACCTACTTTTTTTCTTGGAAGTAATGTCACTGAGTGTCTTGCAGGTCTAGAACCTCTAGATAATGAATAGCAAGTGATAATCCACTGATTCACATCTTTAACGTTTCATATATGTTATGTGTGTGTGTGTATATATATATACACACATACATATATATATACACACACACACGCACAAATAAATATATATATTTCTTGTTTTTCCTCCTGTTAAATGCCTTATTGACAATTAGATTTCTAGAGAAGTTGGTTTCAGTCCAGGGTAAGCATCCTCTAGCCATCTGTCAGAAAATGTAATGTAACACAAGATGTAAGCCTTAAATGGTCCCGTCCAAGGGGCAGCAGAAGAGCACTGACAAGGAATCTGGATGGAGGACTCAGGTTGCTAGAGGTCCTGTCTTCATCCCCAAGGAAGGGTTCACAGAACACTGCGATCTGATTTTATGGGTAGAGCTTTGTGAAAAGCGAGGATTATCGCACCCACGGCCATAGAGTACTTACTTTGTTGAAGCTCCACAATTACTTAACTGCTGAAATTTACAATCATGTAGTGGTGATGGTTAAGAAACCAAGGCCATTTGTTAGAGTAAAGATACATAGATTATATGTAGCTTGATTCAATTAAAATATATAGGGAAAGTAATCCCTAAATATTCAATCTTGATAGGTTTTCTATTTTCTATTTCATCTTCTATCCCATTAATTAAATGTTTAAATGTAAGCAAGGTGATTACGGGACTAAAACTAATCTGTTTAGAAAGCGGCCTCCAGCAATGACACTTTCACAGCAGAGCTGAATAAACAAAGGCAAAAGCATAAGTGCTTTGGGGGATATCTTTTCAAGGGAGACATTTATTTCAGACTAGTACAAAAGATACTCTAATCTTTTAATAATGTATGTATTTGGATGTACAACACTCATGTAATTTTAAAGTGATAACAAATGACTCTTCATTTCAAAAGCTTTTCCTTTCTTATTGAAAAATAGTCACCTAAACACAATGAACCCCAGAGTTGAATAGGGGATCAGTGCAAACGCTGCCCTGAAAGCTTTCACATAACAAAGCTGATGCACAAGAGCACAGAAGGAGGTTAACCCGTGGACCCTGGAGTCAGACTGCTGAGTTTCAATCTCAGTGCCATTCCCTGACCAGCTTGCATGAACCTTGGCGAACGTATGTAACTCCTCCATGTCCCGGTTTTTCATCAATAAAATCAAGATTATAATGTAGTTCATAGAGTGCTTGAAAGATTAAAGGCATTTATTCATGGACTGGAAATGTGGAGCACTGTCTGGCAATGGTAAATGCTCAATAAATATTCGTTATTATTATTGTTGTAGGTAGAGGAAATCACAACCACAGACGAACTGCACATACTGAAGAATCCTGGTTATAAAAGGCAGCGTAAAGGGGACATTCTACTGAAACCTCTCTGCAGTTAATTTTATCCATTTATCTCAGAGAGGTGATTTCTCTGAAAACCAATCAAAACCTTCTAACTTCAAGTTCTCTTTACATTTAAAAGTCTACCTAAATTTCTTTTTTACCATCTCATACTGATAATAAAAGGAGTGCATATGAAGAGTTTTGTTCATGGTTTCTGCTTCACTCCTTCATAGATTCTTATATTCCATACTGCTTCTTGGTAGATTGTCCTAGGTTTAATAACCATTGTTAAGAAATTATCTTCCTGCTGTGTGTAATTCTACCAATACTCATTGGGCTAAAAAATAAAAATGTTTATCAAATAAATAAAGAAATGACTATTTTTTCATGAGGGTGTATCTTACTTATTGTTTGTTTTTGCTTTAGCATTTGTTAGCAAATATCAAATAACAAAATGCTAACATGAATATATATTTACATTTTCTTTCTTTTCTTTTTCTTTTTCTTTTTTTTTTTTTTTTTTTGACTTAAACAACAAACATTTATTTCTCACAGTTCTGGAGGCTGGAAGTCCAGATCAGAGTGCCAGCAGGGTCAGGTTCTTGGTGAGGGCCCTCTGGCTGGTCTTGTCCTCACGTGGCCTTCCTTGGTGCATGCAGAGAGAGATCCTGTTTCCTCCTATCTTTATAATTAATCCCATCACAATGCCCCAGCCATGACCTAATCTAACAGTAATTATTTCCCAAAGGTGGCACCTCGAAATACATCACATTGGGGGCTAGAGTCTCAACATAATGAATTTGGGGGGAAGGGGGAACACAAACATTCAGTCCATAGATGGTATTTTTATAGTTTATCTAAATGTAAATACAATCTGAAGTGAAAGATTAAGTATCTACATTTTCTATATTGAAATAAGTGAACTGGCCAAACAGTTGGTCAAGAGCAATTAAGAAGACCTTTAGATTTGAGATGATAGCGGAATAAAGTAAGGGTTGGGAAAACTGCTGCCATTGGACAAAGTCTCTAGATTAATTTTATCCCATGTGTAAAGCAACTAGCGATCATATTTACGGCTATGGTTGCAAATACCCCAAAAATGCTTTAAAAAGGGATATGTTAATGATAAAGGTGATGCCCACGCTGAAGACAGGCCTCAGACTCTACAGAAATGGCCCCTTGTTATAAAACGTGGGTGTCTTCGCAGGGAAGTAAACTTTTAAACATGCTGTAGAGAAAGAGGCAGAGGTGCTACTCAGGGTTGCCTGGGCACTGATGCTACTCCCTTCCAGAGACTCCCCCTGCCCCTTTCCCACGCAGGACAAAGATGGAATCTAGCTGGTTCTATTTGGCTCCTGAACCTGGCAGGTTCCAGTTATCTCTAAGTTCCTGGAAGTTATTCCTGAATGGTGAAACAAGCTCCCACTGTGAAAGGACTGCGGTGCAGCAGGGAATGAGATTGTAAGGCCTGGCAACACCATGCTGTGTCAATGGTGTGTCACTGAGCGCTGAGAGCTCCTGCTGGAAGGTGGGGCTTCAAAGCCAGTTGGCTTCAGATATGCTGCATTTGCCCCTGGAATTCACATCACGACTGCCAATCAGACTCCTACCTGGGTTCACTAATTCAATCCTCCCTTACGATGGTATTTTCCTGCCAAGTCAGACATTATCTTTTAATTTATAAATGGTATCTTCCTGAAGCCCCTGTCTACTTTTTGATTGGGAAATACTTGAGGATGTTGAAATTGCAAGTTTTGGTAAGACTAAAATGCTTTTTATAAGTAAATCTATCAAGTTGTCTAGTTTAAAAGTCCGAAACATCATAATATGTTTTTTTCTATCAAAAAGCGTAGACTTTTGCAGAAAAAACCCCCACAAAATTCTTGTAAACAATGCTTTTCCTGTCCATCCTTGAAACCTGATTTTCAACTTCTCTTCCTTAACTTACTTTAACATTGAATTGATTTCTTTCCTGGTTGTCATTTTAATCTTTGGTCTTGATCACTGTATTAGTTTGGTTGTCATTTAGATTTTCCTCTCAACTCCAAAATACATTTCATTTAATAAGTTTAACTTAATTATTTAATTTTACTGTCAATAGATTTTCTTAGAACTGAGTTGTATACTCCTGGTATACATATTTATATTTCTCTACATCTGTAGCATACATCCATCCATCTAGCCTCTCACCTATCCGTATGACAACTCATCTGAACTATGGAGAACTGGCACCACATGGAAACCTACTACAATTTACTTTAGATTTTTTTGGAAGCACAGTTATAACCATTAGAGAGACAAAGGACTTAACTGTTTACATCAAGGTTTAAAACACTTTTTAAAAGAGGTTTATTACAGTTTTCGGCCAAACCGAATTGTTTAAAGCAGAGTTCACATCTGCCATTGTGTTTTTCAGCACTGAGAGATTTCACTCTAAGAGAGCTTACATGTCACTTTCTCAGTTAAGCTTTTTTTGTTGCCACCAGCTTATTTCCACTCTCTTTTCATACTTCTCTTTTCTTTGTAGGATTTTGCAAATATATTTAAATAATTATTGGTGAAATTCTTTAACGCCTATCACACTACTAGATTATAAACCCCACTAGAAAAAAGACCATGTCTGTCTTGTTTATCTTACATCTTTAGCACCTCACATGGTACTTGGTACACAGTAAGTTCTCAATAAAGGTTTGTTACGTTGGTGAGTGGATGAGGTTGAAGTCACTTTCACAGATGGAAAATTATTTTGAAGAAGCAGCAGCAGCAGGAGCAACGTGTCATTACTGCATTTTTCTTCTGTTTGGTGTATCTGGATAATTGTGAAATCGCTTTTCCCTTGGGCTACAGCTTCACAGGAGAAAAACAATTCAAAGGTGCTAAGTACTCTGCAAATGTTTAACTCCAACTGGGAAATCAACACTGGTTACAGCAGTAATTTAAAGCCAGATAAAGCTCTGAGGGTCAACACCGATAGGATACTTTTGGGCACTGTCTTGCTATTAATTCCCAGAAAGAAAATGCTTTGATCAATGCACGTATTGGCTGCCTACCATGTAAAAGGCATGCTACTTGGCTTTACAACGTGTATCAAAAAGCCCCTAATTCAAACTATAATCTGATTGGGAAGTTATAGGAATGCACGGAAAAGCTAACTAGAAACAAAAGTAAATGCTAAGTACAAGGGTAAATGATTGGTCTTGCAGGCGTTAAGGGAAGAACTACCAACAGACAGACTGGAGGGGGTGTAGTCCATTTAGATGGGCAGAGAAGAGCAAGACAAGTATTCTAGATATAGATGAAAAGAAGTGGGTGGGCAAAAGATGTGGCAAAAAGGAAAGCCAAAAGTTGTTCAGGGCAGTGAGCAGAACAATTTGGCTAAAGTAAAGGGTTCATGCAGAGGGAAACAGAGAGATCGGTCACGAAGGTAGATTGACCCATAAAGTTAAATTATAACTATGAAGCTGAAGAGGAAGAGTATTCTGCCAGCTTCTGGGAAGCCCCACACTGACACATGGCGTAATTAGAGCAATATAAAATATTCAATGATGATAACACCTTAATGGTGCACAACACTTTGTTTCAAAGTAATTTCATCTATTATTCACACAGAAATTTTTTTTTCTCATTTTACAGAGATGTCACTGTATGCCCATAATTTTAGATGAGTTAGTTGTTTCACGGCAGAGCTGGGATTCAGAGCTACATCTTTGGCCCTGGCATCTTGCAGGAGTAATTAAGCAGGATTTGTCAGAGTGAGGAAACCAAAGCAGGAAGAGGGGCAAGTTGTTTGCCTGTGTTAATGCAGACTGGAAAGGATAAGAACTGAATGGATTAACACAGGAGATGGGGATTGACATAGGGGAGGGGACATGTACAGTCCTCACTGCGTTCTGAAAGCTGCTTTTAATTGCAGGCAGGTATGAACTACTAATCCGAACCATTGGACATTTAAACATGAAGCTGATCATATGACTATTATCGGTTTAAAGACGGCAGACTAGACTCACAGATGTAGAAAACAAACTTATGGTTACTAAAGGGGGAGGGGGAGGGATAAAATAGGAGTTTGGGATTAACAGATACACACTGCTATATATATATATATATATATATAAAATAGATAACCAACAAGGACCTACTGTATAGCACAGGGAACTCTAACCAATATTTTATAATAATTATTTATATTTTATAATAACCTACAAGGGAAAAAAATCTGAAAAAGAATACATATGTATATGTATAACTGAATCACTCTGCTGTACACCTGAAACTAACACAACATTGTAAATCAAATATACTTCAATTAAAAAAAAAGATGGCAGAATAAACCTATTTCTTTTCTTATTCTTTCATTTTGCCAGAGAGCTATTACTGCTTCCTTAATTCGCAGGAATTTAAAAAATCAAATCACACTCTAACTACTAGGTTATAATCCCAGAGGCCTTGAAGGTCATCTGTTTTCTAAGAATCAAATGGTTAACTCAGAGATTCTTCACGGCTGTTTCTTTCCACTGATTGTGTTTTGAAGGTGCTTGCAACCCAGTTTTATTGCACTGGCTTCTAAAGTTCTCGTTAACATTTATTTTATTCTAATGCAGTCACCCTCCCTTCAGCAGTGAACTCCCAGTCCCACATACTGTACACAGTGCTAGCGTAATAGCTTGAAAGTGCTTCAGAGAGTTTACACAAAAGTCTTTTGAAATTGTGCTCAAACTGAAGAATGTATCTTTCTTCTTCCTATCAGTTTATCTTCTTCTCTCAGGAGAATTTTTTTCTTTTATGAAAAGGTTCCCAAAATGAAATGCTTCTATCCCCTCCCCGAGGGATTGTGATCTGCCCTAAAGGCAGAGTGAAAGAAGCACAGAACCTCAAAGATAGCAATGCACTGATGTCTATTGCTTTTTAAGTTCCTGCCTTGTTAAATCAGAACCACAGACAAAGAAGCAATGCACATCTTATTCGAGAAATCTCTATTGGTCTCAAGCAAAACTGCATTGCCTAGCATTGTGATGGATGGAAAAAGGCTAGATCTGTTTTCATGGAGTTAAAATCTCAATTTTCTCTTTCTCTTTCTCTCCTTTTTTTTTTTTTTTCCTGTTTTGAGGGTTTTTTTTTTCTTTATTTTTTATTTTTTTTTGCTTTATAACATATTTAATCAGTTATACATATACATATGTTCCCATATCCCCTCCCTTTTGCGTCTCCCTCCCACCCTCCCTATCCCACCCCTCCAGGCGGTCACAAAGCACCGAACTTACAAGTTTAAAAAACTTGTAAGTATAGTACATGCTACTTAGTAATCAGTCTCTGTCAAGAAAATTATTCATTTGGGCACTGCCTTCACTAGGTGTAACAGAAAAAAAGTTTAATGCCATAAAACAACAAAAACATAAGTGTTCATATTTTATATACTTCTTGTAAATAACAGGATCACGGTGGGACATGCAAAACAACCTACTGAGTTCTTGCATTTCTTGTAGGTACCAAGGGGAATTTCTGGGACAAGATGGAGAAGTCTTATCCAACCAAAGGGAACTACTCCTTATTGATTTTACACAAGAGGCCTCAAGATTGAGATTTTGTTTGGAGATGAAAGCAAAAAAAGTCTTTGCTGCTTAAAAATAAAAAAGTTGCAAAAACACTGGCCTTGACTTTATTTTTTCCTCTTTCTAATCAAACGTTAACCATTCTTCCATGTCCAGATCATATTTTATCTGAAATAAGACCTTCTCTGACCATTCTAGAAAAATCACCCCTTGTCGAATGTACTTAGTGTTTGACTCTCTTGGTTTTACTTAATGACACTGTCTTACATTTTCATGAAATCATCCAGATGTCTTGCTCTGTCAACTAGTTGATAAGCACTTGATATGCAGAGAACATGTTTTACTTGATTTTGCATGCTTCTTGCCACAGAGGACCAAGGGCAGGTTCTTTTCTAGGAACTAGGCAGTAAGAAAAGGGGGACAACTATCCCTCACATGCTGCCATCCATGGTTGTGGCTACTGATAACCATGCTCCAAGGCCACAGGGGAGGGTCCCCCAGAGTCAAAATGGCAATGAGACAGACTGTGCAGCTAGAGCAAACTCCAGCCAGCAGGGGTCACTCTCTGAGCCATGGGGACAGGGGTTGGACCTTCATATACTGTATCTGTAGGACAGCACAGATTCCTCTGGGGAGAGGTAGAGATTGGGAAGTGTGACATGTGGTTTGCCCTTTGGAGCAGGATCCCTGACAGATCCAGAAGGTACGGGCCTCAGTGTCCAGGCCTCAGCAGGAGGTGGGAAAGTGCGAAGCAGGAGATCGGGGTACAGGCAAAGGGAGAGACCCACTTCCCAAGGGGAAAGTGGAATGCAGGCGTGAAACGAAGGTAACAACCTATTCATAAGGACGGAGGACACCAAGCAGGTGCCTGGGAAGGCATCCTGGACACCAGCCTAGGACAGGAAGCTGCCTCTCACAACTCGCAGAGGCATGGAAATGGCTCCCAATTCCAGGAGTTTTCAGACTGGCTCAGAGATAAGGCTGCCTTTTCCTGCCTCTCCTGGCCTATATCTGACCTCACATGTATTATTATTTTGTGTGTGTGTGTGGTACGTGGGCCTCTCACTGTTGTGGCCTCTCCCGTTGCGGAGCACAGGCTCCGGACGCGCAGGCTCAGCGGCCATGGCTCACGGGCCCAGCCGCTCCACGGCATGTGGGATCTTCCCAGACCGGGGCACGAACCCGCGTTCTCTGCATCGGCAGGCGGACTCTCAACCACTGCGCCACCAGGGAAGCCCCACATGTATTATTTGATTGGTTTCTTTCTGTTTCATTTCTCTTAATCTCAGAAAGCCACACAGAAATGCTGCATATACACTATCCAGACCAATGCCAATGAGGGTTAATGACTGTTTCACACTCTCTCATTCATTCTGCCACACCTGTAACACCTCACATCACTTCCTTTCATAAAGAGATTACCTTTATGAAAGAAAACAATGTGGCCCCTGCTCCTCCTCTCTTCCCTAGTCAGTGAATAATGCCCCCTCCTTTCCTGGTCTCTTTTGGGCCACAGGTACAGCGTTGCAGAAAGAAAGTACAGGATGCTGGACCAGATGATGTCGGTTTGATGCCAGTTCATCACTACCTAACTGAGTGACCTTGGGCAAGGCAATTACCATAGAGACTCACTCTGGGGGCAAATGATATTTACTTTAAAGTTTAATTCAATTTTTAAAAAATAAATGAATACATACCTGTCACAAGGTCTGACTCATGGTAGGTGCTCAACAGATGAAATCTGAATTTAAATTTCAAGCTATAGCTTCTTTTTGCTTATTTTTCACAATGCTTTACATGTGCAGACACACTATTCTTATTTAAATCCCTATCCTTCTTAAGAAGTGTGATTTTGGATTTCTTTCAATTATTCTTTCTTTTAAAGCCTATACCTATCATAGCAGTAGCTCTCAACCCTACTTTACATTAGAATCTCCTAGAGAACAAATAAAAAATAACAGTGCCTGGGCTCCCACCTCTGACCAACTGAATCTGGAACTTTGAAGATAATCACAAAATCTGCATCAAACAATAAATGAAAAAGTAAGGAGAAAAAGAATGTCTAAAAATGCTTAATTAAAACCAAACCAAAAGAGAACTTAGTTATAACACATACTATACAAAACTCCAATTGGGATTTGAAAACACTCACCTTTGTTATTGTACACATCTAAGTAATTTGGTGCTGAAAAAATTGTAATGAGAGAAGGGAAGCCTGTTGTTTGGCTTTTCCTGTACATGCGGTACCTAAAAACAATAAATACAAGTCAAAACAAGGCTAAGTATGGAAAAAAGATGATATCAAAATAGACATTTAGAAATAGAAAATTAAAGTTAAGTTTTACTATTCAAAGAGAATTCAATCATGGAGGCACTAAAAATTTTCGCTCTGAAGTCTGTTATACACAGACATCAATTCATTTTGAGGGTGACAATGGAAACACACAGTCATATGTACAATTTCAAAATAGGTCTTTTCTAAGTTTAGCAGACCTGGGGGAGAGTGGAATTCAGTGAAAAATCAGAATTCCTTTCCATGTTCAATAGAGAGGACAAAGGCTACTTTTTGTACACAGATACCTGTACCTACCATGTTTTTCAGAAGTTTGCCAATATTTTTAACCTAAATAGATTAAATAAGCAGAGTAATATACAAAACTTTACCACTAATAACCAGGCTGATTATTCTATTTGTAACAATATTCTGTTATGGTTATATAAATCCATTTTGCCTAGACCAAGTGATTTGCTTTTCATAGAATGTCTGGTTAAATCTATGGGTTTTACGAGCTGAAATTGTTTCTATTTTAGAATTTTATTTATTACCAATCTCTTCTGGTGTCTATAGGTCAAAGATTATTGTCTCAGCAGGGAAATATTTAATCAATCAGTAATGAAGCCTCTGCAAGATCTTTGGAAATAAATTAACAATCCAGTTACTTTTCTTTCACTGAGACAAAAATAGGACTCTAGTCCTCAAATCAAAAAATAATACAGGAGATTTGGTTCTTTTCCATCAAGGTGAAAACGTATCGCATGACTTCTATGTGACAGATTTCAGGAATATTAGTTTAGAAAAATTCCTAAAGTGCAAAACAAAATTTTATCATTCCTTGGTTCTTCTGCATCAGTTATTTCTGGCAGACTAATCATGCCTAATTTAGCTGGGTTCTAAACAGGCCTCAAATAGTACCTTTAGATAGATTAAATAACCACCTTAAAATTTATAATTTTACAAATATTTTGATACTACTTTTCCCAAGAGAAAATATACCCTTAAAAATGTTTTGAAATATCCTAGAAGTATTTATTCTGCTTATGGAACTGAGCTTTGTTGGGGGAAAAACTCAGAATGGAAAAGAGAGTGACACTCTTAATCCTAGTACCTTGACTTTATAAACTGTGGCTGATTATGCCTACTTGATAACAAATAAAAACAAAAAATCTGGATGACATAATCTCAACTTTCCCCAATGAATCAGTCAACTGCTCATTTTAAACAAATATACTTGTTGATCTTAATCGACACACTTAACCTGTTTTTAAATAAGCAGATGGACTTCAGGTCTATCATGGAATTAAGATAAATCTGTTTAACATGTTCAGGTGGGACAGTCAGCCAAAAACCAATGGTGACACCACTGCCCTGAAAAGTGAAAAAAATTATTTGAGCACCTGATGGGCTGGGTATATCAATAGGTTACTGCGAACATCAGCTACAAGAGCACTGAGCACACAATATTGGATCAGTTCATACTTGCTGATTGATTGCTTGAAAAAAGCTAATTTTGTAAACAACAGGATCTGCCTTGATTAAGAATCATCACAGGTATGGGCTTACTTCAAAATGCAGGCATCTGAATTCCCAATTTCAGTACACAGATTATAAAAATAAATGTTCCTCCTTTTCAGAAAACTTAGAATATGAAGGAATGAGCTTAAGCTTTTGAAGGCAAAACAATGCCTTTCAGTGGAGCTTACTGGGAAGGGTATTGGACTTCAAACCCTAGAATTAATTATGCTTATTTCTCCCTATGCCTATCTCCCAAATGTAGATTTAATGTACCATCAAAGTGCATATCTGATATTTTTTAGATTTCTAAACCCTTAGAATCAGTTTACATTTTTAAAATTTACCAGATATTACAAAATCATGTTATGCATTCGTTAGTTAGATATAGGATTTTCCCCATCATTTGAATGTCTCTTGTTTTTGCCCTTTAAAACTTGGGATCAGGAATGATACTCTTTAAACAAGAGTACAACATGCAATATCTGTTAAATACGTATGTGTAATTCTCATCCACACTGCCAACCAAGACTGAAAAGGAGCTGGCAATTTACTCACTTATGGGACAATGGTAAGAGCAGGAATTGAAAGGAGGTGGCCCCACAGTGCTCAAGACAGCCAGGTGGAAATTCTACCTCTTCAAGCTAAAAATGAAAGGACTTTAAAGGGGACTTTACTGCACATCTGCAACCACTTATTCCCCAGGGCCCTGCCATATCTGTGTCACCAGAAGGCAATTTTTAGGTCTAATTCCTTCAGGGAGAGAGCTTGGTAAAGGGAACCTCCACGGCTGAGCATATGAGGGACTGACAAAGGGCAATGCATGGTTTTCATAAACCCACAAAACTGCTCACCCTGCGTCTTGGGCTTCATGGGCTCGAAGTATGGATAACAAGTTATTGTGCTGTAAGAATTCACATACAGCCGGGTAACTGCCAGAGACAAAAAGAAAAGAGAAAAGCATCTGTTATGAAATCATCAAGAGTAGCACATTTATCTGTAACATCCAGATTTATGTGACTGGATCAAGTATAATCAAACATATATCATTCATGAAACAAGCCTCTTGGTTCTAAGGACAGGTTTTCCCCTGTGGCAGAAAAAGTACCTATAGCTACACTTTTGTGGTTTTTTTGAAGTATAGTTGGCTCACAATGTTGTGTTAATTTATGCTGTCCATCAAAGTGATTCAGTTATACATACATATGTACATTATTTTTA
This sequence comes from Mesoplodon mirus, assembly GCF_964341445.2. Taxonomy (NCBI): domain Eukaryota; kingdom Metazoa; phylum Chordata; class Mammalia; order Artiodactyla; family Ziphiidae; genus Mesoplodon; species Mesoplodon mirus. Next base: position 15,970,517 of record NC_138977.1, on the reverse strand, counting down.
ATTTTTTTTTCCATTTTTTTCCATTATGGTTTATCACAGTATATTGAATATAGTTTCCTGTGCTATACAGTAAGACCCTGTTGTTTATCCATTCCATTATAATAGTTTGCATCTGCCTATAGCTGTACTTTTCTTTCTTTCTTTCTTTCTTTCTTTCTTTAGGCCGCACCGCATGGCTTGAGGGATCTTAGTTCCCTGACCAGCGTTCGAATTCAGGCCCTCTGCAGTGGAAGCGCTGAGTCCTAACCACTGGACCACCAGGGAATTCCCTATAGCTGTACTTTTAAAGGGCTGGAGGTGTGTGAATTGGAAAAAGAATGCTGTCATTATATAACGACACTAGAAAAGTATCCAACTCATAGAGAAAATCAATATTATTAAGTCTACATCTAAACACAAAGTGAACTGAAACATAAATATAACATGAGAGTGGAATTTAAAGTATAAATCCCAATTTTCTCAAATACAGCATTATTTGTATTTGGGTGCCTGTTTGAGAGCTTGACAGAAAGGACTTTGCTAGGGAGTGGGAGAGAGTAAGTCTTCTGAAAAGTCAAACTGCCAACTTCTTTATGGGTACATCAACTGATTATATCATTCAAAATATAAACAGAATTATGAAATCCACAAGATTTGAAAATGTGTACTTTAAATGTGACCAACAGAATTTTATCTTAAGACATTCTTTGACTTAATAAAAATATCAAATATACAATCAATATGATTTTGTCTGTTAAGAAAGTCTCAAAACCAAAGACGAAAACTTCATTAAAAATGAAATTCAAATTACAAACTAAACTTGAAAGACCTTTTGCAATCACTTTATCTCTGCTCCAAGAGTTTGTAATGAGAAAAATGTATATCATAAAAATGAATAAATTTTAGATAGTTCAAATCAAGACATAGCAACCAATGCTTGTTTAAATATAAACAACCTACAGATATTCACTAGAACCTAAACTACATATACTATAGGAAACAGTTCACAATTATAAAAATAGCTCTTTGGGGAAATAATATATGTCACTCAAATAATTTTTAAAAAGAGAGAAGATGAAATCATTTCTATGCTACAGATTTTGTAGGAATTCTCTGATGAAGAGGAAAAAATACCATTAAGATGGCATATCACTGTAGAGATACTGATTATAAAAAGGATTCAGTTTTTTGGCAAAAGTGTGATCTGAAATCAAAAATAGTCTTTGTGCATGTGCAACATGTGCACACATATTTGTGCACATGTGTGTGTGTGTGTGTGTGTGCACATGTGTCTTCTAGAATATTCTAGCAATTTGCTAGGGAGATAGAAAGAGGAGACATCCATGCCGCCTTCCCTTCCTAGTGTTCCCAGGTCATCCCAATAAATAAACCAGCTAACTGATGAACATTAGCATGATCTACAAATTGGAGGAGATGGCCCACCCAGAGTGTCTACATGGAAACGTGTCCACATGGTACCTAGATCAAGAGTTGGTCAACATGTGCCGTCAAAGACTTCTGTTCTACTTTGGGAAAAGGTGAGTATATCACTTTTCCAGATCAGTGTGTCAACAAAAGAGACCTTAATTTCAGAGACACTGGTTGGTCTTCAAAAATAGCACATTTGCTTGGTACATATTAGCTACAAGATGCCCAGCCAAAGGGTGACAGAGTACCGGAGGCATTCAATAAATGTTCCTTCCCTATCTCTTTAAGCAGAGTACTTACATTTCTTGTGCCCTCAAAATGCTTCTTTAGAAAGACACTACTGCCTTGTTGTACTACTGTAAGACAGAGGTTGTTTGTCTATGTTTGTCACTTTTTCCCTTGTGCAAAGGGCTTGGTTGCTCTTTTTTATCTATTTTTTTCCTTTTAGAAGAAGTTACCTAGTCTTATGAAAACATAATTTTAATATATTTTCTTCATGTTAAATTTGATACCTTTATGTGTTTGAGCTAAGTTTTCCCCCATGGAAATATACATCTTATTTTTAATGGAAATCTGAAGAAGATAAAATTAACCTACCTAGGTTAATTTGCTAGGTTAATAGCTTTAAGTGAGGAACACTTGATTACTTTGAGCGAATTCATTTTGAAGATTTTTAGAAATGTAAAAGCATTCATACTCAAATACTCGAACTTTCTAAGGTTTACAAACATTTTTCTAAATAATAATTTCTTGAACAATATTAGGAAAAAACCCTCTACCACATTTTTATGCTTTTTAATGGAAATGATGATAAACCACAAAGTGTTCAGCTGAAAAGCATTAAAAAAGATACATGTAGAATGGTAGGAAAAGCAGAGTTCAGAACACCTTAACACCATAGAGAGAGTTGGAAAATCATTAATTCACCAATAATTTATCAAACACTAATTGGTGATTTTCTTTCCATTTGTTATGAGACACAGGGAGGGGTGGTATGATAAGTGCAAGGCATGGTTTCTGTCCTGAAGATATAATCTAGGTAGCAAGGTAAAACATATTTTTTTAAATTAAAAAAACTACATTAAAGATAAAATAATAAAGTTTTGTAGAGAAATTATAAAGCAAAAAAGAAAGCACGTGGGTCTGAGGAAATCTTTTTGAAAAATATGTATCTTGTAGTAGTTTTTTTTTTTTTTTTCCTTTCTCTTTTCATTAATAAGGTGACATTTCTGGGCCCACCAAGAAGAAAGAGCCTTTCCTCCTCCAGGCTGATCAGCTCAAGCCGGGGCCATGGCCTTCTGAGCAGAGGGCGGGCTGAATCTCAGCCCCACTCATCCCCCTCCACCGGGGTATCCTTGTCAGGCACAATCTAACTGTATGAGTGATTCTGCTGGAACAGTTTTTTTTGACCCTATGTCCTGAACATGTCTTGTAATGACACTTGCTTCAAGGATTGGTGAAGGCCAGTGATGCTTTCAGCTTTGTGATATTTACCAGCATGCGTTGCTGTATTTGGGAAAGAAGCTATTGTAGTCTTTGAAAATGTTGGGGTTTTTTCTATTGGAATATGATTATTCCTTAAGCACTAGAAAATGCATCTTCTCTGAGTAGAAAGGGAGGTGGAAATTTCCATGGAATAGTAAGGATCCTTAGATTTGGGTTCTTATTCCACTTCTTTGAGCCTGAATTACCCCATTTTCAAAAATGCAGACAGTATTATTTATTTCATAGATTTGAGATGAAGATTAAATGAAGTAGAAATATATGTAGATGTCCTAGCCCCGTGCCTGGCCCATGGCAGTAGACATTCAGCCACTCCTATTTGTGTCCTCACCACCACAGTGTGGAGGTAGGAATGTGCCACAGAACGTGAGTCAGCAACCCCAGATTCCAGCAGTAGCTGTTCCATTTATTAGCTGTGACTTGTGTTAGACCTTAGAGGCAATAACTTATGGGGATTAGCAGACAGGCAAGGGGTTAAATTCCACTGAAGGAAGGAGAGGAATAGGGAGGAGACTGAGCATGAACAAAGGTAAAGAAAGTAGAAAAGACAAAAATGTGAGAAATGATAGAAAAACTGGCTGGGCATTAGAGCAAACAGCTATTATTAGACTCATTCTATTGCTTCTCTTATTATTTTTGTTTCTGGCTATATTAAACTCTATTTTAGACCTTGAAATAAATCTTGTAGATTTCAGATGCTTTAACCATGATAATAGCCAGCAGGCATTATTCAAATGCCTTTTTATGCTTCTATGCCTTTGCTTATACTTTCCCTGAGTTTGTCTGTTCCTCTGCAAAGGCCCACTCTTCTGCGAAGCCTTAGCTAAATTATCATTTGTGAACCCTACCCTTCAAACCTACCTCACCCTGAGGTGCATAAAATTGCTACATCCACCATGTTCCCATAACATATGAATCTAATACATCACTCGTCACACTGCAGTGTAATTTATGTTTATACATCTGCTCTCCAGTTAATAGCGAATGCCTTAACAGACAGACACTGTTTTATTTGCCTTCATATTCTAAATGCTCAGCAGCAATTTGTCAGCTTACTGAAGCTCACACACAACTTTTGGAGGAGCCTCAACAGGGGCAGTTATGCAGGTGCGAGATGCAGAGGGTTTCTTGCCCTCATTGGCTTCAGCCAAGCAGAGGCAGGCAGCCTGCAATCCCTTGCCAATGGACCAAGAGAAAGCCTCCACCTGCCTCCTTGGTGCCTCACCCACTCTCAGCCTGGTAGTATGGAGGACTCGCCCCCCTGCCCAGCTCCTCCTCTGCATCTTGGGGCCTAGCAATGGGTTCCTAGCCCTGGGGTGTCCTGGCACTGCCCGGATGCTGTCAGGCCTATCTTTTCCTAGGACTTGCCGTGTTTTTTTTCTTTGCTCCAGGTTCTCCAAACTGATTTCATTTTGCCCACTAGGGATCAAGTCTGGAAGGGCCCCAACTCTTCCTGCCAGAGCTTCACCAGAGCTTAAGTCCTCACTTGCTCCTGGCTGCCAGCTGCCTCAAGAGCAGTGAGCAATTTTTATTTAAGGCAAACTTTTTACTGAAGTATAACATCTTTACAGAAAATTGCACCAATCAGACGATTACAAGTGGACACCCTTGTAACTAGCGCTAAGATCAAGACAAAGAACATTACCTGAACTCCTCAAATGTCCTTCGAGTCACCAACACCTCACTAAGGGTGACCACCATCCTGGCTTTTAACCTTATAGACTTGGTTTCTCTAATGCTGCACTCTTATTTCAATGAAATCACCCAGTATGCACTCTTTAGTATCTGGTTTCTTCCACTCATCATTATACTGGTGACATTGATCCATGTTGTTCTGTGCAGTTTTTCTCATTCTCATTTGCTGCATATAGCTGCATAAATATACTACAGTTTATTATTCATTCTACTAAACAGACATTTGGGTTGTTTCCATTTCTTGGCTATTATGCATACTACTGCTAGGAACAATCTTGTATATGTCTTTTGGCACACATGTGTACACACTTCTAGTGGATATAAAAATAGGAGTAGAATAGCTTAGTTATATGAAGGTTCAGCTTTAGTGTCTACCAAAGCAGCTACCTGTAATTTGGGATTGGGGGTAAAGTGAGACCATTCGGGTAGTCATCTTTCTAGAATTCCAAGAGTTTTTATCTTCCTCATATTTTTCACTTCCCTGCCTTCAAGAGCCTCCCCCACGGATTCTGGTCGGATATGTTCTACTCATCCTTTAACACTTAGGTCTAATAACATTTCCACCATGAATAGTCCCTGAAACCCCAGTCATCCTTGTGTGTGTATGTGAGAGATAACCTCCACATTTATCACAGAACTACTCACCTTGCAATTTATCAGTTTCTATTTATTGGTCTCTGCCACTAGACTGTCATTCCCTCAAAGGCGGGGACTTTGAGTACCTATAAAACCTTACAGAAGGCATATATAGTGGCGCTCAGCTAATATTTGTTAAATAATTGAATGAATGAATGAATGAATTCTCAAAAGGTTACCCATGAATGGAACAGTGTGAATTGAGGGGAGGGGATAGGAAGGTGCTGTGAAATCAGGCGTGATTTCGACAGGCTAAAAATGAAGATCTTGAACTCAGAGTGGGAGGGAGGGAAGGCAGGATGGTCTAGATGCTGGTTATATTTTAAAGAAAGGGTCAATAAGACATGATGACTGGTTGGTGGTGATTTCAGCACAAGAAGAAAAAGCAAAGGTATTTGCTAGTCTGTGTGATTGGGAAAATGAACTGGTAATAGAAACAGAAAAACCAGGAGAAATCTCCAGTGGGAATTAAGCAAGTGGGAAGGTAAATAAACCTTTTCAGGCAAGGTGAGTTCAGGATAAGGTGACAATGGAACATTTAAGATAAAAATTCCAGCAGAAAACTAGGCATAGAGAATTCAAGCTCAGGAGAGATAAAGAGACAAAGGGACCAGACATAGATCTGGTAATCTAACCACAGAGTTCAAAGTTTACAGTGAAGTTAAGGGAATAGATGAGGTTCCTGGGAACAGTGTGAAGAAAAATGTCAAGAGCAGGAGGAAGACAAAGAAAGAGGCAGGAGAAGAGTCAGGGATCTGCCTGTTAAGTCAGAGGAGAATCAGGATATGGGAAAAGGAGGACCCAGAGCATTTCAAGGTGGAAGGGGTGGACAAGAGTGTCAACTGTAGAAGAGAGGTTGGGCAGCTTGTGAACAGAAGAAAGGCTGTTGATCTGTGATTAAGAGACCAGTAGTGATTTGAGTGAGCTGCTATTTGTAGCTTCAAAAACACGTTTTAAGTGACCGTCAAGATACTCTTCAAATCTCAGCACATAGAGGAACTTTAAAATGGCTGGTTTAACTCACTTCTTCTGAATCAAGCTATACCTAGAACACAGAGCTTACAGGATGCCTCCAAGGTAAACAACCCAAAGCACCAAATCTGGCTGACAGTTTCATTTGGTCTCCATGAAAATGAAATTTTACCTCTGATTTGTCACGATCCTCACGAACCTTTATACTCTAGTGCGTGGCTGCTTCAAGCATCTTAGTTACTTGAACATTATAGGCATTGAGTATGCAAACTCTGGTCTAAGGTTCTAAAGATGATGGTAGCACTGGGGCAAAAGCAGAGTTCTTATGGATTCCTTCCTCTCTGTCATATGCACTATCTTCTATAACTCATGAGCAGCATTGGCAAATTCTTACAGATGCATCTATCTGTATAACTTCATTTTTTTTTTTTTTTTTTTGGCGGTACATGGGCCTCTCACTGTTGTGGCCTCTCCCGTTGAGGAGCACAGGCTCCGGACGCGCAGGCTCAGCGGCCACGGCTCACGGGCCCAACCGCTCTGCGGCATGTGGGATCCTCCCGGACCGGAGCACGAACCCGTGTCCCCTGCATCGGCAGGCGGACTCTCAACCACTGCGCCACCAGGGAAGCCCGTATAACTTCATTTTATTTAAATCATGGCCCAGATAATACATTAGATCATGGACAGGGTGGCATAGCAAATTAAATATACAAACTCTATAGACACATGTGAAATAAAACTGGGAGTTGTGGATCAAACTAACTGCCAATAACTCAAACAGGTAATTGTCACCGAGTTCTTTTACTAATTTTATTGTTCCTTTGTGCCCCTCTATATCAGCTTTATAAACCATGACCACAGAGGATGCCTTGACACCTTCAAGATATAACTAAAGACAAAAGAATCAAAAAGCTCTAGAAGAATGTGAGTCATTTTTCTCTTCAGATAAAGCAATCCACACTGCTCTACCATTTCTCAGAGTACATAGGCTGTAGATTTTGACAGTCAGCATTTCTCATGGCTAGCGATCATTATCTCTTAAGAACCTCTAATGAGAGGAGTTAAATAATAATTTTGGTGAGAACAAAAGTGTGAAAACACGCATAATCCTCCCATTATCTAGTTGATGGACTTTACGTCTGATGTAAACACATCTGTGTCTATATTCACAAAACAAAAAAAATACCATAACTTTATATAAGTTCAGTACAGGACTTTATTTAGAATATATTTGAACAGCTGACTCAGAAAACTAATAGAGGAATGTTATACTATGAATTAAAAAATGATGAATGCAATATGGCTTAATATTGAAATCAAGAGGTTTATATTTTATTTGATATTGTATTATTGAAGCACAACTCAGTGGTATCAAATAAGTAATTTAAACATTCCTGGTATAATTAGGGATTTGACACCAGATTTGAAAATTGAACACTTGGCTTTGATATATTTCAACAATACAAGTTTTCACTAAAAGTTGGAATGTCTTTAATAAAAGACTACTCTCCAATTAACTAATTACTGAAAAGAAACCTTAGGCTTTTCAGAAATACTATACCATGACTCTTAATTTTAGCCAAAATTTCCAAAACATAGAAATGAATTGTAAACTTTCTCATAAATAAGCTTGGAACAAACCTCTTTCTTAATATTTAAAACAAAAACCATTCTTTGAATGATGCTTTATAGTGTACAAGACTTTCTGTTCGCAAGCTTCAATTTCTCAATCACATCAACAGATAAATAAAAGGAAACTTTTTCCCCCATAAGGGAAACAATGTATGGAACAAAATTTTCCACCAAAATGTTCCAGAATAAACTCTGATCAATGTTATGCAGAAGGATGATATCTGCTTACTCTAGAGATGAAAGATATGTGGTTGGATGCATTTTACAGAGTTCTTCCAGCCTGGTCATTAGCTTGGCTGCCAGGGCAGGAATTGAGTGTAAACTTCAGTGAACATCAGGTATGATCTTCCAGTTTTTTTTTTTTTAAAAGACTATGTATTCTAGAACTTAAATTCTCAACTTCTCCATAATCTCTTTTGCACTTTCATTCTGGCCACTTTCACATCAAACTATATGTCTGATAAGGGAACCTAGTGCAACTGTGGGTAATAAAATGCAGTAGGCTAAAATTGAGGTAACTAAGATGTCAGGAAAATCGTGAGGATATGCAAAAACCCAACTGCGTTGTTGATTTCTTCCTGAAGTGCTCTGAAATGTTATTGGGGGTGGTAATGTTTCCAAATCTCCATACATTTGCAAATATAAACATTACTATAAAAATGTTGTCCACATGGCTTGTCAAAGTGCTAAGAATAAATTTACTACGGTACCTATATACTGGGTTGCTGCTAATTTTAATTTATTCAGGAAGTCCAATGAACTTAAGAAAATTTAAGAATAACTTGAAAATAATTTAATTGATCAATTTGACATTGGTTTTCTCATTTAAGTTATGAAAACTGGTAAAAAAAAATTTTAAGTGATGACATAATTGAATGAAGAAAAAAGAAAATCAAGGCTGGCGCTGGATTTTTTCCCTACAGTTCCTGAAACAGAACAAATCTTCTACTAAACCCTACTACCTTCTTCAGCTGCTTTGTCATGCTGAAGCCACTTGCTGCTTTTATGCCTTTTCTATTCTTTACAGATATTATATCTATATGTCTATATAGATACATTCATTTATTTCTCTATCTACTTATTTATTTATATTTTTATTCTCCAAGGGCTAAGAACCCATTTGAACCAGGCTACCAAAGTAAACCTTTCATTGGTACTTGCTTCCTAGAAACGTTCTACGCACATAATAGCTAAATCAAATACATGAACCGATGAATAACAACAGTTAACGAATGTCACGTGCTCCAAGAGGCACGCTGGAGCTCTCCGTCCTCACCTGTAGAAGTATGAACACCCCCTGACTGTGTTGTGAGTGAAATGTTCCTGAGTCTTCTCATTTCCAAAATCCTCCAGGGGGTCTGACCACAGGATATCACACATAGGTCCATAAGCGGGTGGTTCTTTGAATCGGTCTAACTAAGAAAAATAGAAGACAGAGAACAAAATACTAATCTTTGGAAAGTTGGAATTCAGAAATAGAAGAAACCAGCATTTTGCAGTACCCACGTTTGCTCCCCAGCCACAGCGCAGCGTGAACTGTTCCCTACCTCTCTCCTGACCTATGCTCCTTCCTCCCCACTCTTCGACTCTTCACCTTTCTCGAACTTTCCTTCCTTCTTCCTCCTGACACTCATTTATTATCTGCCTTCAGCTCACCCTTTGCTTCCCTCTTGCCTCTTTAATTCCCACTCTTTACTCTGTTTCTCCTTTTTCCTGGTTTCCTCTCTGTCTTTCTCTCCTTTTTATTTTAGCCAGCCTAGTGTTTTAGTTATTACCAACTGATGTGACTCTAACTGTGTTTCATTTCTTGAGGAGAAGCTTTTATTTTTTATCTTTGGGGAAATTTCTGTTACTGCCCCCATCAAACTGTGATTTAGAAATCAGGATGGGGAACAATTTACGGTGTTTATATTCAACAATATAATTTTGAGAACAGACGGCTTTCATTTTAAGAGTAGTTACTTGCTATATGACATTTTGGATATTCACTCATTAGGGGATATCTAAGTTTCTAATTAAAGTCCAAGATGATTGGAGTCATTTTACTGGGTACAAACCAATCTTAACAATAAGCAGTAGAATGAACTCCAATTTAGCTGGTCATTCTTCAGCTCACAGTTCTAAGCTTTATAGTTTTACCTTAAGTCCTCATACAAAATCCATTTTCCAAGTTTCCAGCTACAAATGTTTAGCAAAGTCATATTTCAATTTAAAATGGTACATTTAGAAGCTATGAGCAATACAATAACTGGAAATGACACTTCACCAACAATTCTATAACACTGTCACCGTCTTATAGTTTATCCTGATTTGACTACAATCAAAGGATCTTGGGTGAAGTTAGCAGATATTATGGAGTCTCTTGAAAAAAAGCATAAAACAGCTTTGAAAACCCATTAAGAACCAATATTCTTCATTTTCAATACTTTAATATTTTAAAAAACCCCATAGGGACAGGTGAATATATAAGGCTGACAGCCTATCAAATTCTCTCTTTTTCTGAGACATAAAAGGTGATGTAAATAATGGTCTTGCTACACACCATTTTTTACTAATATCTAAAAAGAATGAAGCAATATTTCACTTTTTCAACACCCAATGAAAAACTTCAATAAGACAAGACTCTCTATATTTCAACCATTATACTATACATAAAATATTCATTGCAAACTTAGACTTAAGATAATTTAAATAATTTATGCTTTTGGAACAATTCATACAAGAAAAATAATGCTTGTCCATAAAAATACAGAATTTCTTTCTGAGAAGCAAGAACTGATTATTCGGGATAGAACAGTAGAGGGGGGAGACTTCCTGATTAATGTGAATCCCAGCTAGAGCTCTGGTAAGGCCACCAGAATATAGAATTTATTCTGGAAAAGTTATAAAATGCATTCTGAAATTAATACCATCTACTGTGAAAATAAACAACTCTGAAGTTAATTAAAGTAAGTGTGGTGGAAACTCTGACATATGGCAAACGCAAACATAAAAATCACTTTATGGCTCAGTCCAAAGTGTATTGACAAATACAAAAATTGAACATAATATCTGAAACATGCCAGAAACAAAGTTCTAGGGATAGCAGAGCATATTTTAAAAATCTACATAATTTATGATAAGAAGTTTAGTTACTGATTTCAGGAGTCCATCAGACTCTAGAAGAATAAAGTGGTTACATTCATGCAGAAAGTGAACCACTCTATACTTGAACTCCATGACTACACTTCAGTGTCCTGTATCTACAGAACTTGAAATATAGAGCAAATATCAATCCTCTGTGCTACAGAACACCAGAAGCAGATGTGTAATGGTGTCTTATAAAAAAGGACACAAACACACAGAGCAGGAAACAAAGGTTTATTTAATGTATTTTTGTTTAATTTTAAAAATAAAACCCATGAATTTCCTTTCTAACAGGAAAGTAAATACAATATTATTTTTACATTTGAAGACTCAGACCTTAATGATAGAGTATTCAGATAGAATTTGACTGTTTTACTTACTTAAATATAGTTTTTCTTTAAAAACCAATGAAATTTTAAAAGAATATTGAGCATAATCAAAGAAATAAAAGACTGCCTCTTCCACTACATAAAACTATCCTATACTACATTTTCTCATGAAAGAGATATTCCCACATTCAATCTAACTCATCTTTTTGCTGGCCAAAACAACAGTAAGATCTAATATTAAATTAAGTAGAAAAATACCTCTTTAAAAAAAATCAACTGTTTTTCACCTTGCCTCTCAGTACAATCAATAAAATAGCATCATAGCCTTTGTTAGGTTGTTACTTTAAAATTTTAAGCTGTGAAAATTGTTAGATTTAAAAAAAAATACTAATATGGACACATTTTAAAGGTCAAGTTGTGATATTTTCCCAAGAGGAAAGCAACATCTTTTAACTGTAATATACCACGAATATACAACACATTGTTTGAAACAAGCCAAGGGGAAATGAAAAGGCATATATATATATATGTGTGTGTGTGTGTGTGTGTGTGTGTATATATATATTTTAGTGACCAAATATTTAGTATTTCTAATGACACATCACATGGTAAAATGAACCTTGAGGTTTTCGAGATGAAAACTCTTCCAAGTATAAATATATGTTTCTTTCTAGATAAAAAAAAAAGAGATTCATGACCAGTTTAAATCATTTTAATTCAGAAGTTTCAAGTTAGTGATAAAGGCAGGGAAATTAATGCCTTGCATTTATTACTGAAAGACACCAAATGGTAGACTTGGAAAACAACAGAACTTACTTTTCTGATATCATCTAAGGTGTTAATCTCTGGAGACAAACCGCCGTGTACACATAGGAACTGTTGGTTCATCAGGGCAGCCAGGGGCAGGCAGTCAAAGGCATCCATGCAGGCATCATATACGCGTTCTGAATACTTTATTTTACCTTTAATATATGATTAAAAACCAACTACTTACTCTTATGATTTCATAGGTAGGATTTGGTTCATAAAAATAGGGTTTTAAAAAAAAATGTTTTCTTGCCGGAATCATATTAGCATATAACTACACATGCAAAGTTCCAAATGTGATTAAAGAAGACTTTTTAAAAGTTATATATTAATCTTTATATCTACTATTTTTTATTTTTGTTGTTCTTCCATATTTGGCAGTTTTTAGTTACTTTTTGTGTAACAGAGGTGAGAACTTTTGTATGCATATATCCCTGCTAGTTATCTGCAGATGTGTATTAAAAAAAAAACAACAAAAAAAACACAGCAACTAGGAGACCAACAGAAGAGGGCACAAAACTGGCTGATTCTCCTGAATGTTCTTATAGAAAAGCAGATTGCAAGAAAGTTTCCAAAGCTGTTTCTAAATCACGGCACATTACTTTTCCTTTATTGACTTATATCTAATGTTTTGAGATAAGTCTCTATGCTCCATTGAAATAGGACTAAATGACAAAGAGAAATTGAAACTTCCAAGGACAATGAGGAAAATTAAGAGAAGAGGAAAATGAAATTTATATGAAGTACTCCTCACGCTTAGCATTTATTTCTAAAGGAAGAAGTCGTCTTTAATTTTGTAAAATCCACTCAAGGCTGGTAAATCTACTGGGTCCAGAAAGAGAGGCTCAATGTTGAATCTGCCCTCCATTTGTTTTTACTGAGTGATTTGAGATTAAAGAGTAGGATTATCCTCAACAGCAGTATTCTGGCTATTTAAAAAAATAATTTCATCACTTGTTGCTTAGGCTAAATCACATCAAATATTAATTTGAATTTTTATATCACTTTATAAAAAATTATAATTTAAAAAGAAATTCTGAATTCTCTTAATTGACCATGCTCAGAAAGTAATATGGAATGACATAATATAGTATCAGTTTTTGAATTTTTGACTTTTAAGCAAGGGATCATATTGTAATATGCTCTTTGTATGGATTAAAATCACTATTTAGCACATACGATGATAAACGAAGAAGCCTGAAGTATACTTACATTCTTGTTTAAATGTGAAATACTCTGTTAGATGTCTACATTCATGATTTCCACGAAGTAAAAACAGTGTTTTGGGGTAAAGAATTTTCAAAGCCCACAAATACAGCACACACTGAGGAAAAAAAAAAAAGAATAATATAAAAATAAATATTTTCCATTATACTTACACATACCTTGGCTGACATATCAGGAAGACATGAACCAAATGCACTACTGTGACCAAAAGTCTCCAAAAGGCTAAGTCTTTTTTATGGAGGATATTGAAAATCAAACAGAAAACATTACTTTGGTACAGAGCCAAGGTTCATCTATACTAAAGTATAAACATTGCACTGGAGATCTAGACACCACACTAAAACAATGGACTGCATAGAGTTTATTGGGAAAAGCCCGAATGAAAATATACTAAAAATGAAAATATACTAAAAATACTTGTGTCAAAGTATGAGAAGAAATGTGATAGACAATTAATAAATAAAATAAAGTCACTTCTCTTTATAAAGGTAATTATTTTGAAAAATTAGGTAAAAGAAATGGGAGAATTAGAAAGGAAAGGCACCACAAAATTTGGAAGCAAACATTGACAAGCTCAGGCTGACTTGGATTGTAACTATTTTCTTTTTTTTTTTTAAATTAATTTATTTTTTTTTATATTTTTTTATTTTTGGCTGCTTTGGGTCTTCATTGCTGCCCGGGCTTTCTCTAGTTGCGGCAAATGGGGGCTACTCTTCGTTGTGGTGCACATGCTTCTCATTGCGGTGGCTTCTCTTGTTGCAGAGCACAGGCTCTAGGTGCGTGGGCTCAGTAGTTGTGACACACGGGCTTAGTTGCTCCGCGGCATGTGGGATCTTTCCGGACCATGGCTCGAACCCGTATCCCCTGTATTGGCAGGCGGATTCTTAACCACTGCACCAGCAGGAAAGACCCTGTATCTATTTTCCATTATGCTCTCTCCTTCACTACTCTTCTCTCCCATTATCTTGTCTCTTATTTCAGTGCCTTTGGTATTTAAAGCCTTGAGCTTTTTGTTTTATACATAACTGTAAATAAACTGAAGGCCAGGGAATCTCACTACACATGCTACTGATAGCTAGGGGAAACATTTCATATACCTTAAAACTCTCAAATTAATTACTTGGGTATTACAGTTTGCATAAAAATGAGGGCCAAGTATAAATTCACCAGGCTTGGAATCAACGGACACTGACACAGTCTTCCTGGAGTGTGAATTAAGATAACTGGGATACTCAAGTATTAACATCAATTTCATTATACTCAAATAGCATTCATTAAAAATCCACAGGGAAGAGAAGAGCACACTGAAAACAAGTATGCTTTTTTATCCTCATGAACTTTATTCTGAAAGTTAAGATGTTAGAGAACCAGAAAAATATTGAGACAAAAGTCTGATTCTGGTTACTGAAATCTAAAACCAAAACTGAAACAATATTTACATTTTAATAATGAGTTTTCCAACATATAGTAGGTATGCCGGATAACCTCCACAGGGAAAAGCTACTGGCAATTCATTTGTGGTGCTACCTGTGAGCAATAATCATCTCTGTCAGCTCATGTGATAATTTATTAAATGAGTGGAAATAAATGTTTGAATATATAGTCCAAGTTTTGAAGAAAATACTAATTATCAGAAAAAATATGTATTACTGAGTTGTTCAAGCAAGATACTGCCCCTCACTGTAATTATGATTGAATAAACAAAAAATAATTAGCTGATATCAAATTTTACATATATATGTTACATTAGTTAATTTTATAATTACCATTTTCTGCTTATAGTTATTACCTAAAGTTCATGTGAAAGATGACAGTACTATTTCTGAGAAGTTGACCAAATGGCCTGTATTGAAGGATTATGATCTGTTGATATGTGTACGTGGCTCAATGAGTCTCTGATTGCTATGCATCAGGTTTAGAGGTACACTTACAATGTTCTAGTAAAAGGAGTGTGTATTATCAAGCTTGTCTCACATTTCAGAGATGATATTTATACACTGTTATTAATGTCAATGAGAGAACTATTCTCAATTTAAAATTTATAAGATTTTATCATATGTATGTTTTGTTTATATATTATAAATAATTTAAAATTATAAATTTAAAATATAAATTAAATTATAAATTATATAAAAAATATTTTTCCAAATAGGTTGTTAACATTGGATGTTTGACTTGGAATAGAAATGGGATGGGTATGTGAAGTCTTTTAAAAATTATATTTACTTGTTGAAAGTGCTGTATTTAATGCATACATTGGGGGAGAGAATACGTGTTTTGGCTACTCTGTAGTTACTTTTTAAAAAGGTTTTCTTTGTTTCTTGTTTTCACTAATATATAACTTATATCCAGTGAAATGTATCTATCTTAAAGGTACAGGTCAATGAATTTTTGCATATGTATATTCCCATGAAACAGCTGCCCAGATTCAGTTACATTTCAGCACCCAGATGGCTCCCTTGTGCCCCCTCCCAAATCAATGCCCTTTGGAAAATGTTACCACAGTTCCGAACTCTTTAGATTAGTTTTGCCTGTAACAATTTATTTTAAAGCAAAGCTATAATCTCTCCAACAAAAATCTAAAATGCAATTTTTTAACCCCACTCAAATACTACTACTAGAGGAATCACATTCTAGGGCCCGTATTTTCTTTTTATGCCATCTCTTAAAGATCCTGTCTCGACATTAGCACATGGCTTTATCACCTCTAGTCCTGATTACTATAGCTCTTTCATAACTGAAACCTCAAAGGTCCTGTGGTATCCTTATCATACCTATTTACCTTTTAAATGATTCAGTACACATTTCATGTCCCTTATTATGTAATGGATGTAAAGCACCCTGCATGTAGCAGGAGTTCAGGAAACGTGAGCCTCTTTCCTGTAAATGAGAAGGAAGGCGGTCAGAAAGGAGGGAGAAGTAGAGAGAGATTGGGGGAGAGAGAGGAAGAAAGAGAGAAAGAGAGAGAGAGAGATGACAGAGAAAAAGGAAGGGAGGGAGGAGGAAAGAAAAGTAAAGACAAGACTAGAGAAAAGAAAACTCAATTTCCAAATTCTTGGCTCAGAATACCCTAAAAATAAGAATCCGCTTTCCACATTTTACTTCCCTCTCCCCTGTGGCAAGAATAAAATATCTTCCCAAACACTGAATAAAACCACAAATGCAGCCAATATGGAAGAAGTGGCAATGGTAAATGACAGGGCAAGGGTGGACTGGAGAGTGGAGCCCCGCGAGCTTCACCCTCAACATCTGGTGGGAGAGCACTGCCAAGCACAACACTGTGCTGCTGGTAACTATTTTGCCATCTAAAGTTCTAACATGCTGGAGAGCTAAAGATCTTGAACAAAATTTTAACCTGCTGTTCTTTTAAAAAAGAAAAGTCTCGCGTAAAAAAATTATCCCATTTAATGAACAATGAAAGAAAAATCAGTTAAATAATTGGTTATTTTTGTCCATGGGGTATCAGATGGCTAATGTGAATAAAATGTTCCCTGGATTAATTGGTTAAAGTAGAAATAGAGAGGCAAGTTCCATTGGCTTTTTTTGCAGGGTGAGATGTAAATTAATTGCACTAATCACGTTCAACTGGACCTCGACTATCTTTCCAGTCATCCTCTAAATAAACAGATATTTACAATCTAAAATTAGTTTGGTTTAGTCAATATGAAAGATCGAGCCTCCTGTATCTTTTTGTTAATTTTTTATCGCAGACATAGTTTTCTCTTATTTAGCTTCCCCAATGAAGCAGCACTAAGGATATACTTTTCTTCGTTAGTTTAATTGGCTCATTGATAATCGCAGTGCAGGTCTTTACTTTGTAATTTGTGCCTCTTAATGATGTGTATTCTTAAAAACCTGTACAGGGGAGTAAAGAAGGATGTAAAAGAGGAAGCAAGAAGTAAAACACACAAACATACAGCTTCAGATACATATCAAGCAGCTCCCTAAAATAACTATACATGCTGTGAAACATTCTAATCAAAAGGGCTGTCTCTCAGTCACAGGACGGTAAAGTGAGGGATATGCACTGGCTGGGAAAAGATCCAAACTCCTGAAAAAATGTCAAATGCTGCTCCTTTAAGACATCATTTGCCTGGTCTGACAAGCACACAGAGAAGCAGCAGCCGGACTAGCTATGCACTCTAAGGACGACTGGCTGCAGGGAGCCAGTCTTCCTCATGTCTGTGGCAACACTCTGTCACCTAACATTGCTTGCTGTACCCTTTGCTTGTTATTCTCATGCAGAAGCATGGAACATTGCCTGACGTGCTGTGGTTCGTTCTAGTCTATGAGCTTACAGCGAATAAACACAACTACCCTTCCTGCTTAAAGGTGTTTGAGGCCTGGGCTGAGATCTAGTCGTTGGTGCAGGGGCACAGCTCTCTAATCTCAAGGCAAGGTCTTGCAGGGCAGAATGGCTAGAAAGGGAGCCCGAGGAAGTGAATAGAAGAAAGAAACAGTGGTGTGTGCCTCTGTTTGCAATTCGGAGTTTTTCCCTGCATTCTCAGAGAAACACACTCAGACACGAAACTATCAATATATATATACACATAGTCTTGATCAAAGAGATTAGGTAGCATAACGCCATCATGAGAAAGAGGATGGTATTTGGTGTGAGGCAAATCATTATCCCAGGCAAAATTATCTCTTTCACCACTACTCAAAAGGTTGGTTGTTTCATGTGGGTTAACTTTGTGGGGAACGATTTCTAATCTTGGCAAAAGAAGATGGGGGGAAAGGCGGGGAGGGAGTGTATAAAATGAACTCCATGTACTGCCCAGAGCACATTACCCAGTGCCTGAAAATACTACCCAGCTGAGACTACATGAAATCTGAACCTACTCTTCAAAGCTGATTTCATAAAAATTAAACTTAACTGCTCCTCTTGGCCCAGAGAATAGCCAAAGGAGGAGACCTGAAGTGGAACTCTGAATTATTGAGATGAATCAGGAAGCCTGTTAGGATAGTACACGCTGGAAAACTGAGCTCTCATTTTAGAATTTATCTTAAACCAACAGGATGCTCAAAGAGAACATTTTATATTTAATGCTTTGCCCTTCAGATTATATTATATACAAAGAGTTATTATATATAATATTACATATTATATAATGTGTAATATAATATATATATTATATACAAAGAGTGTGTATCAGTGCCTGCATCACTGATGTGTGCATTTTTTGTGGTTCTTTTAGTGAGTATATGGCCAAGGCATGGGCTGTAGTGGAAAGAGCACAGACTTTGCATCCCGGCACTGCCATTTACTATGTGTGTGACTCTCCCTGAGCCTTGGTTTCTGCATGCTGAAAAGAAAGACATTTACATGTTCCTTGAAGAGCTGTGAGGAATAAATGAGATCATTTATACTAAGCAAACAATACTATTTCCAGCTTGCAAACAATGTCAGCTTCCTTAATCCACAATACGAAGCCTCACAGTATCTTCAGTAAGTATATTTTATATAAATATCAGTTCTATTTTAAATAGGCTGATATCACTGAGCCATTCTCAAACCCCTCAAAGGTCACAGTCTAATCAAAATGGATCATTTTTACTTCTGAGGCCATCACACTTTTGTCATTTCTGTGTGTATGTGGTAAGTCCCCGGGGCTATACTCCCAGACTTCTAGAGTTGAATTAAAGAGCTGTTTTTGAAGATGGGGACTCTGATATATGCATCTCAGAACTTTTAAATGTCCTATGATACATACAGTCGATATTTCACCAACATTTGGTTTCAGACTTTGATTCTTTGTTTGAATTGCAGAAGGTACATATTACATAAACTACCACAACTTTCATAGTTCAAAAATCTAGATTAATTGTAGACTAAAATAAAAATCTACGGAGGAACCAGTGATTACTGCTTCGCAACTTCTTTAAGGAAACAGTTCTAAAAAGCTCTAATTAGAGAGAGTTTGGGAAGTTTCAAAAGGTTTGAGGCCAGAGATTCAGAAGCGTGAACTCTTCTCGTAAAAATATCAAAGGTAAATAGACTGGTAAGATTAAGAAAATATAATCACTCCCAACAGGAGAGTCCTTGCCATTCTTTGCTTAGAAGGTGGGCTTCAAGAAAAGTAGAACACCGATTTCATTTATCCTCAGAACCTTCCATAGGAGCATATAAATATTAAATGAATACGATAAATTTAAGAGTTACTAAAACAATTTTTAAAAATATTTTCTTAGTTTCCACATGACCCTAATTTAAGGGAAGTAGCAGAAACTCTTTATCTCCCATTACTGCTTTCTGTTTATAGCAGTCTTTCTCCAATCTGGCTACACATGGAAATCACACACGCAAGGTAAACCAATTCTGGCCCACGGGAAGTAACAGTGCCACTTACGGGAAACATCCTTAAATGAGAGGACATACCCTTTGCTTCCTTCTTTTCCTTCTAGCTGCATGTAATGTGGGAATATGAGCAGTCTTGGGTCATGAGGTTGACTTTGTAACGAGGCCACGCACATCAGATCAATAAGGCAGAGACCCTGGGCCCTGGCAACAGGTGGGGTCACACCAGCCATGGTCCGCCCATCTATGAGCTTTTACTAGAGAGAGAAATAAACTTCTATCCTGTTCAAACCACCATTATGGTTTTTTTTTTTTCCCCTTCACTCTTGGCAGATACTAGCCCTAATGTGATACAAAGGTCTTACAAAATTTGTACTCAGTCACACTTCTCTGCCATGTTGGTCAAGTTAGCCCATGGATGAGGTTTATGAGGTTTCCTAATTTCTTCCTCTGTACTTTTCTCACTTGAGTTTCCCTCCTGGTTAAATCTTGTTTTTTGTTTCTAACCCCAGCCATATATGCCCTCGATAGTCTCCCAAACATCTATATTCCAATGGTAATTATTTTCTGTACCTTTTTTATCCCAAGATTTTAATAATCAGTTCAAATAATAATTGAATCCTGGAACCATCTGTTCAAGGCTTCTTATTCTATAAAGCTTTTTACAGTTATACTTTCCTACATAGATTTAGGTTTCTAGAGAGCAAGGATGTATATTTCTTTAAATTCTCCTAATTACAGTGCATATACATGGAAGAAATACCTAAATGTACTCCTCTTTTTGGACTTAAACACCAACACCACCCCTCCCTCCCTTACGACCATGAATGATTAAGAAATATGTGATCTTTAAATGAGATCCTTAAATGTGATTAATATATTGGTGGGCTATATATATATATATATACATATATGCATAGTCAATGATGGGAGGTGAATTGAATAACCCCCCCCCAAAAAGTTAGTATAATCGTTTAAAAACAAAAGCCATTTAGGAGTGACATGTTTTTCAACATTAAATATTCCTATAATAAATAAAGTATTATGATGAAAATTTAAAAACCTAGAATCTCTTTAATAAATGATTGTTATGAACGTATGACATTGGTGTGAGACCAGTAAATTTGATTTCTCTCTTTAATTAAGATAACTGTTTTCCTTTTTAACGCATTATTTCCAAGAGCACATATAATGTCAGCTACTACAGCATGAGCTCTGGTTCTTTAAAACTTATTCTTATTTCAAACTATTTCTTTTAATAAATATTTAATGAATCATTTCTATGTATGAAACACCATGTGAAGCACCAGAAAGAGAAAACATGTGAATGAAACAAGAGCCTTGTCTTTATTTTGAACATAACTTCTACTTACCTGAAGCAGATACAGTTGGGATGCTGAGGAAGAACCTCTACTCAAAGGTTATCTGTTTTGTTTTAACTAATGATTTTTGACAAATTACCCTAGTTAGATGACAGGTGCCAAAAAAGACAAAATATAGCAGCTGTCAGTGTACTCACACAGACTCATACACACAAATGCAGACACACACACATGCACTTGACTATCAATTTACTAAAATAACTTATTGTCTCATAATTATAAGACATAACCAGGCAAACACATTCTTGCTTATTTAATCAAATTTGATTCATTGTTTCAACAGGAGATAGAATTATCTAGTGTCAAATATCATGCAAGTTTTGCAAAGTTGCAAACCTATAAAAAGTACGAAAGGCAAAATCTTACTATGAGCCATTTCCTTGGCATTTCTATGCAATAAAAAGCATATGAGAATCAACGGAAAATAGGATATGGAATATCCCACACATTTATGTGTATTAAAGTTCATTGGTAAAGACTAGGGATTTACTTAAGGCAATACATATACCACTTTATTTTGCTAAGATATTGTTGATCCATTACTGAGCAGCTAAGAAGAAATGATGCAGACTTACTTCGATACTGAAGTACCCTCTGTCTACATAGTCCCCTAAGAAGAGGTAGCGAGTGTTGGCAGGAGATCCGCCCACTTCAAAGAGCTTCATCAAGTCAAAGAATTGTCCATGGATGTCCCCGCAAACTGAAAGAAACAAAGAAAATTCATCTGATGGTTACATTTTGTTAAGACTTTGAATTAGACGATAAAATTACAAAATTTTACAACCAGAAGGAATTTAGAGGTCATCTTAGCCAAAACGTTCTTTTGCAAAACAGGAAAGTGAGACAGAAATTCCAAACTTAATTGGTGGCAGACCTGGCTTTTGCATCCAGTTCTACCAATTCACAGATTAACTGGAAAAATAAAGATAATAATAACAATAATGGCTATTATTGTTGTACATTTAACAATTCTGCACCAAACACTGTGCTAAGAGATTTCTACACAGTTTATAGTCATGGGATAGGATTTCCTTTTGCAGATTAGTCAAAGAGAGGTTCAGAAATTTGACATAATCTATATACTGAAGTCTAAATATGTATCTACTACATGTTATTGACTCCTGAAGAAAAGGAAATGTTGATACCCGTTATAAAAAATGTATTTCATTGACTCTAAAATGCCATCAATTATAAAACACACCATTATTTTATGTACCACTGAGAAAGAAAAAAACTCCAATTTAATTTAAATTTATATTATAAAAGAGCATTTTTGTAAGATGTACCCTGGTATCAGATGTCAAATTTTTTTTTTAATTGTGAAATGAAAAAAATCCTGTAAAACTGTATAAATAATGACTGGGAATTGACTTTCTTAACTTTCTCACCTTCTCTTTTAAACCAAAATTCTTAAAAAGCTATGTAGTCTCTCTTTTTAAAACCCCTTATTCAGTACTTACTATTTCACTTACTACTTTCAAAGCCCTAAAAAAATAAATATTATCTCCATTATGGTTATGTGGCTAGGCGAGATCACTGTTAAAAATGAATGATACGGGCTTCCCTGGTGGCGCAGTGGTTGAGAGTCTGCCTGCCGATGCAGGGGACACAGGTTCGTGCCCGGGTCCGGGAAGATCCCACATGCCGCGGAGCAGCTAGGCCCGTGAGCCATGGCCGCTGAGCCTGTGCATCTGGAGCCTGTGCTCTGCAACGGGAGAGGCCACAACAGTGAGAGGCCCGCGTACCGCAAAAAAAAAAAAAAAAAAAAAAAAAAAGAATGATACAACTGAACTGAACTGAAAAAAAAAATTGATACCGAGTTTCAATTCAGATTTGTCTAATTCAAAGCTTTTGCTGTCAAGCATCATGTTATAATAATATCTTTGACATTTATATAGTTTATACATGTGTATATATTTACTACCTTAAGACAATTTTATGCTTGAATGATGAACGCGATGTGGCTGTTTCTTTAATGCTAAGAGGTTCATAGAATGAATGTTATCAGTGAATAGGAAATCAAGAGGCCAAAGGATGCTATATTAACACATTCTATGCTGTAATCACAAGCAAGCTGAAATGTTTTAAACCTCATTCCTTTATCTGATGAAAGCCGATAGAAAGAAAAATGAGTCAAAGGAGTTCATTGATGAAAAACTATAAAACAGTGGGTGAATAAAAATGTCATATAAATCCTCATTCTTACCATCAAGGAACAGCTAGTAAGGACCCAGAGTTCTATAAGCCTGAAACAGGTACAGGTGGACTCTATTTTAAAATACCTGCACTCGAAAATCTTAGAACCTATCAAACAGATGTAAATTACAAGGAGCTATAACTGCTAAGGCATTCTTTCTGCAAATTCCAATCCCATAGCTTCTTCCCTCTCATGAGCAAGACATACACAGTACAAATACCAGAAACATATTCTTCCACTTCTGAAATAATATCATACTAGAAAATTGTTTATAAATAATCGTTTTTATTCTTACAGTTGAGTATTTTGCAAACGGGTCCTTATCCTGGCCTAATGAGGAATTTGGTTTGTGAGAGACATGTCATATACTGTATTTTAACCAAAGGGAAAGAAATAAAGAGCAACAAGTGTCGTGGTTCAAACACTGCCGGGTACAGGTGCCAGTACCCACTTTGGGGAGACTTCCATGCTGCATTTAGAGCTGTGAAAATTGATGTTAATAATAATAATAATACAATTAAAAATAAGTAGATAATAAAACAATTCTTAAAACTTAAATGGACTAATAATAATAAATCCATTTAGAAAACTGAATTAGCATATCTTGTATTACTAAATTTTTAAGAAGGCAAGGATAAACTTATTAGTTAATAAGTAATAAGATAATTCATCTTCCACTGATTTATCCCTTGAAATTACAGTTGGTATGGCTTACTTATCACAGGTTTCTCTCAAATGGCAGGCATTTTTACACCTGTCATGTTATGTTTCAAACCAGAAATTACAAACAAAAAAGATTGGCTGGGAACCAAGCCTTTCTTTACATGCCCTCCATTAAGTTCAGAAGTTGAAGGAAGGAACTTCAGGGAAAGAAAGTATGAAGCAGGGCGCTTTGTTTCAGCTGAACTGATGCAGCCCTGTCAAATGTGAACGCCTGTGACCAGGACACTTCCTTGCCACTGTCCCTCTCTCTATCCTGAATCCTATCAGAGGGATAGGATCCTATCAGAGGGTCAATTATGGGGGAAGGCTCAGGGAAAACATGAAGCCAGGTGATGGGGTAGGATGGAGGATTCAAACATTATTTGGAATTTGTA
This sequence comes from Mesoplodon mirus, assembly GCF_964341445.2. Lineage (NCBI taxonomy): Eukaryota > Metazoa > Chordata > Mammalia > Artiodactyla > Ziphiidae > Mesoplodon > Mesoplodon mirus. The sequence goes on along the minus strand of NC_138977.1, from coordinate 15,946,209 downwards.
TTATAGTAGCAAGTCTAATAATCATATTTTTAGGCTATTATTAAAAGGTCCCCTAGTCAAAATGGGTGTAGTATTAAGGCTATTAGAGGCAGTGTGGTACAGCATTTAACGACCTAGACTTTGAAGCCAGACACTCAGGCTCCAATCCTATTTACTACCCGAGTGCTTCTGGGTAAGTTACTCAACTTCTCTGAGCCTCAATGTATTCATCTATAAAATGGGATGGTATTGGTACCTTACCCTACTGGGCTATTGAGAGAATTAAAGGTATTAATCATGTAATGGGATTAGGAGAGTTCCTGGGACCTGATATGAACTTGATAAATGTTATATCAAAGTGGCATTTCAGAATAGTTGTATCTAAAATATCAAGGTACCAGAAAGAATGGGATTCTGGTGCTTGGGGTTGGGGAAGGAGGAGTGAAAGGGCATTCGGAAGCATCTTTTTCACCATTCCCTCCCCTCCTATCTTCTCTTTCATTTTTGATTCCTCCACTTCAATTCCTGGTCATGGCTGAAAATTCAAGGATCATTATTTTTTATACCTCCATGTCAATGATAAATATCAAGACATTAATTCAGGCTGTGGACCACAGGTCTGGAGTTAAGTGGTTTTAGCAACTGACATACAACTGTAGCATAATCTGGCAACCAGAATTACACAATATTATAAATAAACGGGCTCTAGACAATGCAAACATTACGGATAACTTTTGTTGGACTACAGAAGTACATTACTGTGAATGCAATTTTATAAAAACTGAAAAGTAAGCTCTTCTTTTTGGCCTACAGTAACTTTGTGATAAGAGAGAATCTCAATGATTTATAAGATCAGCACAATTATTGGGTCTTGGCTTGATGATATAAAACAGCAGAGAGCAACTGCTGTAAAGTTGGCATGGAGAACAAAATACCCTGCAATTCAGTTACTTGTATGATGGCCACATCATCACTGACTTTATTTTAGATCAGCCACACAATTCAAATCATACTTTCACAGTAAGGACCTCTTATGACAATGTCCAGCAAAGGAAAGCAACTTGCACATACAATCATAAAAAATATGCAAAGCCCAATGAAAGAAAACAGTAGTTCAAATAAAATACACCCGGAAAATTGAGATATTTTTATTAAGAGATTTAAGGATTTCCCAGGTCAGTTTACGTTAAAGCTATTTAACTTTTTAAAAAAATCATCTACCTATCTATCTATCTAGTCACCATCCTATTGCCCTTCTTGTTCAATATATGCCAGTCTTCTCTGTCTCAAATAAGCCATGTTTCTTTCTTGTATTTTCACAGGCTGACTCCTTTTCATCCAATAGGTCTCAGCTACATGTCAGTAGTGTTAAGGAGGCCTTTCTATAAAGGAGCTACCTTTTTCTAAAATCATTCTTCTTCCCATTAACTTGTTTTACTTTCTTCATCCTACTTATTACTCTCTGGAATGATCTAGCTGATTAATTTGCATGCCTGTTTCCTCCCTGATTCTTCCCATTGGAATATAACCTACGCGAGGACTATAACCTGCGTGAAGCCGTCAGTTTGGTTCACTGACCAGGTGGAGAATAGCGCCTACCACCCAAAAGGTACATGAGAAACGTGCTACCTTAGGATTCTTCCACTGGGCCTGTGCTGTGCTGAATCTGGAAATCCATTAACTACGAAGTCAAGGTTTTGAGGGGCCCTTGGGATTGACAGGGTTGGACAACAGTTGGAGTTTGCTTTGGTGGAAGCTGAAGGTCTTTGACGGGTCTGAGATGGTGCCTGTTTTAAGCCTTTAAGTCACAGCTTTTGAATTAGTGTGCGGCAAGACTGGGGGAGAATGTGGGAACTCCACACAGTTTAGGGTGGTTTCTTTACCTGGTTCTACATCAGTAACACTTGGGGAGCTTTTGAAACTACAGATTCCTGGGTCCTGAATCAGAATCTCCAGAGATGCAGATTTATAACAAGCTCTTCGACGACTCTTATCTAGAGAGTAAGACGAAACAGACCTCGGCTTTTGACCCTCGGTCTCGGCGCACTCAGCCCTCATTCTGCATGCTTGTGCGGTTCCCCTCACAGGGTTCACATGTGGGGGAGATACACACTGGAAAGGCAACTTCGTTCGATGCTAATTCAGGTTGGTGTGAGATCGGGATTTCCTATTATGTGAAAGGATAATATTGAAGTGATTGTTTGATAGAGTCTAGGATAGAGGAATGAATCTAACAATGGTGACGACAAAGAGCAAATTTACTTGTGCATTTGAATGTGGCTGTTGTTCAGGCCCTGTGCATTGCAGCTTTCCGATAAAGGATTTATCCCGAAGTCCTAATATTTGGGAACATTTACTATTTTAATATCCAACATCAGGAAGAAAGTGATCTCCACACTGAGGTATCCATACTTAGGTACCCAAGAGGATGGAGGGTAAGGCCAGGGCATCACATAGAGGGAAGGGTACTTCCATGTGATGGTAAGTGAAAAGTATAGCCAGGTAACCTTCTTTCTTTGTAATGCCATGGCCCGCACCTTCCGTTCTCTTGGGTACCTAACACACTGGTGTCCAAAGAGAAGTAAAGTACAACAAATGTCAGCTAATGAGGCAAACCATCTGCTTGGCTGCTCACAGCCTCTAATTCCCCACGAGGCTAGGTCCTTTCATCTTCCATGTCATTGGCTTTAACAGCACTTCTAGAACAACCAGGCTTTGACAAGTTCTATTCTACCTTCAAGGCAAGCTCATTCTTCACCAAATACTCCTGCTTCCCATAGTCCCCTAGCTTCCCATTATTTGCTTCTCATTTCCAACGAAACACTGCTGGCAGGCAGGAACTCAACTGGGGCTAGCTCTAAGAGACCTACGATACTGAAGAAGCACCAAAAACATAGGCACACAGTACAGGTAGTCAAAGCACTCCTAGCCTCTATGAAATATCCATCCATCTGGCTGAACATTCAAAAATATATATATCTTCAATAGATTATTACCAGAATTGTATATATTTCCATCACAGATGTATAGTTATGGCATTTAATGAAATTAACACATCAAAGATAACGAAAGAAAGCATACGGGTTTTTCTCTGGACCACTGCTACCCTCATCCATCAGCAAACTGATGCAGTCCTCCACTTGTTTTTATACTGGACAAGTAAGAACTACCAGGTACACTGAGCAGTTGAATCTATTTGCTGAGAAGGTGGTAAGGTTGTCATTATCTTCTTCTTGGCCACTTCTCTAAGTCAGGTGACTAAGTGGTTTTGAATCTGGCTGTTCTAACATCCTCAGTACAACCAAATGATGCAAGAGGGATCAACATCCTGCAATGCTTACACATTTATTTCTTCATTCTCGTCTACTATCAGGAAATACATAAATTATGCCTAAATAACCAACTACTAAGTAATACCTAAGCAAACAATTACTTTTGAGTAATTGCCTTTTAATATTGATTCCCTCCCCCAGTAACTCTTAACCCACAGTAAATAAAAGTTTACTGGAAATGATTCTCACACAAGCATGGTCTCAGTAACTTTTGATCTAAGTCTTCTGAAGAGGAGTACAGAATTTTAAAGGGGGAACTAGAAAACATACAGAAAGCCTTTGTCTTTGTTTTTTAGGGAAGGAAATAGCTTTTATTTCTCATATCATTGCTAGAGAGCTAGTTATTAAACTTTGAAATCACAGACTTAGGAGGTTAAAGTATATATAAATATAAACATTAATTTAAATGTGTGTGTGTGTGTGTGTAAAGCCACCTACCACAAAGGAGGAATTATTTGGAGATGAGTGGTCAGTGCAGCAGTTAGGGAGTCATTAAACAAGGTCAAGACTTTACTCACTGTAGATTACAGCTAAGTCCTGCTAAAGAGAAACGCAATAAACAGCTGGGGCAGGAACAAGGGGCTCTTTGTAGTTAGCTGAGAAAGCTCTTGGGATCTACAAACTAGACAATGAATCAGTCACAGGGCGAGTCTAAGAGTCCCTAGAACTGGCACACTGCTCAGGAGAGAAGATAATGGCCAGCGTATTGAGGACAAACAGACCCTTGAGAAAATACTCTCAAAGATGGAGGACAAGTTAGAAAGATAACCACAACCAGGACCAAGCCTAGGCCTTGCATCTCCAGACTAACAGAAGTACTGCTAACTCTGTTGAAAAGGTGCTCAAAACAACAACCCTGTGTATGTTATATGTGTAATCAAGTATGCATGTCTAAATCAATTTAGTGATTCTGCAAATAAGTATACTCATATTATCATTTAATTATTTTTTCAAAGAATTCCATTGTTTTCTAAATCCACATTGGCAACTAAATCGCTACATCAGAAAATGTAAACAGTAGAATGCACTGAACATATTAGGATGACGTCCCAGTATAACTGCTACACAATTGATAGCTTGAAAAGAACTCTGCTACAGCTGCCATCCAGAGTGGAAGACATATAAAGAAACGTAAGATAAAAATACATACTTTCATATAAAACTACTTAGAATAGCTTTGAACTAAAGCTCAGACTTACGCATTTGGCCTTGTTTACTTGCCTATATTAAAGGAAATCCAAAGAAAATCATTGGGTTAACTTCGTACTGACACTAAGCAAAATTTTTATAATGTCATAGAATTCCAGTTTAAAGAATGCTTACAGAAAACAACAACAACAAATCAGTCAAATAATACATTGCAGGTGAAAATAGATTTTTCATGGACTGGCATTTCAAAATTGCATCAGTATTATGATTAGAAGTCAAGTGCTTTTAATTCTTGACTCACTGTTTATTTTTCTATAAAGATCTTTTAGTTCCTCCAAAATACTGGCTTGTGGAAGACATGCATGAAGTAGAATAACTACCTCTACACGTTTTTCCAGTTCACATGAAACTAACAGGTTGTAATTTTTCTTTTAGAGAAGACATTACTGAATTGCTGAGCAATTTTCACCATTAGAATTCCACTCTCCTTTCAACTTCATTTACTTCAACCCAATATTTTTTCCATAATAGACACATTTTTCCAAGACAATAAAAGTTCTAATGTTAAGGAACTAATATTATGTCTAATTCTCAGCATGAGGAGATTAACCTATTAATTTACTGGTTGGGTTTTTGAATCCTCTATCTGCTACACCTTTTTCTTTTCCAAAATCTGCAATTTTGCAGAGAACGATCTTGCATTTAGAGGTTTTGTTAGATGTTAAACACAGTGGGTACCACAAGTACGTGTCTGTTTCCCCCTGCAGACCATCCAGGCTTATGTAACTTTAGTGGACGATAAGTTCAAGTACAAACCAGCCAGCCCGAATATGTGTGATTCATTAGCAGAATGTGTAAACTTCTGAAATCAGGCAATTACTGAGATAAAAGTGAGTTTCATTACAGCATTCACTATACATCTAGAGATCTTCATCAACTGTAAAATAAACTAACCAAGAAAAAAATAACAGGGGTCTAATTCATCAAAGAGGTACACTGCAAAATAATTAATCTTTTCCCCATAATGAATATTATTTTTCAAATGTTAAATATGTATTAGATACTTTATAAAACACAAAATATGAATTCTTAACCAGGGCTTGATAGTATAAAACAATAATGAAAAGTCTCTAATTAAAATTTCCTAAAAACTATATTTTTCTTTTAAAATCCTTGAAATGTCAGTAATGAAATTAAATACAAAACAATAACAGCACCAGTGTAGATTAACAGCAATAATTTCACACATTTTCTTTATATTTATGATGCTTTTTTACAAAGATAAACTGTTAGCCAGCATTAATGAGACATGTAACAGGACAACTGAAAAAAAAGAATGGGATATACTGTAGATTGCAATAGATAATAAAATCACAACAATCCAGTACTAAATATGAATACTTCATGAATCCCCTAAATCTCAGTTTATAACTATAATTACATGGAAAGAAACTAGAAGAGTCTGCATTTTTTTTTTTTTTTCAGTATGCGGGCCTCTCACTGTTGTGGCCTCTCCCGTTGCGGAGCACAGGCTCCGGACGCGCAGGCTCAGCGGCCATGGCTCATGGGCCCAGCCACTCCGCGGCATGTGGGATCTTCCCAGACCGGGGCACGAACCCGTGTCCCCTGCATCGGCAGGCGGACTCTTAACCACTGCGCCACCAGGGAAGCCCTGAGTCTGCATTTTTAAACTGTTTTATAGAAGGACCAAGCATACACAGCACCATGGTAAATCCACTGTTTATCCCAATCAGCAGAAAAATCAATGATTGAAACACATATTTATTTCTTAAAGATGAGTTTTCTCACTATCGAGATTTTTCTTATTTGTTTACTGGAAGAACTTAATCTATTGAATAAGAATGTATCTGTTCCATCTATTATCACTACTTTTCCATTTCAGCACCAATCCAGATTTTAACAAAATGCCTAACTGTTAAAGATTCATAATAACATTATGGAATTATTTTAAGTCACAGTCATGGCAGTGACAGTGGTAAATAATAACAATAAGTAAATATGTACAATACTTATAGTATTATTTAAATTTGGTCATCATTATGTTCATATGTCCAAGTTTGATCAGTCCTGGAAACTATCAGTTATTTGATATGTGGATTTACTTACATTATGTAGTTCACTAAACCCTTGATTGTCATCACCAGACAATGAAGAGTACTGGATGAACTATGAGACGATATAATTTCAGCCAAATATAAATAAACTTGATATCTTATGTACTTATATATATTTATGAATAAACGAGAGATTGTTCCCTTCACTTTTTGAAATACTGATGCCAGGTTTCAGATCCTATGAACTCCCTCCAGGACCCTAAAAAATGGGCTCTCACTATGGTAATCAGACCTAGGGGTTATAGATCTATGCCTTAGCATTCCCATCTTAGGTCTTCCAAACTGGTATTTCTGGAGGGGTGTTTTTATGTTTTGTTTTGTTTTTTTAATTGTCTGGAAACTGTGGCCACAGTATACTTTCAATTCTGGATTTTTCCTGGACATGTTATTTCTTCCTGGGTGAGAGGCAGTAGCATGTAATGGGTGAGAACACAGTCTATGAAGCTAAACTGCTCAGTTTCATAACTGCTGTTTGTGAGTTTTTGCTTTGTGTGTGTATTCCTCCTAACTGACCTTAATCAGTAAGCTGTGGCTTTTTAGTTAATCATTTTCTCATTAATTCTCCCTGGATCAGATTTACCATCTCAAGAAAGCATGGGCTCTTCTAATATGCTTTTCCCAATCTCCTCCTTACACAGTCACACTCTATTCTTTTTTACTGCAATTCTTTAGGCTTTGAGTATCTTGCCCTATAAATCTCCACTTGTGTAACTAGGGCAAAAAACTTAATATGTGTAGGAGGCCTCAGATGGCTCATCTATAAGGGGCTTCATAATAAACCTTTTTAAAATAAGTTTTTAAAAATTAAGTGAAATAATATAAGGGGGATAAAAAGGCTCAGCACGCTGTGGCACACAGAATGCACTAACACAAAGTGAAATGGCAGATGTGGCCACTATTTCAGAGGTTGTCTACCTAAGAAACATCTTTGCCAGATTTAGACAGATGATTGCAGTACCTGTAGTCAATGTAGCCATAAATAAAACATACAAAAAGTCGTTCTATTTTCTTCCACTTTTTATCCAAATATATGCTATCATATGTTGAAAGCTGTTAAGGCTGAAATCAAATAGACTAGGCCTCATGTTCCACAATTTCCATTTTTTAAGAGTGGAAATATCTCCAAATGGCTTTAGTGATATTACCCATCTTTCAGCCAGTAACAGCACCATGACGAGTTTCCAGTTAGCCTCATTTTCTTTTGTAGCAGAGCTCATTTACAAGACCACTCTGTTCCTTGGCTGTGTAATGGTAGTAATGTTTTAAAAGCTGAAAGTGACACGGTAAATAGAAGAAATGTAAGGTATTTCACCAAATGGATTTTCCAAAAAACTACTCTTCTTAGATTTCTGGAAAACTCGGTTAAGAAAAATCTTCTGAGTAGGAAAAAAGTGAGTCATCTCTTACTCTTGTCATGATACTCATCAAATTTTGACTATTAAAAGATTGTTTTTTAATATTTTTAAAACTCAAGGAAAGCAAGCTAATGATATTTAATTCTAAAGTCCACTTATTCATCACTAACTTGGCAATTACAGGCAAATAACTGGGGATATTCGTAAAAGGGTTTTTACCTACCACTGACTTTCAAGTAGTTGGTTCTATTTGTGTCTACTAGTAAGTAAACAAGGCTAATAAGTGCTATTCCTAACCGATAATACTTAAATGACCTGAAGGAAAGAAGGACGGATTATGTGCTACCATTTCATCAGTAAAAACATATGTTTATTGTGGTACATGACTCTTTTTGAATTATGGTTTTCTCAGGGTATATGCCCAGTAGTGGGATTGCTGGGTCATATGGTAGTTCTATTTGTAGTTTTTTAAGGAACATCCATACTGTTCCCCATAGTGGCTGTATCAATTTACATTCCTACCAACAGTACACCCTCTCCAGCATTTATTGTTCGTAGATTTTTTGATGATGGCCATTCTGACCGGTGTGAGATGATATCTCATTGTAGTTTTGATTTGCATTTCTCTAATGACTAATGATGTTGAGCATTCTTTCATGTGTCTGTAGGCAATCTGTATATCTTCTTTGGAGAAATGTCTATTTAGGTCTTCTGCCCATTTTTGGATTGGGTTGTTTGTTTTTTTTGATATTGAACTGCATGAGCTGTTTGTAAATTTTGAAGATTAATCCTTTGTCAGTTGCTTCATTTGCAAATATTTTCTCCCATTCTGAGGGTTCTCTTTCGGTCTTGTTTATGGTATCCTTTGCTGTGCAAAAGCTTTTAAGTTTCATTAGGTCCCATGTATTTATTTTTATTTTTATTTCCATTTCTCTAGGAGGTGGCTCAAAAAGGATCTTGCTGTGATTTATGTCATAGTGTTCTCCCTATGTTTTCCTCTAAGAGTTTGATGGTGTCTGGCCTTACATTTAGGTCTTTAATCCATTTTGAGTTTATTTTGTGTATGGTGTTAGGGAGTGTTCTAATTTCATTGCAGTTCTATTTACAATAGCCAGAACATGGAAGCAACCTAAGTGTCCATCAACAGATGAATGGATAAAGAGGATGTGGCACATATATACAATGGAATATGACTCAGCCATAAAAAGAAATGAAATTGAGTTATTTGTAGTGAGGTGGATGGACCTAGAGTCTGTCATACAGAGTGAAGTAAGTCTGAAAAAGAAAAACAAATACCCTATGCTGACCCATATATATGGAATCTAAAGAAAAAAAAAATGGTCATGAAGAACCTAGGGGTAAGACGGGAATAAAGACGCAGACCTACTAGAGAATGGACTTGAGGATATGGGGAGGGGGAAGGGTAAGCTGGGACAAAGCAAAAGAGAGGCATGAACACATATACAGTACCAAATGCAAAATAGATAGCTAGTGGGAAACAGCTGCATAGCACAGGGAGATCAGCTCAGTGCTTTGTGACCACCTAGAGGGGTGGGATAGGGAGGGTGGGAGGGAGGGAGACGCAAGATGGAAGAGATATGGGGACATATGTATATGTATAGCTGATTCACTTTGTTATAAAGAGGAAACTAACACACCATTGTAAAGCAATTATACTCCAATAAAGATGTTAAAAAAACAAAACAAAACAAAACAAAAACATATGTTTATTTGTTATATGAGGCATATTTGGAAATGGGATTTTTGATTCTTAATTGAGTGATTATTAAAAATACATGAACCACACAGACATGTTAGAACACATTGATTTGAAAATTAGTTAAGAAAAAATATTTCTGGGAACATGATTCTGACGAAGGCAATAAGCCTGTTTCTTAATTCTGCCTAGTTTTCCTCTATCTATCATTTCCTCGTCTACCTTTCATTAAGCAGATATTCCAGAATATCTGGGAAAAAAATGAATAAAACATTGAAATATGAAATGTTTACTAAAAGCGCTGTATTAAAACAATAAATAAACAGCATCAAAGGCTGAGTACTTTTTACTTGTGTTCAATTATACTGCAACAATGAAGAAATGGAAGGCATGGAACTTGGTCTCAAGAACTTTAGAGCACACTTGAGAAGACATACATACATGAAATGGCATGTAAAAGTACTGGCTTCCTGACATCTGAGTACTTCTCTCTCCATCCTGAAACATCTGAGCACTGACTCATGGTCAAGAAGTATGGGTTTAAGACTTAGGTCTCCCATCCGGGCAAATCATTTCATTGCCTGTTTACCACCTGTCAAATTTCTTAACAGAGGGAAGAACATATACAGTTTTTCTAAAAATAAAAGTCAAATTATAAATACTTTACATTTACCTTTAGTAATGATATTTTTATTTTGAAATTTCAAATTCATTAAGAAAGGGTAAGAGATTGTTTTATGTATTCAAAGGGGGAAATCAATTAAAAATTTTAAAAACTTGTACTAAGTTATTGCAAATTTCTATGTCAGAACTAATATTCACTCAATTGAAGACTTCTCTTATGGGGCTGATTATATTACACAGTGATACAAACCATCAATTTTGTTAATCTTTATGAGTATAAACATGGGTCACAGTTACCTAAATTGATTGAAACCATAGCATCCATAAAGTCTTTGTATATTTTGTACATTTACATATGTGCTTATCACCAGTTTGAGCATGAATCATGTCTCATGTTTCTTTAGCATTTGACACATAAGTAATTAAATTATGCAAAAATCATGTTTTCCTAACATGTTATATATGGCATACAAACTGAGCCATCATGGCAAATTAATGCAGGTGTTGGGAAAACAGAAAATAGCTGCTGATAACTCATCATAACTTGTTGATTCATTAGTAATCATAATTTCAGATTTAGTTTAATTTTCATCAATTAGAAATGATGAATGTTGTTATATATTTGAATTGCTAAAAAGACCAATCAGGATTATCAATCAACCTTTTTTTTCCCTTGACAAAATATAAAAAAACTGAAAAACATGTTCATAACGTGTTTGGTGAATTACTAACTAGGTGACTTTTACTAGGAAAAAGTTTGTTTTATAAAATCACATAACTTCAGGTTTCATTTCCTTATAGACCTACTTCATTAAATTTCCAGAACTCTTTCCATCTTCTATATTCCTTATTAATGTATTTTAAACAAAAAAATTTTAAGGTTCTTAATACAGAGGCTTTTTAAATATGAAATGTCTTTGTTATTAGTCACATCACAAATTGAACTACATTTTACAAAAGAACGCTTGATTTCTCCTAGGATGATTTGGTACTTTATACAGAGAGTTCACATTTCAGATGGGACACAACTGTCTATAATCGCAAACAACAGCTAACTTCATAAACGAGGATATTTTATGCAGTCTTAACTAGCAGGTAGTTAATAAGTATCTCCGATGTGTTAGGTGTTATGGTGAATTACAATCAGTCATTATTCTTTCAAACTGGTGGGAAGACAAGCTCATACAAATACGAAATAAAGAATAATATATAATTTTATACTAAAGGAATATAAACACAATTAATTCCCTCAAGAAATATAAAGTATACTTGGGATATAAGACTTACACATATGAGTAGGGACCAGATAGGGATAAAATCTCTGTGTCTTATGGATGTTTCCTGGGAAGTGGTTAGAAGCCAAAAACATGGGGCTTGAAAATGTTTGCCGAGGCAGGCATGGCAAATATGATCCTTTCCTTCTGTTTCATGAATAAGTAATTTTCCTCTTAGCAGTGCTAAGTCATTCTGGCCACTTCTGACTTTTGCTTTGCGAAGAGTAAGACCACGCAAAGACCAGGGTGGCTGAGGTCACACATTGGCTTCAAATGTGCTCTGCAGAGCTGAAGGATACATGAGGAGTGTTGCGGTCATTATTACAATAAGCTCTACTTTTATTGTTTTTATCCCTTGGAGTTTCATGTAGGGTTTTTTCTTTCTGTGTGTGTGTGTGTGGGTGTGTGTGTGTGTGCACGCGCTGGGGTGGGGCACCCCCAGGGGAGATTCTGCTGCTTGAATACTTCTGATACTTATGAATACTACTGATATAGACAGAAGTCTTACAGAAAGTCAGAAGTTATGGAAATGAAGATCGGCTGATATCAAAGAAGACTTAATTGAAGGAAAGTGACTTGCAGTGTTGATAAAATTGTTAATAAATGGAGAATAAGAGAAAGAGATCTTTAGGTAGTAAGGTGCAAATGAGCCAGACTAAGTGGATCACAAAACAATTTGGATTGATTAGAAGGTGCATGTGAAACAGCAGGAGAGAAATTCGAGTAGAAAGGTGTCATGAGATTATGAAGGGCCTTGGATTTCAGTATGAGATGTCTAAAGAAGGAGAATGATCCCACTAACATAAGAAGATAGATCTGGCAGCTGTATGGAAAGTTCAGTGGTGTAGAAAAAACTGAAAGCAAGGTTGATTCCAATTAGAGGTTCACTGCAATAATACACTCACAAGACAATGAGGTCCGCTATGATAATGGTTGCAGTGTGAAAAGATAAAAGGGGCCAAATAGAACATTCTTATACTTCTACCTGAACCATCATAAATGAAATAATAAGTGAAGTCATTCATTTGTGCCCTAATTTGATAAACATCAAAGCCTGCAGCATTTCTACAATATCCCATTGTGTTAGACCCTAAGAATGTAATAGAACAACTTAGATATAATCAAAGCTCTCATGTATCTAATGAAGGATACTGAACTAAGTAAGTAACAATACTAGAGTAAAAGCCATAAAGGAAGAGATCTCTTTCTTCTTTGCTCCCTGTTATATTCCTAGTGCCTAGGACAGTGCCTGGTACAAAGGGGATCCTCAATAAATATCTGTTGAATGAATTTATGAATGAGGCAATGGGCATGATGGACTTGGGGAAGTTTCCTGGAGGATGCACTGCATAAGCTGAAACCTGGAGAATGAAGAGGACTTAGTCATAGGATGGTGGGGATAGGAGCAGGTAATAGGGCTCACAGCAGAAAAACGACATGTGGCAAATTTTAGAAAGTGAAAGGCGGTCTGTTTACCTGGAGTCTAGGTAAGGAATGAAAAGAGACGAAGCTGTAAAGACTAACAAGGTTCAGAGAAAAAGGGTTTTTTCATCCAAGTCAGGAAGTTTGAACTTCATCCAAAGAGGAGCCGTTGAAGGGATTTGGGCAAGAGATATTCTATCTTACCTCTGGTAAGTCACTCCACCTCCCTAAGGCTCAAGTTCCTAATGTGTAGAATAAGGACAGTAGCAGTTACCTTGCACAGTGATTGTGAAGATGAGATCTGATAATGTAGTAACTGACACAGGTTAGTAATTCAAGGTAAGTTCCTTTTCTCTATGATAGCTCTTTTTAGCTTCACTTGATCAAAGCTGCCCCCCACCCCCATAAGTGACTACAATAATATTTCAAAGTAAAGTATCACTAGCATGAGTCTGGATAAAGAGTTCTGTACATCTTATATTAAAATTTACCTTCTTTTATTTAATGCTAGGTACTGGGTTGCTGATGGTCCCAACTTTAAATCTGTAGATGCAAAGTGCAAGTAGGGAGATACTGCTTTCTATTCAACTCTTTTCCCACAACATGTCTGAATCAGAAAAAAATAACTGCAGAAATATTTAAAATAGAAACTACATATGAATAAATTATATAGAAATGACTATTTTGGTGTTAAGTAGCATGTTTTTATTTCCATGCTTTTGAGTTTCCATCATTTATAAAGCCCCTTAACTGGCATTCATTATTAAAGTAAGTAAATATTCACAGGTTTCTGAATAATTAATTGATGCACACAATACTTTCCAGTGTTTGTAAATATAATGTATTTAAAATGAAACAGAGTTTCAACATGTCTTAAAAACACAGAGAATTAGAATACTTCAAAACTTCAAAGACAGCAATGAAGTCTAAATGCTTGTCAGCACACAGGTGGCAGGGTATAAGATACCACAGAACCTTTAAGCCACATGAAGGATCTGCTCCCAATATCTTGGAAAATCCTCTAATCCACAAATATTACTAAACATATTATTCTCCCATGAGATACAGTAAAATATAAGCACTGACTTCAGGCACAGATGAATCTGGGCTTAAACAAAGCCTCCCTAACTTTCACTCTCCTATCAGCTTCTCTCTCCACATTGGTCTTATTTTCTGCTACTTAAGTTAGGACTTACTCCAAGTATCCTCCAATAGCATCCTGCCAGTACGCTGACTTAAGAGATGGATCCACCAATTCCAGAAAAACTGAGCCCTGTAGTAACTGTGACTGGCCCTTTGCAGGTCCCCTGCTCACTCATGAATCAAGCGCTGTGTGCAGGGAACGCTGACTGGCCAGTCCTAGCTCATGAGCTCCCTCCTACTTACTGATGGGAAGGGGGCAAAGTCTATCATCAAAAAGAATGGGAATGGAAAAAATATTCCAGGCAACCACAAACAGGTGATTTCTGCACCAAAAAAAAAAAAAGATTGAAATTCTTCTACTTTTAACTCAAAGATCATTTCAGTGGGCATTCTAGTGCCTTTGCTAGAGTTTTAAGTTCTCATTTGAGCAATGTTGACAAGACCTGGAAAACTCATTGAAACAGTTTAATGTTCACTTTGTCTAGTATCTGCAGAGAAATTTTGATGGATTCATTTATAGTACAGACTCAAATCCCTAAAAAATATGGCATTCTATTCTTTATCTAAAGCCTTTTTTTTCTGGCTATAAGTCATCACCTCATCACTTCTTACTTCCAATGCCATTGACTGTCTTTTTATAGAGATCTTTTTTCATAGAAAATATACACACATACTAGACACACACACACATACACAGATATACAGCTAAACACACACACAATACTTAATAAGAGAAAAAAGCTGAAATGAAATTCAGATGCTGAGAGGTCTGTTAGCCTAGTGCATAAGCTAAATTAATACATGTAACGAACCACTGAGAAAGGTCAAGTCTTAGAATGTGAAAACTGTGAATGCCAAGACTCGACTCTTCTCCTGCTGTATCCTATGATGTCTAAAATATGGTGAAAACATTTTAAGTACCATTACTCATGTCTCTGAAGATGGCAGCAGTCTTCATACAAAGATCAAGTGTTAGAAAGGCATGGAAAACTGGAAATGAAACAACTATATAAAAACCCACTTAGGGGATGATCTAATCTTCGTTGATGCAAATTCCTGTAAGGATTAGAAAATTCTACGTTAAGCACACTTTCCATATTTCTCTTTCCACAGTTGTCATTAATATGGTATTTACAAAAGACTTTTTGACTAAGATACAAAAGAGATGAGTTTCTTAATATTTCTTAATATTTCAGCCATATTGCTTCTTACTTGCAGTCAGAATCCTCTGGGAAATCAAGACTGGTTACTCTGGAGATAATGATGGTACAGACACACAGGCAATCATAATAAACCTCTATTTATGGTGCAGCTTTTATTCATAGTATCATTAAACATTTTACAAACCTAACAAACTCATACTCACCCACCAGTAAAGCTCTCAAGAGCAGACAACGCCTAATGGCGATACAGAGCAAATTCTTAGTTCAGTATTTCAACCAGAAAACAAAAACATAACTCTTCCCTAGGAGACTTCAGACGTAACTTACATAAGCAAAATCTAACTACGTAGGTTGGAAATTGGCCAGGCAATCAAAATCAACAATGCTGCTTTTATGAAGGCTGTTAAAACTGTATTAACACCTGCAAGCTGTCAAGATGTTATTTATTCCATGTTTGAGGAAAGGCACTTCCATGAGTAAACTGGATCCTCAGCGCCAACTTTGGGTTTACAGCTTACACCTTGGTACCCAGTTCAGTATTGCAGGCCCTCTAGGATGTGGGTCCAAATTTGCCCCCAGGGAGAATTGAAATCTTATTTGCCCTTATCTTAGCCCAGAGGTTTAATTTGGGCTGTATTATTTATTCATAGAAACCTCTAGTACCTATTCACTGCTTAAATCTCAAAACATCACCTGTTCTTATATCTCCCCTCCCCCCCTTCCCCCACTGCTGTCCTCTACTTGCTTCTGGGGTATCCAGGTTTTCTGTTTTGAACTTCTCTGCTACTAGATATAATGAGTTGAATTCTGTCCCCTCAAAATTATGTTGATGTTCTAACCCTTGGTACCTACATGAATGTAACTTTCTTTGGAAATAGGGTTTTTGCAGATGTCATCAGGTTAATATGAGGTCATACTCCATTGGGGTGGGCCCTAATCCAATATGACTGGTGTCCTTATAAGAAGAGGAAAATTTGGAAAGAGACACAAAGGCCATGTAAAGACAGAGGCAGAGATAGGAGTCATGCTGCCACAAGCCAAGGAAAGCCTGGGGCTACCAGAAGCTGGAAGAGGCAGGGAAGGACCCTCTCCGAGAGATCTCACAGGGAACATGGCACTGCCAACACCCTGATTTCAGACTTCTAACCTCCAGAACTGTGAGACAAATTTCTATTGTTTCAGTGGAACTTTGTTATGGCAGCCCTTGGAAACAAATACACTAGATTTATAACTCAACTATTTGAGTTCTCTCTCTCTCTCTCTCATACACACACACACACGAGTATTGTGAGTTCTTAAAATATGTGAAACATTTCTAAGCATTTTATATGCTTAAGTTCAATTAATCTTCAAATAATCATAGAAGGTGGGTACAATTATTAACCATCATTTTCCAGGTGGCGATTGGAGAAAGGTTAAGCAACCTGCCCAAGCTGGTAAGCAGCAGAGCTGCAATTCAAACGCAGACAGTCTCTGTGTGGGGCCTGAGCTACGCAGGATACCTCTTCATGCCAGCTGTCACACCTCTGCTACGTCGCTGTGACTTCTTGCCACCACAAGCATCTGAATCTTCATGGTGAACCATCTTCCACATGCAGATGCCAAGGTTGCAAACTCTTCCAGTCTGCCCTATCCTAGTAAGAGTTGGGTTATGTGCCCTGAGAGATGACACAAACATCCTTCTTAAAAAATTCAGGAAAAGGTGAGACTGGGTTCATATCTATTACCTTGAAAAGGTCCTGGAAGTGTTTAGTTGACTGCAGACTCAACGTGTGTCATGTCTATGCTGAAACTCCTAAGGCAAAAGTTCACTCTGAACTCCGTATTTTTAAACACACAGCAACAAAATAGAATATCCGAAGGGAATATGAGAAACATTTATTTTGGACCTTGAAAACATGTTTTATAAGAAAAACAGGGGTAATTTGGTCCAGGAAACAAAATAGACGGCAACATGATAACGGTTCCCAAGTATTTGAGAGGCTTTTATGGATGAGACATCTGGTTTATTTTTTTCTGTTTTTTTTGGAGGGCGGAATAAAGGTGAATGAGTGAAAATTAAAAGGAAGACTATTTGTCCAATTTAAAAAAAAAAGATTCATTTCTAACAAGAAAAGCATTCAGAATGGAGTCACTGGTGTTATTGTATGATGTGCTCACCCACCCTAGAAATATTTAAGCCGAGAGTGAAGCACCAAGTTGCTACTGTTAATTCATCATATCCCTGTGTCCTCCCTTTAATTTTCTTCTTTTTGATTAAGGATCCTCTTCACTTGGGGCAACTTACTCTGGGTAAACAGCTTGAACTCTGTTTTTTTTTAAGATTTTTTTTGATGTGGATCATTTTTAAAGTCATTATTGAATTTGTTACAATATTGCTTCTGTTTTCTGTTTTGGTTTTTTGGCTGCGAGGCATGTGGGATCTTAGCTCCCCGACTGGGAATCAAACCAGCACCCCCTGCGTTGAAAGGCGAGGTCTTAACCACTGGACCGCCAGGGAAGTCCCTTGAACTCTGGTTTAAGTGGCAGCTACCATTAACCAACTATTAGTTTCCCAATCACTACAGGCCTTCCTCAACCTTGACAGGGTTGTGTCCTGATAAACCCATCATAAGTTGAAAATAACGTCAGCAGAAAATGCATTTAATACACCTAACCGGCCAAACATCAGAGTTTAGCCTCGCCCACCTTAAATGCACTCAGAACACTTACATCGGCTTACAGTTGGGCAAATTTTCTAACACAAAGCCTGTTGTATAATAAAGTGTTGAGTATCTCATGTAATTTACTGAATATGGTACTAGAAGTGAAAAAACAGAATGGTTGTATGGGTACAGAATGATGGTTACTGGATCAGTTGTTTACGCTTGTGATCAGGTGGCTGATTAGGACCTATGGTTCACTGCCGCTGTTGAGAATCAGGAGAAAAGTAGCATACATATTGGTAGCTCAGGAAAAGATCAAATTTCAAAATTGGAAGTATGGTTTCTACTAAATACGTATCACTTTCACACCATTGTAAAGTCAAAACATCATCATTGTGAGTTGAGGACCGTCTGTACTAGTTTTCTAAGACATTGAGCTAGTCACCTCATCTGCAAAACCAAAAGAATAATATCTCACCTTGCAGGGCTGTCAGATGATTAAAAAGTATATTGCACTGTGATTGTCACTAAGATATTTCAATGACCTTAAGATATCACTGATTATAAGAAACACCAATTATTTTGTGTATTACTAAATCAAAAAAAATGAAATATTTTCTTATGACTTAAAATCTTTGTTTTATACTTTATATGAGAAATATTGATTAATATATTCCTAAATCCTCCTCCCATTTAGTTTGACTCATCAGAAGCATTTTTCACATCAGAGTCATCGATGGTTTTTCACCAAATATCATCATGTATGTTATCAAAAGTGGCTGCATTCATAATGCAGTGTTTTTGAAGGAGTGCTATAACCAGGATTTGTTGCTGGACTGTCTTGATGGGTGTACGATAGGCAACCTTCTGCTCCTGTGTTGGTAAGAAAATTTAATGGGCTTCAGCAGACTGCGGTAAGCTTTATTTCTCAGGTCCCATAAGGCATATGGTGTTGGCTTTGTGTGAAAACAGGAAATTGCAAACGGTCTTCCAATAGTGAATATTTTCTTCTCTAATTATTGGACCTCATTGTCCTGTTTCTGTGCCTTTCTACATGGTAACATTTAGTTTCAATGTCAAATAATATTTTTGAAGACGGTTTGTAAATAGCGATTAAACTCAACACATGCAGTTCCAGCAATGCACCTAACTCGGAGGCAACAATATGAACAGCTTCGACCAAGCCCATACCTGAGTAGGCAATGACAACTATAACATGACTATTGTTTGACTAGTGATTGAGAGACCCAGGCAAATTTCAGAGAGGTTAGAAAAGGTTATGAAAAGAGTTCAGTTTCAAATTGGTGAAATATGGTATTGTTTGATTACTCTACTGTAGTTTTCCTCAATTGTAAGTTAAGTGTCTGTCTTAATATGTACCCCTACATCTACATAAAAGAAGGACTCAATAAATGTTTGCTTAATGGAGTAGAGGCTGGCAGGCATATTACACAGGGGATTTTCTAGTATTATCTAGAGGAGAGGACGGCTAAATTACTTTCTGAACCTATGATTCTTTCATCCCAAAGCAATTAAAAAGGCAAGATATGGAGAGGAATGGGGATGTGACTATCAGGCCTTGAAATGCAAGTAAAAGAACACATGAAATAAGGAATCACAAAGCTGTTTGTCCCTGAGGCTGAGGAATGGTTCGTAGTTCCCAGGCATCGTGGCCAGCTGCTGTGAGACACACAGAGACGTGTCTGCACTCTCCCAGGTATGTCATCTCCACAGCTCTCTGTGGACCAGCCACCTCAATGCCAATGCCACACTCCTCTTCCCAGTGAACCAAACCAAAGGCTAGGTCTCCCCAGAGCAGGGGTAGGCTGAAGCCCCAGGGAAGAGCTGAGTCACCACTGTCTCTGGTTGAGGTGCCCGCCTGTGTGCTATTTTTTTCTTTTCATCGTTGCTGATCTTTTTCTTTTTGGAGGCTCATCATCCCACATTAGTTTTAATTAGTTGATGCAGTGCCACCCCCCCCTCCCTACTTCTTCTCCTGATCTAAATATGTCATGAGAACAACAGCAATTTACTACTCTTCATGGGCTGAGAGTAGGCATGGATAAATTTGGGAAGCTCATTATAACTCACAGCTGTCAGTCCTCGAAGAAAAAGAAAAAACAACCTCCCACAAAACAAAACAAAAAACTCAAACCAGCAAGGACTTTGTCTCCATTATTCTGTGTTATATAAAACAGACTGTTAGTAAGTGAGCAATCATATTTCCACTTCTGTAAAGTTGAGATCTTACTAATCTTCTTACAGCATTGCTTTCACCATGTCACACCTCTGGGCAGAAATAATCAATGGTTGCCTTTTGCCTAAATGACAAAACACAAATTTCCTATCATGGCACCGCCGTATCCTTTCTTCTCAATACAATCTGGTTCTATCTCTCCTCTCCAGCCTTGCCTCCAGTAAATCCCTTTGAGAAGAAGTTGGCATTGTAGTCAAGTGTGTGAGCTTTAGCACTGATTAGACCTGATTGGAATCTTATCTTTACTGCCATTACATGCATAACTTTGGGACAAGTAACTAAACCCCAATGGGCTTCAGAGTTCTCATCTCTCAAATGGGGATGAGACATCTACTCATTGGCTTATTGCATGATACGATGTTTAATCACCATGCACACTATCTGACATACAGTTAATGTATATAAATGGTAACTATTACTATAACAAAGCATTCCACTCTGCACTCACACTTGTCTTGAATCTTATCAGGCTTGCTCTTTCTACTACTCATTCTGTACTTGTAATAAGCACATGTATTTATATATAGTTACACATAAGGTTACATATATACAACTTTATACATAGTTATAAGGTTATATATCTATAAGGTTACGTATTTAACCTTATATGGATAATAATTTCATATTATAATATGACATAAAATGGAAATAAAATGAAATTATATGAATGATAGGAAAATGATATGAAATAATATATATATAATATGAAATAATATGAAAATCTGACGTATGAAAAACATTGTCAAAGAAAATTTTCACAGTAAGCTAAGTAGTTTATAAAAGTGGAAAGTAAGTCTTAGGTTTAGACGATTTGTTAAAGGTGATCTGGCTGCTTAGTGACCGGGTCAGGTCCAGGACTCTTAATTCCTAGTACAGCAGTGTTCACACATCCCAAATTTGATGAGGCAATTAGAGGACAAAGACAGCCTGTTTGAGTTCTCTACAGAATCTAATATTATGCCTTGCATTTCCCATTGTGGGATCCCAATAATATTTTACTTGAACCCTACAAAGAACATGGCAAATGTATAAACCGTGCTTGAGGTATGAACCAAAAAGAAGTGAACCTGAATAGAGTCCTTATGTTTTTACAAAGTGGAATGGATTTTCACCCATAGAAGATTTTGGGTTTTTTGTTTGTTTTTGTCATGTAACTACTGACCAAATAAAATAAAGGGCTTTGAGAAACTTCTGTTTTCTATTGGATTTGAGTTTAAATTTGTTCCAACTCCTACTACTAGAAAATTATGCTAACATAAATAGGGCAATACAATTAATTCTGTAGTCTTTAAAATTTCATTTTCTCTTACAGTATTTTTAAGGTTTCTGGCAAAATGACATTACTATATAATTCTAGGGTTTTTTCACAAATTAATGTTTTTTGTGTTGATTTTCCAATGAATTTTGTATAGTACTTTCATATTTTATTAACATAGTTTTCTGTCTAGAAAAGAAAGAGTACAAATTCCCCATTCCAAGCTATTCATTTATTTATTTACATAACAGTTTTTTAAAAGGGAATTGATAATTATTCAGTCTTCATTCTATCGCAGTTTGCTGAAAGAGAGTACAGATAAAAAGGTTCATTTATCTTCAGTAAGGTAGAACTCAGTGCTATATTTCTTCTTTGCAATTTCCTTTTCAAATTAACTTTGATTTTAATGTATATCCATGCTGAGTTCTGAGTGCAGAATTCAGCACTAATGACTTGATAATACTCTCATTTGCAAAATACTACCCTTTCAAGCCATACAGCTCAGCAGACAAATACATGCCCCACGCAGATACCTGGTCATGTTAATGACAGGTACTTGCTGGCAGCTACAGTAGGTCTCCTCAGTGGTACTTAGAACATTAATCACATACTATTAGACACTGAGAACACTTTCTTTTCCCCTCTTCTTCCCCTTTTCAGCATTATCTTCTCTGGATAAGACGCTATGTGATTCAGAATAACGTGAAGAAAAATGTGCTCTAATTTGTGCTTTTATTTGGGAAGAAAAAAAAATTCAAGGTGTCTTTCCTATTAAAGTCAGTTTGAGTAAATGTCAGATGTATCTGTGACCAGCACATAAACACTGTACTATGGACAAAAAAAGAAACTGCCGGAATTATTACATAGGTAGTTTGCGGTTCCCAGAGTATCCCCGTTAAGTGTGCAGGGCACTGGAGCTATGGGTCTGGCTCTCTCTCTATCCACAGACACATTTTGTAAAACATGTGATTAAATTTAACAGAAACAATATTATCTGTTTCTAGACGTCTACTTCCATGAAGGAAATAAAAGTGCATAGACAGGGATTTGACCTTAAACTATTTATGTTTAAGACACCATCCCCTAATAGAACATTTTCATAGAATAGCCAGCAATTTTGATTAGTTGTTCATGATTCAGAAAAGAGGTTACAACATAATGGGGACAGAAATAACATCTCAAGATGTCTTAAGATCAATATTTTACTTTTCTCCTCAAAACCCTGGGGCATCCTATTTGAATTGAGTAAAAGCCAGGGCCCTAAATGTTCTGGTCTCCCAGCCTCCAGAACTGTGAGAAATAAATTTCTGTTGGATAAGTCACTCAGTTTTTGATATTCTGTTATAGCATCCCAAATAGACTAAGACAAAAACCAAGAAGAGGGGATAGTGTTGGTGGAAGTTGAGGAGAGAAGGACTCAAGAATGCCTGCTGGGCTTGACAGTTAGGAAGTACCTGGTGCTTTCTGTCCATAGAAAAGGAGTAGCGTGGCTGGGACAAGGACATTCCTGTTAATGTGAATTGAGAGTGATTGGGGCAGAGGAAGGGAAGGCACTCAGGGTAGACCACTCTTTCAGGTAGCTTGACTGAGAAGAAAAGCATGTCAGTAGCATGAGAGGATTACAGAGTCAAGGAAAGACTTTGCACCATGGAAGAGATTCAAGTGTTTCTAGGTAAAGGGAAAGAAACCAGTAGAAAAGAAGTCAGAAATGTATAAGACAGAGTAAATAATTGATGACAGAGCATGGTCCTTGAGAAATTAGGCCTGGAGAACGGTACAGAAACCTCCTGAAGGAGTGGCTGGGAAAGAGAGGTGACCAGAGGCAAGGTATCAGTAAACAAGATCAAGGCATTGGAAGACTCAAGTCACTGGCAGATTCAGTTTCCTGTGAGGGATAAATCTGCTGGGCTTCTCCCATCTTCTTGCTGTGTCCTCACACAGCAGTAGGAGCAAGTGAGCTCTCTGACATCTCTTTTATAAGGGTGCTAATCCCATTCATGAGGCCCCCCACCCTCCCAATGGCCCCACCTCCAAATACCATCACATTGGGGATTAGGTTTCAACATACGAAATTTGGGGGGGAACCCAAACATTCAGTCTATAGTAGTTCTCCACAAACTGTTCTGACTATAACTTCTCAATCTTCTCTGTGGCCCCTCTTCCTTTGATCGTTCCTTAAACGCAGGCATTATCCCCAGGTTTGTCATTACCCCTCTACTAGCATCCATTTTTCATGATTTTACCAATGCCTATATAATGATAACTCCAGAGTAGCAACTCTAATCCAGATCTCTCAGCTGAACTCTCGAGAAATGTATACACAGCAGTTAACTGGGTGACTCTGCTTAGGCATTACATAAGACACTCACATTCAACCTGTCTAAAATGAATCTGCTGTCTTCTCACAGAAATCTGTCCTACAGAGATATTCAGTCTTGGATGGTGGCATCACCATCTATCCAGTCACATAAACCAGAAGGCTGAAAATCATCCCAGATTTCTCTTTCTACCCATCACTTCCTTCTTGATACCAAGTCTTAAATATTTAATTAAATCGCATCCTTTCTACCACTGCTGTTGCTGTCTCTGTCTTGACTCAGTTCCTTGTCTGGACCATCATAATGACATTTTAGTTGGTCTTTCTGCCTTCAGCTTTTCTCCCTCTAATGCTACCTTCAGAATGATGTCCTAGTGAATAAAACATAATAGTAGCCACATACAAGCAAGCCTTTTCCTTACTAAACACCTTTGAGTGTCTGTACATAATGAAGCTTGAACTACTTATTCTTAGTGTATGAGACATCCCCCTGCCAAATTCTTCAATCTCTCTTGGCACGTGCCTTCAGCCCTAATAGTTTTCCAAACATACCAAGATAAAACATCCCTCTGCTCCTTGGACCACATTATTCCTATGTCTAGAATGCCCTCTCTACACCTAGGTGTCAGATATGCTATTTGTCTTTTAAAACATAGATCAGAAGTTACTGCCTCTTGACCTGTACCCAGAGAGTCACTCACTATGCAACCTCTATCCTTTGCAAATAGTTTTTAGTTTACACTTATCATATGTTTCATAATAGATTTATTTCAGTATCTGTAACATCTAGTAGACTATGACATTATTTAGGGCAGAGGCTATATGTTTATCAATTCTGTGCCTGTAGATCCTAGAAATGTAAATGCTCAATAAATATTTCCCAACTAAATAGAAGAATGAATAGTCTATTTAGTCCACTTTCATCTACTTCTAGATATTCCTTGAGGTTTACTATTCATGCTTAAGGAAACTTCTTTCATGGTATTTCCCATGTCATATTTCTCTGAACAATGGAAATGCTGTGCAAGGTTCTGTGCTGTAGGCAGTGTTTTCCAAAATTATTTGATCACAAACCAAAGTTAGAAATTTTATAAGACATTATAAATATACATATGTACAAATAAACAACACTTTTATAGATACTTTCTCTTATTTAGCATGATGAACTCTGATATGTTCTTTCTTATTCTACTTTTTTGCATTAAATTTAAAAAATACTGGATTGATAACAATAAACTACTTTCATGTCTCATGGATTGTGATACACATTTTGAAAAACACTGCTGTATATGTAGTGTTTTAGAAAAATAATTCTTACCTTAAGAAATTTAAATTTCTGAATTAGTTAAGTATTTCTCTTACCTTTACTATGAATTTAACAATAAATGTTATTGGAAAACATGTATCATTTATCCATACTTTAGAACTGTCAATGTAAATATGTGGAAAAATTATAAAATATTTAAAAAGAAATATCATGCTACTTCTTTGAAGTTCACACATTGTTGCAAACTATAAACAATATGTGAAGGTCCTGGATTTAATGACTACATAAAAGCACTTTGTTCCCAAGGTATTGTGTTAAATATGCCAATCATCTTCCTTTGAACTATTTCACATTTTATTTAGTTTAATAAGCCCTTTATTCAGAGACATTTTCAAAGTAAACTTCAGTGTGGTCCAGATCTAAGTATCAAGAATCTAAATTTAGGAGAATTCAAATTTATGAAGTTTTTCTTCATTCATGTTTAAAGCTGGAATATTCTCACCTACCTATATCTATTTTTTGTGTTTTTAGGTGCTGCCACTCCACAAAGTTCCTAAGGGCATAAAATCCATCTTCTGTGATTTATCCAAAATCACCACGAACAGTAACTGAAATTGGGTAGGAGCACTGAACTACAGCTACCCTTTATGACATGTCTCTGCACATCAGGCAATATGTTAGGTGATTTATGTCATTCATAATTCTCACAACAATCCTGAAGGTCAGTGTTATCCTCTGTTTACAAAGGATGACCTAAGTAACGTGATTCCAAACATACAGTTAGGAAGTATAGGAATCAGTGTCAAAATAAGAGGAAGAACCACACTTTATTATATATGTACTATCTGCCAGGCACTGTGCTTTTCATTTAGTATCTCATTTAATTTGGACAACATCCTTCTGAGAAAAAGGTACTATTTTTATGCCCACTTTTCAGATTAGGAGACAAAGCAGAGAAAGGTTAAATAACTGGCTCAGGGCATACAGTTACTAAGTGGCAGAGCTGAGATTGAACCCAGATTTCTCCCAAAGTTGAGGCTATTCCCATGGGATTCTCTGCTGTTAAATAAATGCAGTGAATAGTCAAAAACTGATAAGGTGCTGGATGCTGGATTTAGAATTTAGGGTTTTTCTTTTGCGGCTAATAATTTCCCATCTCCTCAGTTCTTCTTTAGAGCATGCAACTAAATTCTGGCTTAATTTACTTTACACTCTGTAAAAATGTCACTGTATTATTATAATTTAAAATGAATTTAAAGAATACGAGTATTTTTCAAAGATGCCATGAGTGAGAGCTTGCTGGCATGCTGCAGTGTACGATCAAAGAATTTAGAAGGATGCCTTTTATCTGAGAATATCAAAGGCCACTAACTAAAAAAAGACACAGAGTTCCTATTACACTGAGAAGAAAAAGCTGAGTCCATTGAAATATAATACAGGAATGTTGGCATACAGGTAATTCACAGATATTATTACCTTTGCTACTTGAAATTGGACCAATCTGGATTCTTTCCAAGAGCTATTCTTCTTGCAATACACTCAATTCATTTGTTACAATGGCCACCTTTTTTCCTTCACTACTCTCCCACACTTCATCTGTACCCTACATTAACACACACACATACACACACACAGAAATTTACAGGTTCAAATCACACATCCATATATTA
Source organism: Mesoplodon mirus (assembly GCF_964341445.2). Classification (NCBI taxonomy): domain Eukaryota; kingdom Metazoa; phylum Chordata; class Mammalia; order Artiodactyla; family Ziphiidae; genus Mesoplodon; species Mesoplodon mirus. Next base: position 15,919,505 of record NC_138977.1, on the reverse strand, counting down.
TGCTGTTTTTCCATTGTGATTAATAACAGTCGATGCCATTAAATAGCTAGTATTTACCAGTTTAAAAACTACAAGATTGGGCTTCCCTGGTGGCGCAGTAGTTGAGAGTCCGCCTGCCGATGCAGGGGACGTGGGTTCATGCCCCGGTCCGGGAGGATCCCACATGCCGCGGAGTGGCTGGGCCCGTGGGCCATGGCCACTGGGCCTGCACGTCCAGAGCCTGTGCTCCACAACGGCAGAGGCCACAGCAGTGAGAGGCCCACGTACCACCAAAAAAAAAAAAAAAAAAAAAAAACTACAAGATTAAAATTAACTGAATTATCTTTCCAAGTTGTGACAGGTCTCTGGTCATTGTGAGGGCAGGTGGATATTTTCAAAATGTAGTCGATTAAGTAACTTGGTGTCTTCTACTAAGGTCCATGTTTCAGCCTGAAATAGACACAGTCAAGTACTGGTTTTGGGCATACTGCAGACAATAACAATCCCTTCTTAAAATGTTCATCTCAACTCCTTCATCCAAAATATAAATGAAAGAACAACCTTTTTCCCTAGGATACATCAAAGGCAGTATCATCACTGAGTTAAATCTCATCATGATATCAAAAAAACAAGCCTTACAGAATTTTTAAAAAGTAGCTGGAAAAAGAATTCTCCTTGAGCTAGATGTGACATAAAAATAGGGGCTAGGAAGAATGAATACAATCTCTGAATAATCTGACTCCTCAAATTAAATGCATAGTTTTTAATAACTATATCAAGGTAAGTATTCCCATGTACAATTTGACTTAGTTGGCATGGGTTTCCATAACAAATACCATAGACTGGGTGGCTTAAACAACAGAGATTTACTTTTCACAGCTCTGGTGGCTAGAAGTCTAAGATCATAGTGCCAGCTAATTTGGTACCTGTCTCTCCTTATAAGGCCACTAATCTCATCACAAGGGCCTCATCCTCATGACCTCATCTAACCCTAATGATCTCCTAAAGGCACCATCTCCAAATACCATCATGTTGGGTGGTAGGGCTTCAACTTATGATTTGGGGAAAGAGGGGATGGGATATAAACATTCATTCCACAACACAATTTGTAACACTTTATTGTTCCTCAGTATGATATTTTTTTCATGTACAATTATTTCTAAATATTTAACTCAGTTGCCCTGGTTAGGCTATCTATTAATTTATTAAATGTCTTGATTGTGAAAGCTAATTTCTCTTTCTAAACACAGGAATTTCTGATATCCTGGAAAGAAACATTACCATAATTTATTTTTTATACTTACAAATAATGGATTTCTCAGAGATATTAATCTCTTGATGTCCTGTTCGTACGACAGAATTACTAATTTAGTTTTGCTGACTGAATTCCCAATCAAATTAGCATACACATTTTAAAGGTAACATGTAAGCTGTCTGGATTTTGATAGCACTTTATATGGACCCAAGGAGCCTGGTGCCTGGGTCTGTCCTCTATCTCACGTGGTTAGAGCATCATTAGACCCATGAAAGGATGAGGAAAATAAGCCTCTATGACAGGCCAGGGTGGAAGGTTCTCCCACAGGTGTCACTGTGACTATTTAAACTTTGTATATTTAATTGTTAAAAGGAGTAAAGTTGGTGACTCTCTCATTATATCAAATTCCAAATTAGAAAAAAAAATTTTTTTAAGCCTAATAGAGTCAGACTTAAAAAAAGAAGAGACCTATCATAGCAATGGTTCTAATTTTGTTTTACTAATTCACAGCATTACAGAATAAAGATAAATCTCTAAAATGTGTCCCTTGTTAAGGTTCCCTATTATATTTTAAAAAGTGATGGAAAAGTGGATTTTCAGAAATTGGCACTTTAAAAAATATTTCTATTGAGAATGCTGCAATTGTATATCTTTGAAACCATGAGCACATATTAGATAAATTATTAAATTCTAAACAAGTTATTTAAGGCCAAAAAATAGATAAAACTGAATTAGAAGTAATTATAACATTTTTGTTTGAGCACTTAGTACGTGTAACACATGATCTTTCTTTATATGCATTACATCATACCCTCACAGCAACAGCAGTAACTAGACAAAGGTACATACCATGGTGGTTTAACCAAAGGGCTTTGGCTTCACACACTTTCTTACATTATTCACCTGTTTTATTTTATTTTATTTTTTTAGTTTTTAAAGATCTTTACCTAAAGAAGCTAGCAAATTGCATTTTTATTTCTTTATCTTAGTTTCTTAATAAATAACTTGGTTGATCTTGTTTGCTTTGTTTTGTTTTGTTTTATCCATCATGTCCCTGGGTCTTTTTTTTTTTAATTTTTATTGGAGTATAGTTGATTTACAATGTTGCATTTGTTTCTGCTGTACAGCAAAGTGAATCAATTATACATATACGTATATCCACTCTTTTTTAGATTCTTTTCCCATATAGGTCATTACAGAGAATTGAGAAACGTTCCCTGTGCTATATAGTAGGTCCTTATTAGTTACCTATTTTATATAGAGTAGTGTGTATATGTCAATCCAAATCTCCCAATTTAACACCCCCACCGCTGCTTCCCCAAGTACCGTAAGTTTGTTTTCTATATCTGTGACTCTATTTCTGTTTTGTAAATACATTTATTTGTACCATTTTTTAGATTCCACATACAAGCGATATTATATCACCTGTTTTAGAAAACACTGCTTTTCAATGTATTACCATTGTACCCAGGTTACAAACAAACCAAGCACTAGTCAGAAAACAAGAAAAGGAATTGGTTTCATCCTGTACCCCGTATAACTAAAAGACTAACATTTGAAATCATATGTTAATTCAATCCCAGGGAAAGGAGAAAGTCAAACATTAATCAAAATGAAAGATTTTTGCTAGAAGTTGTAAGTTCAGTATAAGAACCAAAACAACAGCAATGTTCATTTGTCTTGCCTTTACTTGTGTTTCTCACACTGTCTATCAGGCATTAAAAATCCAAAAAATCATGTGCTCCTTTGCACCTCCAATGACATGATTTTTCTCTAACCAATAGTTAAGAATTGAGCAGAGAAATCCAATCCTAATATTTTTATTCCTCAAACATTTATCAGACACTGATAAATTACCAGACACAGTTGCAAAATTATAATTTAAACTTTAAGTGGTTGATGATGGCAGGGTCAGAAATACACCTAAGATTTCAGCTATCTCATTAGATCATTATGGCTAACAATGGCTAGGTTACTGAGTTTGCAACCTGCAAAACCCCATAGTAAGGTCTTTATGTAGATTACCTCATTTAAACGTCACAATAATCACACTGCCCACATACAACTCTTACTCCATTTCAGAAGTGAGTGAACTAAGGCTAGAAGAGATAGTACAACAGTTCCAAAGTCACAGGGCATCTCATGGTGGAGCCAGGACTTGAAATCAGGCCTTCTGATTCCAGAGTCTGTGTTCTTGACCTCTAGTCTATACTATTCATATCCATTTGGGGGGTAGAGTGATAATGCACATACTTTCACCATAACCTCACTAAACAAAGACTAGAATAGTAGGAGCAAGATCATCCGAACTTGATAGGAAGTAAAAAGATTCAGAATAGGCCCATAGCTATTAAAAGCCCAAAAGTCAAAGTATACTTGGCAGCCTATTCTAGAGGTTAATGAGTTCTTTCTCCAGTCTGACTGTCTGGATATATGTCTAAATTCTGTGCTTATACATTTGATAGCTCTTGAGCTTTCTCTGTGCTTCCAAATTTCGGGAGTTCTAGGCAGCATTTGAGAGCTCAACATGGAGACAGAACACATAGGTTGAAGAGTGGTTTTGCTATTTACTAACTTAAGCCCTCTTTCATGCTTCCTTTTCACTAAATGAAATTAACTCCTACCCTGCTTGCCTCATTGAGTTATTGAGAGAACATATATTAAATTGCTTTAAGAATGTAGTTCTCTATGTAACTATTATTATCGCTATTAGAATATAATGCTATAAACTGACAGAGTAGTTGAGATCTATCACTTTTTCCCTTAACTCATGAGAACCAAAGTAGTTTTACTTAAGTTAACATGTTGTTAAATAAAGCGTTATGATATACAGTACAAAATCATTAACAAAGCAGAAAAGAACCAAAATACGGAAAATCTAGATAGTTATCGTAAACTGTGAGTAAATGTAGATAAAGACAATAAACCAATTTAATATCATCAGAGCTCTGGAAAAATTCAAAAAGAGATTGTTTAAAGAGAAAAGCACAAAAATATTAAGGAAACATATGAGTGTAATCTCTTCAGTGAGCAAAGTTTCAGAAGTTAAACAAGAATTTCTGCTGGAAGTAAACTTCAATTTTCCTCGTACCCTGGCTCTCCATCTAATTTGTTAAGTTATCCTGTGGATTCTTTCTCCACCTTTCCACTCACACCACTTCTTCTTTCCATTTCCACTGCCATTGCCTGGTCATTATTTTTTGTCAGGATCAATCCATCAACCTCTTAAGCGGTCTCAATTCCAGATTTCCCTTCTCTTCATGTATTCTACTTAACGTGAGAGACAGTGGTGGTGCAGTAATAAACCACTCTCAGATCTCTGTATTAAGCTTAAAACAACGAAGGTTTATAAGCTTTGCTCGAAGTATACATCCATCTCTGGTCAGCAGGAGGCTCTACTCATAGGGAGCAATTCTATCTCAAACATACCAAAGGGAAGAGAGAGAGCTGGAAAAAGACTTCTCTTGGTCATTAAATGCTGCATCAATTCTACTACCAACACTATTCTTATAAGCAGCTACATGACCCCATCAAACTAGAAAGAACAGAAAAGGGGGTTGCAAAAGTGCAACTCTACTAAGTTCCTGGAAGGGAAGACATTTTTGGTGGTCATTATTATTGATTAGTAGAGTCTCTCTTCAGTTAAAAAAAAAATCTTTAGTGGTAGCTCCCTATGACCTACGAAATAAAGTCCAATTCATGCAAATCAGACTTGCCAGTACCACCCCCAAGACCCATCTCCAAACATACTCTGTCCAGTCCCACTGGTTGGTCCCATTCCCTGGATACAATCACACAGTGGTTTGCTTCAGAGGTTCTGATCTACCTGGAATCTTCTGTCTCCCATGATTTGTGTGTTGAAATGGTATTCAACCTTCAACTACCATTTTCTCTATGGAGCATTCTCTGAGTCTACAAATTCACATTAATCACTTCCTCTTGGCAGTCTCATAATACTTTTTTTTTCATTTAATTTTTGGCATCTATCACAGACTATAGCACATTATTTAGGGAGGGAAACATTAGTTAGATTCCCTGGAATCCCAGTCCTTAGGGAGAGTCAGTATGCCTTTTTCATTTGTATATTTTCCAAGCTTAGCCTACTATGCTGTACACCATGTGCAGTCAACAAAAGATTTTTTTTTAAGTTCTACAAAGTTTAAAATGATTATAACTAACTGCAATACCACAAAATTAAATTCATAAGATTTTAGAATAATGTGACTTTGTTTTTAACATTGGATGTTAACATTAGTACCTTTCCATAAAGGGCTACTTCAGTGCTGGCCCATCCGCAGTGATGATGAACCTTTGGTCATAATTTGAATATAAAGGTTGAACAATACTTTTTGACCAAATATTCATCTATTTAAGCTTTATCTTGAGGAGGTTCAATAAATTCATTTCTACATAGAAATGTTTACTCTCATTTTTCTATACCAAGGAAGATGAGATATAGATTATTCCCAAACTTTAGCTGAGCTAAAGTGTTCTACTTTTCTACATATATTCAAATATTCTGGAATTCAGGAAATACAATGTAGCAAAAGCTCATTACTTCAGTGAAACTAGAAGAATGGAGTATATCTGAATTGCTGAAAATGTGAACCTTAAATATATTTTCCAAATATTTCTAGAAGGCAGGGGTAGTATATTTCTTTTAAATACTCAAAACTTAAACCTAATATTGCATTTTTAAAATTTATTCATTCATTGTTCCATTCAATAAGCATTAATTGGACAGAGCAAGGATTAAATAGATTAAAAATGCAAGTAAATACTTGGAAAATACATACACTATTTTGATCTAGAATGAGATATATTAGTGGAGGTCTTTACAGGGCTTTATAAGAAACAGATAGGAATAATTGAGAATTATCAGCACAATTGTTTTTGAGAATTACCAGCACAATTGTTTAGAAGTAAATAACATCATAAAAACACTTTTCTTTACATGAGCTATCTTTAAAAATTGCTAGTTCAGACTGTCTAACTGATCACATTCTAAGGCAGTAGGTGCTTTAATGAAGATATTTCACTTTATAAGATCACAGTGTTATAAAGCTATCTATTTATAATTTAAAGTAAGAAAGCAGGTAATTAATCCAGATCATGTAACAGAAAATAAATTAAAATGCATCGATTTTGTTTGGAAAACAGGTTTCTCTAGTACGTAGTAAGTGCGTGCATACTTTTTTCTCTTTATCAATCAGTCAGTAGATATTTAAGATAAGTGACCATGGCACAGTGTTGCACATTGTGAAGGGAGACCAAGAGAGATGAATACAGTCTTTTCCTTGCAAGAAATAAAGAAAGTTTAGAAGGGAACACAGATTATAGGCCACAGAATGTTTGATGCAAAGTAAATTTAGGTGCATTATTCTCACCAAAAGGAAGAGTGTGAAGGCAGAAGATTGCATGTTTCTGTGGATAAGAGATGATTTCCCACTGGAGTGACATTTAAGTTGAGATCTAAAGAAGTCCTCTGGGCGTCTGGGGCTGTAAGGAATTTGGGTTCTATCCAAAGGGTGAAGGGAAGCTATTGAAGGGATTCCTGTAGGAGCAGGGGACTGACATGTGCGTGCAGAACTCTGGGGGTGGGTCTGAAGGAGGCAGGCACGACATGAAAGAAAGAATTCAGGCTTCTTCTCAACCTAGAATCTAAACAAAGCATAATTATCATACCAAATAAAGGAGCATCCCCTCTTAAGTTCAACTGTGAGCAAGAAATAAAATACATACTATGTTTCTTTCTTTCTTTTAATAGCATTCATTTCAACAGTGCACATACAGCAAAAGATTTCTGAAGATATCACACATTAGTGGCAGAACAGAAGTGTATCTTGGGCACGTGGAATAGAAAATTCTAGTCATCACCCCCCATTTGTTTGTTTAGCTGCTAAAAGATCTCTTGCACAAAGAGTCAGGTCAACAGAGAGGTCAAAACATCAACAGAGAGAGATCGTGTCAGAGCTTAATTAGGGCTTCCAATTAGAAAACCAAACTAAGGATCCTATTAGCACTCAACTAGGCATTCTCCTTGACCCGGAAGAACCAAGCAGCATCCACATCTAATCTAGCTAACAAAAAGGAATTTTTTATCTTTATGATGACCTTCTTCTGATGGGCTTAAGTCAACAAAGACAAGCAGCATGAGAATCATACTCTCAGAAGCACAGGGAAGAGAACCACTGTGTGCTCAGGAACACTTCCTGCAATTCCCCAAGTTACCACCGCAACTCAATTTTTTTTAATACCGGCACAGTGTGGACAATGCATGGCCTTGTCTGCTGCTCTTTGATACAAATTATTAAATGAAGCCCATGGTTACTTTTAAGGAAAAAAAATTTGCAAGTCATAAAAAAGGAAAATTTCTACCTAAAAATGGAATTAACTCAATTTTTTATAAAGTGCCATATTTACTTGTGTATTTCACCTGTATCCTGAATGCTGCTTGCCTGCCTTCCAGTTTGGAAGAAATAGGTCTTTCCTCCTCTCCAAATTATTTTGTGGCCAGCGTGCTTTAGAAAGTGTAAATGGTCCTTTCCTACTAGTTGGTAAGGAAAAGGTCACACTGTTGAAACAGCGTTTGCAGTTCTGTACAAACTTCAGAGACCCTAGCAATGAGTAAACTTAAAAGAAAAATTTCAGTTCAAAGTAACATACCAAGTAACATAATTCTGACCAGAAAACTTATAAACAGGATCAAAAACTTAAATCAGCCCAACAGTCAAGCAGCATATGGCCTATAATGCACAGGAATTTGGAAATGGTTCTTTTCCCAGGCTGATGAAATGGTGGGAAAAATAGTCTAAAGCTATGCTATGGGACAATAAAAATATTTTCTATACATCTAAAAATCATATGGCCTAGTAGTAACACTGAAACTCCAACATCTTATCACAGAAATACGGAGGGACTAGATTTTAGAAATCACTGGTTAGGGCCTTCCCAGAGTTACCTGATCATCATGACACCAACTCTGGTTTTCCTCACCTCAGTAAGAGATTCTCCAATCGCTCCAGTGCTTCCATTTTATAATTTTTAAATAGGCATTACGTTTGTTCCACTTGGCATTGAGTTTAGCAAACATAAATTTGATTCAGAAAGTTTTGATTCCCAGAAGAAGTATTTTAAGATTTAATTTGAGTTGCTATGTTAAAACGCACACACAAAAAAACCCATCTCCCTCACCTCAAGGCAGAGAAACAACTCTCATTCTTTTCCTCTGAAAGTCCAATACCTAGTATAGTGCTTGTCACCAGGTATATGCTCAATAAGTGATGAATGGAACAAATAATAAAAGAGTGAATGAATGAGTGAGCAGATTCACACATGAAGAGCACCTTCACTGGGCCCTATGCTTGCTTGAAGAGCTCAGGTAGGCACTTCTTTCTGTGTCTTAGGCCTCAGATTGGCTTTAAGCAAGAGAAAAGGTCCTTCCTACTCTTGCTGCCTCACCTACTCTTCTTTCATATGGGAGAGAAAGGTATTCCGAGATCAGGGAGGTAGCAATGGATCAGGGAGTGGAGAGCGTTTATACTGAAATGTTTGTTCAGCCAGGAGAGATAGTTTCTTTCTCCTGGGAAGAGATCCATTTGGCCCCAGGCTTCTAAGAGAAGGGATAATTACATGATTAATATAAGGAACCATTAAGTTTAAATGATTCCTTTGTTGTAAGTTCCCACTTTGGGAAAGACGTAACTACTTCAGGGCACTACATGCCTCATTATTACTTAAAGGTATATTAGATGAATTTTTATTTTAACTTGAAATAGATTTCGTTCTCAAAGCAGGAAATACCTTTTCACTCAAAATTAAGTGTGGTGAAGTAAATGCTGAATGAAAAAATATCAAATTCATCAGACAATAACTATAACAATATTAATACTACTACTAATACTCATGGCAGCAGCTAATATCTACTGAGCTCTTATCATGTGCTGGGCTCTATTCTTATCCTCACAACTACCCTATGAGGTAGACAGGTACCATTATTATACTCATTCAGAGGTATGGAAACTAGGCCCCAAATTAAACAGCTAGGAGTCAGAATGAGGTTTTACACTCAGTCTGTTTCTAGTGCCTGTTCTAAGCTTCAGCTGTGGCTTTTCATATGAATATATGAAGCCTACTTTACTACAGCAAGAAGAATTACCAAAGATAAGCAATTATGGAATGGTTCCAATGATGGAATTATTGAGTGGTTCTTTTCAGTGTGTGGTCAACCCTCAGTCCTAATTCAATTAACTTTTTGTATCAATAAACATTAAAAATTGAAGTAATGACATTCGCTTACGTCACAGACTTCTCCCACATTTCAACTAGTGTGGCCTTTTCTACCAGGCGGGTCCCAAGATGGCCTGAACACAGACATGGTAGAGATTAAAGAGAGGGAACCAGATTTGAAAGCTATTCTTAAAGAAAATTCAGAAAAAGGCAGAGATAGGAAAATATTTTTCCAGGGACAAAAACAATCAAATCGATTTGGCTAGATTTGCAGGTTTATGGAGGAAAATCAGAGATAAGTGGGTATGGGCCAAACTGTGGGAGGCCTGAAACCAGCTTCTCTATTAAGGCCTTGATTTCTAAAACTAATTGATTGATTTCTAAAACTAATATTAGGTGAGTCATTTCAGGTTGTTAAACAGGAAATTAGGAATGCAAAATGGTATTTTAGAAAAATTTATCTAGCAGATTACAAAAAAAATGAATTGGAAGAGAAAGAGACAAACTGCAGGCGAAATACGCAGGAAAACACCACAGCCCCTTAGCAATCAGAGATTGAACATTCATAATTTCAACTTGTTCCAAATGATCTCCAAATGTTCTCATTTCTAATTTTTCTAGGGCACAGAGTTATGAGGTCGATTTGTGAAGCCAAGTTGTTAGCTAGCACCGTGCTTCTGCTTCTGGGTGGGATTTTATCTTTCCCCCCCGAAGCAGGGTCTTGTACTCAGTCTGTCTCACTAAACAGAGGAGTATGTTCCTTTATGCAGAATGCCTCCAAGTAAACCTCAACTACAGGTATAGAAATAACTGTGAGTTACAGTGAGGAGAATGGTGATTGATTTGTGAAAGTTCTACAGATTCACCCCTTAGGAATGTTGAAGCATTTTGTACTTGCCACATTCGTTGGGTCAGGAGGAAGGCAGGAGAAGAAGTGAAGGAGAAAAGGGAAACAAGAAGACATCAGAAAGGAATGGTAGGACGTACTGGCTGACTAGAGATGGGGGATGAGGGAAAAGAAGAAATCAAGATGGGCTCTTCACTTTCAAGCCTAGGAGACAGGAAGCGTGTTAGTGCCTTGAGTAAAAATAAATCCTAGAGGGAACCGAGCACCTAGGCAAATGTGACACGTGTCTGTGTGCACTGAATAAAGATCTTAAAGGCTGATTTAAGGGAACTCTTGTCTGGAGGAAGAGAAGCAACTTGGATAACTTTATGGTTCTCTGAAATGCGTCCCAAAGCAGGGGCCCCCAACCTCTGGGCCATGGACCGGTACCAGTCCATGGCCTGTTAGGAACTGGACCGCACAGCAGGAGGTGAGCAGTGGGTGAGCGAGCAAAGCTTCATCTGTATTTACAGCCGCTCCCCATCACTCGCATTACCGTCTGAGCTCCACCTCCTGTCAGCATTAGGGTGAGTTGTATAATTATTTCATTATATATTATAATGTAATAATAATAGAAATAAAGTGCACAGTAAATGTAATGTGCTTGAACCATCCCAAAGCCATCCTACCCGCCAGCCCCAGTCTGTGGAAAGATTGTCTTCCATGAAACCAGTCCCTGGTGCCAAAAAGGTTGGGGACTGCTGTCCTAGAGGACATGGAGCTTATCCAATGCTCTTTTCTTCTGCTCTTTTAATGCTGCAGATTTGGAGCACTCTAATTTCTTGATTTTCCAAGTCAAAATTGTACAATTCTGTCTCTTATTTCAGAAAACACTTTCTAAATCCCGAACAGCCCCTTCACAGGCACAAAGCTCCCAGTTTTCATGACTAGTTTCCAGATAGTTCTATTTTAAATCACTATCTAAGAGCTACAAGGAATTAACTTCTGTGCATCTACATAATGATACTGATACACATCATAATGGAGAGAGAAAGGCCACTGGTGAAATAACTTTACTGTGTTAATTTTTCGTTTTTGTTTTGCAGGAAAAGCTTCAGGGTGACAAACATTCTGTGAAATAATTAAAGTTAGACATAAACCAAGGTTAAAAAAAACCCCAAAAACCTGGTAATTGCTGAGAATTCAAACTGAGAGAATTATTCACAGTGACAAACAGTCATTATCTCCCTGTCCCCTGGCCGGCTCCTGCTGGATCACTAGGCTCATCTGTATTCCCCACGGGAAGTAGCAGCAGCTCCAGGGAAGATCAGCAGTGGGTAGAGAATGTGTTATGTGGAAATAGTTATTTCAGATAGATCACAAATGGGAGCCCAGTGAGAAGAGAAAAGAGGGAGCAGTGTGCAGCAATAATACTTTACAAAGCACTACTTCAGAGGACAGGGAGTTTTTTCAGTTTTAAAAAATTTCTGGAGGTTCAGATGCAAAATGGATGTCGAAAGCAACTGTGCTTTACGGGGGCTCCACTCTTAGTTTCAATATTTGGGGCTTTGGAGCCTCTACACAATACGATCATTAGCTATGATATGTGAGGAGAAATAATGAGAGCAGTTAGGATTTCCCATAGCAAGTGCTCAATAAATCATGCTGAAGCGAACCAGTCAAGTGTCATATTCAATAACTAAATACCAAAACCTGCCTGTCCTATGAATAAATTGCAGTTTACTAAAACAGTAAAGACTTTGTTATTCAAATGTTGGATGCAACTGAGAATGCAGGTTAGTTAAAGCCTTTTAATCAGCTAAAAGTTAATTCACATCTCAGTAATATTTGCTAAGTACTTTTTACGAATATCATCCATTTTCTTTCATCTTCACACTGCCATTTTATGAATGAAGAAAACTACCGGCACACATCATTAAGAAATGTGCACCACAACAGTCTTACCTGGTTTAGTTACTGTGGGGAATGGCTCATTTAATCCTCACAGCTGTGTAAGGAAGGTACTATTATTAGCTCCATTATGCCGATGAGGAAACAGGCTCAGAGTTTCAGGTAAACTGAGGCCCAAAGTTTCAGGTAACCGGTCCACATTCATAACGCCACCAAGCTGAACAGTCAGCCCCAGTGTGGACCAATCCTGGCTGTCTGGCTCCATGGCCCACAGAGAGTTCAGGAGGAGGGGAAAGTTGGAACTAGAAACTAGACATCCTGATTTGGCAGTCAGTTTTCTTCCCAGACACCACGCTGACCTAAGTAGGTGCTCTGTGGCTTCCTCCCTCTCTTCCTCCTCACCTTCAGCCGCCCACTGACCTGTCCCTCCACTCCAGGATAAGAACAGTGGCTGGCCACAGATTTCATCTGGATTTACTTTATCTCAGGGGAAGAGATGAGGGATTTCACAGTAATCCAACCCTTCCACTCCGAACAGACAGGTTTCGTCTTGTGATAGGTTTTTACCCAGAAGCTTTTTTTCAATTCAGTGCAGAAGACTGGCTTTCTTTCTAAAGTCAATAGAAGGACAGCTTTGTTTATTAATGGTCAATAATTGTCTAAGTGGAGAGTTGTATTTTTATTACATAAAACGGATTCAGAAAACCTCACGGTGTCTCTAGTCTTAAAAGTATTCCTACACTAAGTGATATTGTCATTATTTTAAAAGTCACAGGACAAAATTTAGTCTTATTGCAGGACTGCATAATTCCAGAAAAAAATCTTTCAAAAATATACATTTTTGAATGTAGGACTAATTCTAAAATAGGTATCAACCAGGACTGCCTTTTCCTGCATTGCTCCAGATACCTGAAATATATACATCAAAACCATCTGTACACAGAAATGGGGCCACTGCTAGGGGCAGTAATCTTCTTAGAGTTACAAAAATTGGAGCTGTCTATAAAATAGTCTGTCTGGTTCTTACTGAAGATAGCCTAATAGAAAAAAATATTCTTGTATGCATCATTATAATAATCAAGATAGGCTAAGGTGACAGCTACCTTTGGAAAGTAGCAAAGGAAAACATAATATAGAAAGTAGAATAGAAAAGTATGATTGGTCTGCTGCATTCCACACTCTATTCTGAACTGCTGTGTGCCATGTAATTTAATAGTACGGTAACCATAAACCTACATAGCAACTACAGCGATAAAGTAGCTAACAAAATTCTGAAGTACCAGTGTTTCTACACGGAAAACCCATTGGCAAAGACCATTAATAGTAAATACTTCTAATCCTTACAAACAAGGTTTGGCTCACTTTAGGCAAATAACTTCCTCCTTCTGCCCCAAGTTTTCTGCCTTTTGATATTTTTTTCCCCAGCTTTATTGAGGTACAATTGCCAAATAAAAATTGTATTGCTTAAGATGTACAAGATGATGTTACCCCAAGTTTTACACCTCAAGAAGCAGGAGAATGGACAGTATGATTTCTTTATTCTCTTCAAACTTTAATATTCATTAACCAGGTCAAAATATAATATCTCCAAATTTATGTACAAATAAAGTATGTGGACGTCTAATCATATTAAATACAAAAAGAAAGTTCACTATAAGTTAACTGTGATAAATTCTTGAGAAGCAAAATATATCTTGAAAGATGATTACCAACCCCCCTTGTTAGCTTCTGTGAAGCCAGATTTTTACCTGGTTGCTTAAAACAGGCACATCAACCCTCTCAAGCAGCAAACGCCTTTACATGACTCTGCTGCAGAAAAAGATGGTGGTACACTTCCAATTTTCCTAAATCAATAGACATTTCTGCTTTTTGAATACCCAGAGTGTATTTGTTCTTTAAAATCTTCTTTTAAGTCAGAGAAATGAAGGTGTTCTTTAGAATGTATGTGAGTGAAAGTTTCCAAATAGATAATAAGGGGACAGGGTTTAGCAATATAGAGAAACTGAGTGCTGGACGTTTAGATCTGTTAACATCAAGAGTAAATCTGAATCCTTGTCCAAGTTCAAAATAATGACTCCGATTTCAAGGGTTTCTTTTTCTCCCTTACAAAAAGAAATAGTAATATTTTTATTATTTGAACAAACGCCCCAACACCACCATCATGATGAAGTTAATCACCCGTGAGTCCTTTCACTAGGTGCTATGATATGGTATAACACCATATAGTTTCTCAGGCTATAGTCTTGGTAGTTAATGAAACTAAACAGACTGCCTTAGTGTTGCTATGGGAACATTTATCAGATGGAAAGGGGCTGGTAGTCAGCTATCCTGTTGCCAAATGGGAAGGGATTCATTAGCTGTAGAAGACTGGCAGACCCAAGAATTATTTAAATATAGACATTAAGAAAAAATGCTCAATTGACAATTTGGTTACACAATTCTAAAATATCTTTTAATACGTAAAGATGAGAGCTGTGTAGATCCTGCAATACTTGGTAAAGGATTCTGAACAAATTCAACTACAGTGGCAAATTTCTGAAGAATCTAGTAAAAGGCACAGATGAGGTCGGGATGTAAGAGAAAGCTCATTTGCTCACAAAAGAACAGGGAAGCTGGTGTCTTCACCATCACACCATAATAGGAGTTGCTTTGAAGCAGGCAAACGGATTCCTTTCTCACAGGCACAAGTCTGTACCTGACTTGGCTGTATGAGCATTCTGCAGGAAAATTCTACCTTTAGAGTCCACGTTTATTAAAAAAAAAAAAAAAGTGAAATATATCAGTTAGCTAAACAATGAATTTCTATTCCTTGGACACTTTGTGGAAAAATAATAAATGGGAAGCCTAAGAATCTGGTATTTCCAAAGCAAAAGCAATGGCATTTGAGAATGGCTGTCACCCTAGGAGACATGGGAAAGCCATGTTAGAAAAATATATTAAAGGAGGTTCAAAAGGCCCTGGTAGGCAGAGTAAGTTCTTTCCCACAGCTCTATTCAGTGAAATAAGAAAAACTTAGAAGTCCATGGACATTGACAAGCATTTCAAAAATTAATTTTAATTAGAAATATCAGTTAGGCACTATGAAAAACAATGAGGAAAACGCAGAGTGTGAAATAATGCTGGTAGAAAAAGTGATACAGAAATGACAATGAGAAATTGACTCCAAATCAACCACCTATCAGGTAAAAAACACAACACAAAACAAAAAACTGGAAGCTGGATTATTTCCCTGCTTTCTATACATTGAAACTAGAAGAAGTAAATAAACTAATGAACTTCTCAGGGCCTGCCTGTGTGGGCCCTACTTTTGGTTCAGTCATTAGCCATGTGACCTTGAGCAAACCATGAAGTCTCAATTTTCTCACTGGCAAAGTGTAGAGACTGAATGTCAGTAGTTCTCAGGCTGTATGCAGCGTGTGAAAGAAGCAATGAGTGTGTGTCTGTATGGGATCTGATACCCCAGGGATTTCAGTTCCACATACAAGGTGCCCAAGGAATCTGCACTTTATAGGATTCTGGGTAGTTCTGAAGCAAGAAGTCCTTGAAACTCACTTTTATTCATTCAACAAAAATTATCTGAATGCAAACAGGCCAGGCATGGTGGAAAACACTGGAGCTACAAGTAAGTAAAATAAATAAGATCCTTGTCTTTGTGAAACATCCAGTTTCAGGGATCTAGCTCCCCAACATAATGGTTTTATAGATAAACAGGAGGCTTCAAGCTAAGTTTAAAACAAAAAAGAAAGAAAATAAATGGGTCCCCCCCGAACCCCTGAAAATTAATTTCTTAGTTGATCCACTCAAATGAGTAGCATTCCCAGGCACAAATGCCTACTCACAATTATATGTACAGTTCACAATATCTTGTCCCTGGGATTAATGTTTCTCACTAGCAAATCTGATTCCTCCCCTCCCTTTGAGAATTTCCACTTAGCTTTCACTTCTTCCTTTAAAATGGGCATGCCCTTGACAAACTTTTATTGTCAGCACTCATGACCAATCCCTTCTGTACTCTCCCCTATATGACAGGGCTGGAAACCTAAGAACTAAGTTTCCTAAATTCCCTTGCCGTTAGGTTTCTGGATAAGCTTAGGTTTTGCCAATGAGGTGTACTCATGTGATATTCAAAAGTGAAGGAAGGTAGAAGTTATCCTTACCCCAGCACCTGACAGGGTTACTGCCTGTGGATTTTGGTAAACAGGGTTTTTGGTGACTGGCAATTCCATGTTCACCAGTTTAGAGGCTGTGGGACAGTTATGGCTCTGTCAGGGTTTTCCTTCATTTGTGGATGGTAGCAGTAGTTTCCTGGACACTTGTTCATAGTTTGCAGTGCGGTGAACAATGACAACACACACACAAAAAAAACCCTCTGACTGATACTCTACTGTTCCCAACTATTTTTGTAGGTACTTAATTCACTGTTTTAAATTCCATTTCAGTTTGAAATATCTAGTATTTCCATTTCCCACCTTGAACCCTTTCTTCCAAGAAAAAGTAGTGATTTAGATCTATCAAATTTGTCTCTAGATGGGTTTGCCACAGCTTAAAGATTTGGTTGAATTTAGGGAAATAGGTAAAGCAGATCTCACATGTTTTAAGTCCACTTCAATGGACCAGAAGAGAGTTTTCCATTTGGCTCAGCCTAGCTCTTCAGGCACTACCCTGAGGTTTAGGGCTTAAGGCTCAGCTACCAGCTCTTTATCATAAATGGACAGATTTCTCTCGTGATCTCAGGAGAAAGCTGGTAGATGACAGAAGACGGATATTTGTAATTCCACATCTGGGCCATCTTTCTCTCCACCAATAAATGTCCACTGAAGCTTGTTTTGACACAATAGGGGGAAAATATTGATAAAAATGCTGTTTTCTTTTAATATGTAGCATATTAATTCATTTAATCTAAATTCAGGGTTAATGCGTATTCAAATTTCCATTTTACCAAAACAAACTAATTAAATAAAAGCAAAGTAACTCGGGATTTTTTTAGGGTGGCAAATTCCTAAGGACAGTACTAGAAGAATCGTTGCCCAGGTATACTATTCTCCCATGTGCTCACTCTGGAGAAGTCACACTTGCCTCCTTGCTGTTCCTTGGACACTCAGGCATAGTTCTGCCTTAGAGCCACGCTCCAGCTGTTCACTCTAGAAAGAGCCCTTTCGTGATGATCTCCTGGGCTACCTCCTCACCTATGTCAAATCCCAACTTCTCCACGAGGCGTCTTCTGACCACCTTTTTTTAACAATGCCTTCTGCTCTCACCCTGACACTCGTTTATCCCACTCTACTTTTTCTATTTCTGCGGTGCTTATCACCTTCTAACTTGCTTATTTATACTTTATTATATTTATTGTTTATGTTTTGCCTCCCACTAAGAAGACAGTTAAGGAACTTTGCGTGGTTTACTGTCAGTCTCCTTCCTTATTCCACATTTCTCTCTGCATAAGGGCAAAATCTTTCTCCCAAACATTTCAGGTTTGATTCAACAACGTGAAATAATGCTATTTGTTAATACAAAATAAATAATCATCCTCTATACAAACAGGAGAATATCTGCTATGTCAATTTGTTATCCATTCTATCTTTCAGACAGCAGCAGAGACATGAACCCAGTACCAACCCTTTAATGTGCTCCATGCAGTGCCTTATCCTTTTATCCATTCAGATTTAATTCTTAACTTTATAAAATTTGATATTAAACCCTTTTCTCCTGTTGCTTTATCACAAAATAAGAGAAATCCTTAAACAACTGAAACTGCTTTCTTCTTTGATATCCATACCGTCTAAGTGGTCTAAATATTACAAAATGCATAAGCATACATCAACAAAAATCTACCTGCTCTCAAGATGACTGGCCATACACAAGCACGGAGCAGGTGTTTATGAGACAGTAGGCATTTTTCAATTAAAAGGAATTTATCAAGTAATATTACTGAGATATACTCAAGCTGACATTAGATTTTTGGGTATAAACAACCAGGATATCTACATCTATATATTCTCCTAAATAACAACAACACAAAAAACGATTTCTACGTTAAATAAGACTCATCTCACCTGGTTAATTAAGAGAAAAGTAGATGGATGATACAATGAAGGAATGAACAAAGATCGAAGACTTCAGAGTTGCTGAATGAGTCAAATAAAATTTCAAAACATAAGAGGAGGGAGATAAGACTACAACTGGGTAGAAGCTGGAACACATATTTATTTAGCAGAATTCAAAAAGTTGACCCTGAATTTGCATACATAACCTGACTTTAGTATTTTAGGATAAGACATATACAACAACCATTTAGACAACTTAAGGAAGCAGTAGTCCTAGGCAAAGAAAGTCCTCTCGTGACAGGCAATCAAATGCCAACAGATTCTCTTCCAGACTCAGCTGAGTTTTCTTTTCACCTCAACCAAGCATCACCTTAACTTTTTTTGAAGTACACAATCCAATGGTGTCTCACAACGCATTTTTGTGCTCAAGTGACATACAACGGTGCTGCTAGAGCAGTACGGTGCACCGTCTTCCGAACCTGACCCAGCACATTTTCATCGTGTGAAATTCAGTCTCAATACTGACATTCCATGTTTATTTACTTTCAGCCAATTCCTTTTGCTTCCTACGGATACTTTTTCCCGACCATTCTCTCTCCTTCGGAGAAGAGCTAAAAAAATTTAAAAAAAAAAAAAAAAAGAAGAAGAAGAAAAGAAAACAGACTTCCTGAATTCAGCTTCTTATTGCCTAAGGCATATTTGCAAGTGGCACACTGCATGGCACTCCACGTATCACGTCTTACCTGCCACCATACGTCCACCTTGTGCAGTTCATTTCTGTAGAGATGATCTTCCATTATTTTGGATTTTCATATGGGTTGTTCCCTTCTATTAAGTCAATCATCCAAAAGTACCCAGCCTACCATTTAAAAGATAGATAAAAAGACCTTACCTCTAAGATTCCGAAGCAATCCTAATAACACACGCACCTTTACTGACTGCCGCTACCTTTTACATTTCCATAGGGTACATTAATACGTTTGAGTGCCTACTACATTGTCTCTAAGCCAAATCACTTACTTGATTTATTTACCTTGTACTGTTGATGTTAATAAGAGCTGCATTATTAGAGAACAATAAGACAACTTTAAAAACTGAAGTAATAGCCCAGGGCCAGTCTCACTCTTTCTTGCCTCTCCTTGTTAATTATACCTGCAACTGAACATTTTAACCTGAATTCAAGAGAAAATTAAGTGAAAAATGATTTGCCTTAAGTCAAACTCTAACCTTCCATGCTCTCAACTGAATATGCTAGAGTATCATTAACTGAAGGAAGTGGGACAAACACTAAAGCACATTTATGTAGGAGAAATAACTTGTTACGCTCTGTGGATGGCCGTTATTTTAATAGCCTGAGGAGCCACAGTCTTTACTGGGCAACAGAGATGATGATTTCTGCCATCACTACAGGGGCTCTTGGTTAAGGTAACTTAAGAGCAAACTGCTTCTGGACGCAGAGAGAAGCATGTCTTTTGGGGTAAATCCTAGCCACATGGTTACCAGACAGTGAATTTTGTTCAGCTAGTATAAAGCATCAAAAAAAAAAAAAAAGGATTAGTAAACATGTAAATCATTACTAATTGAGTGAACAAGTAAGTATTTACGAAGTACCACATGTATTCCATATACTATTTTAGACCCTGGGAACAGAGTAATGGAAAACATTAATTAAGCATTCCTGCTTTCCTTGAGTGTATGCTCTAGGGAGAAAGAAAGATAATAAACAAAATAAAAACTGAGTTACAGAGTGCATCATTGGATGATACATGCCATGGAGGGAGGTAAGACTGGAGTACATGATGACAGCAAGCACCTGAGAGGCAGTGAGTGGGGCTGGGGAGAAGAGAGGCTCCACTTTCTATAGAGTGGTCAGGGAAGGCCTTGCTGAGGTGGTGACTCTTGAGCAGAGACATGAAGAAGGTGAAGACTGTATGGATATATATATTAAGAGCATTCCAGCAAGGACAGAGTATGTGTGAGGAACAGAAAGGAGGCTAGCGTGGCTGAGGTGAGTGAATGAGGTGAGGGGAGCTGGAGATATAATTAAAGAGAAAAATGGGCAGAAGGGGAAAGGGGTCAGAACCTACAAAACCTTAAAGATGAAAGTAAGCACTCGTTCTCTTGACTTCTGCAGTGGGGAGGGGTTGAGCAGGAGAATAGTAGAATCCTACTTATGTTTTACCAGGAAAACACTGGCTGCTGGGTTGAGAATGCGAAGCAAGGGGGAAACTGGGGGACCCTTAGACACAGGCCATTGCAACAATCCAGGCAGGTCAGCCAAGGCCAGGGCAGAGGAGGAGGGGATAGGTCATGACCAAATTCTGGGCATGTTTTAAAGACAGAGCCATGAGAATCTTCAGACAGATTCTATACAGGATGTGAAAGAGAAATGTCAAGAATATAGTTGCTGTGTACCAAGAGAAAGGACCGTAGGAAGAGCAGGTTTATGAAGGAAGGTCAGGAGTGTGGTTTTGGACGTTTGAGATGTCTCTTACACAGACAAATGGAGATAGCAAGCAGTTAGAAACATGAGACTGGACTTAGAGGAAAAGGCTGCACTGGAGACTTAGTTATTTAGGAAGAATCAGACTGAGGATGATTTTGAAAGCAAGAGAACAGACAAGATGTCTAAAGGGGGTACATGTAGAGGAGAGAACCAGTCTAAGGACTAAACCTTGGGATACTCTAAGAGGAGAAAGAACCATGAAGGAGACTGAGAAAAAATGGCTGCAAATTAAGGGAAAAACAGCAGAGTACAGTATCCTGAAAACCAAGTGAAGAACGTATTGGAAGGAAGAGGGAGGGTCAACTTGCCAAGCAGTCCAGTAAGGGAAGGGCTAAAAATTGGCTCATAGTAAAAAATAAAGAAATTTAAAAAAAAAATGTTCAGATACTATAAAACTGAATCTTATCTATTAAAAACACAGACACCATTCTTTGGAAATTGTTTTTTAGGAGCTATGCCATCTTATCCAGACAAAGTAAAATCTCAAAATATTCTATTAGATATTTACACCAAGTCTTTTGTATTTGCTACATCTGCTTATGTATTATAGATACAATGATACATCTGCGAAATCCACTATCTTAGCCTGATAAAGCAATGGTCAACCCTAGGAGCTAATTCTTGAGAATTCTATTTTCTCCTTTACACTTACTTGCTGGGCGATCAATATTATGCATTAAATGAAACAATGATAAAGCTATCTCATAGACTTTAATAACAACTGCAAACAGGAAATTGAGATACTCACTTTCCCACAAGGGCAATTAATTACAATAAGGAACTACAGATAAGCAGCTAAGCAATTACATCTAGAGACAAGAGTCAACAACCAGGCTTGCCTGTTCACTGAAGATCAAAGTGACTGTCTAGTGTGATCATCGTGTGTAGGCAACTTAGGAAACTGAATATTTGACCTAAATCCTAATAAAGCTTCTGGGTGCAATTCATCACTTGTACTATCTACATGGATTTAGCACAGTGCATAGAAAAGGTGCTTAGTAAGCAGTGGAGACAACAATAAATGGTGTGCACACCCAGAGCTGCTGCAAAGGACCATGAAGGTTGGGCCCTCTACCAGTGCAGAGGGCACTGGTCACCTAGACTGCCACGTCATGACATGTGTAATGCATACCTGCCAAGCCACAGGCGGCAGATGCCCTGGGGAGCATCTACCAGCCTCTGACTTTTATCCTAAAATTGAAAAGCAATCAATGGCACCTATGTGCTAAATATCCTTGCAGATGGATATAAACTGAAAACAGGCCTACAGAGATGTGTCATGCAGGAAGAGACAGTTACTAAATGCCTATGGATGGGTTTGATGCTTTTTACCTTGCTCTACGTGAACATAATATGCTTGCAGCATTTGATGATAAAGTGCTAGAAGGCAGCGATTGCTCAAGCACATGTTAACGACCAGAAGCAGTAAACACCTTTTTAACACTGACTCTAGTATGTGATGACTCTGCAACATTAAAGCAGTCCATGGCAAGCACCTTTAAGAAATGCTGATTCAGAAATCGCTTAAAAGCCATGTTTTCAAGATATGCTGGTGATTTTTTATCCTCTTAAATCTGGGGAGTCAGTGTTGATTCTGGAAAGACTGTTCATTTTACAAAGAGTGCCACGCAGCAGTGTATTTTGAATAGAGGCAGTGAATTATGAGGCTGACCCAAGCTGTTTGGATCATTGCCCCTGTTTCCATAATTTTCCAAGGAAAATCCCGTATTCATTTTCTAGCAGTTTCTACTTTGCATCATCCTCACCACAATTAAGAACCATAACACATGATACAACAGTGACTTTAAATGACCCACATTTAAAATTTCTGGAATACCCATTGAAATCACAAAAGAATAGTGGCTTTAAAGAAATATCACTCGGGACTTCCCTGGTGGCACAGTGGTTAAGAATCCGCTTGCCAATTCAGGGGACATGGGTTCAAGCCCTGGTCCGGGAAGATCCCACATGCCACGGAGCAACTAAGTCCGTGCTCCAAAACTACTGAGCCTGCAGTCTAGAGCCCGCGAGCCACAACTACTGAAGCCCGCACGCCTAGAGCCTGTGCTCTGCAAAGAGAAGCCAACGCAATGAGAAGCCCGTTGCACCCCAACAAAGAGTAGCCCCTGCTCGCCACAACTAGAGAAAGCCCACACGCTTTAACAGATATAACGAAGACCCAACGCAGCCAAAAATACATTAATTAATTAAGTTTTTTTAAAAAAGAAATATCACTCAAAATCTCAGTTATTTAAACCCTCAAGACATTATTTTTCCCATAATTATACAAAGCTACATAGAAAACTGAAATACAACCTTCTGCTTCTTATTGAAAACCACCTATAGGGATCAAAAGCCAAACACACTACAAAGCACCTGGGCCGTTTGGCTTTAATCTCTCTGACTCTCAAGAACGTAATTCTTCACAACAGTTCTCAAGCCACAGTAAGCCACATAACAAACATGAACATCAGTCAGAACTGAAATACAAAAGCAATAAACATTTTATATGTTAGCTCAAGTAATTAAATAGAACTTAACTAACTGAAAAGGAGCTAAGAGCTGGGAAAAAGGACCAAGGGAGTGAGGGGAGAGGTGGTAAAAAGATGAGACTTTCCTATTTGTATTGTCCACCATGTTCACACCTAATACCTATACCCTACATCTCATACCTTTCTTAGATACACCTATACCAGCATTTTACTCAGAGAATTAATAGAATAATCAATCTATGTTTCATCTACCCTCACTGGAAAATTCCTGCACAGGCTATAATTCATCCTTCTTATCCCTTCCAAAAGATCTGAAGGCTTTCAAAATTCACTTCAACTCATATTTATTGAGCACCTACTATATACCAATATACCAGTGACATTGACAAAGAATCCCTGTCCTCCAAGAGCTCATGTTCTAGGCTAGTCAAACTCATTTGGCCAATTAATAAATCATTTTGGAATTTTTAAAACATTAAATCCCAAGAGAAGTATCTAGACTCTACAGAAATTCTTAGCTATGTATTTGTTTGCTTACTGATCACATTTTTCCAAGTACCTATTAATACTCACTCAAGGGCAGGTACACAGAGCAAAGTCCTGGGATGGTTGTCAGTGGTTGACATTCCTGCTCTGCCATGTGTGTAACCTCCTCTCTGTGTCATTTTAAAGCCATCACTTTTTACCTTGAGGTATGAATCAGGGTCGTCTATGAAGTGTTTGAAATGCAGAGCTCAACCCAGACCTACTGCATAAGAATCTTCTACAAGAGGGCCTGGAAACATGTATTTTTTACAGCCTTATAATTGACTCTCAGGCGCACTCCAGTCTAAGAACATTCTTTTAACAAAGCCTTAGAAGAAGGTTAACAGCATAGGTGAAGGCTATGGGTAAAGAGAATTTCCTAAAAAGTTCTACTACGTGATAATCGTAATAGTAACTAAACCTTCTCCTGCACTTACGGTATCTCTGCTGTAAACTGTTTCCAAGTAGTCCTTCATTCCACCCTTACAACAACTATTATTATTCCTGTTCTGCAAGAAACTCGAACACGGGAGGTTGAGAAATGTGCATCAAGTCCCAAAGCTCAGTAAGCAGCAGGGCTGGGTTCCAAAACCTGCCATGATGATGCTGAAGTCCCTGTGCTCTGTTGCCACTTTGTAGAAGAATTTATCCTAATCCTTCATTAATTTTCTAATGTATTTGGTAAACAGGTGCAGATTTAAGAAAGACAGACACATCTCTATTTATCCTCTGTAATATTTATCATAAATATAAACAATTGTGTAATTTGTTTAATACCCATCTCTGCTAGGAGGTAAGGATCATATGAAAATAAACATGTCTCTAGTTTACTCTGGCACCCCCATATTTAGCGCAGTGTCTAATGCAGGGCAGCATTCAATAAATATCTGTTGACCAAATGACTGACTGAATGAGCGAATGACAGGTCTGCAGACTACAGAACAGACTTAACCACAGTGTTAATGCTCCATCAAAGTGTGAAGAGCGATCGCTGGGAGACAGGAAGGAAGACACTAAAACTTATCAAATTCAAAATATCACTTGATTCTCTCAAGAAACCTGTGAAATAGGCAGCAGAGGTATTATCAACCATATTCTGTAGGTAACTCAACATGAATATGCCTAGCAATTCATGCTACAGTCCCAAAACCTGGGCTGTGGAGTCAGAGACCCGTTTTCAAATCCTTTTCGGACACTTCTGTCTTGGGCTTTAAGCAAGCTGCTCAGTATGTTTGAGCTTCAGCCACCTCATCTATAAAGAGAGGTATATACTGATCCTGCTTTTTATTCACGGATATATCCCAAGCACTTAGAATAGTGCCTGGCGTAAAGTTGGCACCAAATTTATTACGGAACCACAGTGCTGATAAAGGCCTTAAATGTGAAAACATGTATACAAGCGCCCGGCACTGTGACTGAGACACATTGTTACTTACACTTCCCTCATGACTAAATGTCCCTAAAATGTTATTCCCACTTCCCCTTCCTTTTAAAATCTTGAAAGGGACTCTCTGCCCCCCTTTCCCATTTCAGATTCCTTCTGAGCCCTGTGGCCCCTTCTACAGTGAGTCTTAGGAGGTGTAGACCTATGTATTCTCATGAAATCACCTAGTTCACTAATGCAAAGGGGGGCAGATTTAATCTTTACATCAGGACAGGCTCTAGCTCACACCAGCAGTGCATTAGCTTGCTCATTCCCGTAAGACATATTAAACGTTAAGGCTCTAAATTTTCCTTCTTTCTAAAAACCATGGCATCACTTTAATACATTTAATAATGATCCTATAAAAAAAGTTTACAGAACTGCAGCACTGCTTTACCATCACCATTTAGACTAATAAAACCAAGTCACTACATAGCTACACGTTGAGATTTCCTTGCACTGAGGCAGTTATCTGGACATTTAAATTCAGCATCCCCAGATGTGTGATCACCCATATACACACTGAGCTCCATCTGCCTGCTTCCGTCCTCAGGCTCCTCTCGGCCGCCATCTTTGCCTCAGCATAGGGGCTGAGCAAGTGGACCAGGGCAACAACATGGCTAAGAGGTTGAAGACGGGTTCTGGGCACTGACGATGGCTTTTGGAAATTAATAGAACAAGGCTTTTGTTTGGCTGGTTGGGTTTTTTGGGGGGTGGGGTGGCTTTTTTTGCGGCGGGGGGGGGGGTGGTTGTTAGGGAGTATGTGAAAATGTCCTGTTAAGCCCAGCTATGTTGCTATAAGTAGTAATATCTCGAGATGTGGTGGACAGGGTAAGAGGCAGAGGGCAGTGCTTGGATGTACTACAAGATTTTGCAAACCTGGTATGCTGAGGGGAAAAAAAAATCCAAACTTTAGTGGGCCTGTTTTTTGCAACAGTACAATAAAACACTAGGAGATTTCTACAGTCACATCCAGCTTTAGCAATCTGCATTTTTATTAATAGCTAAAAAAGTAGCGTTCTTATATTTAAACCACACACTTATTCTTATGCACCAGGAAAGGCAGTGATGTCAAGATTTATGTAGAGATACAGATACAGATACAGATATAGACCCACGACGATAATTCTCTGTGAGCCTGTTTTAAATAACCGTTTGGCAAAGAGGTTTTTCATCCAATTTAATTTAATTAAGCTTAATTTAAATTTTTCAATCATAATCATTCCTGATTTAATCATTAGCTAACTGAATATAATATTAACAATGACCATATCAACGCTAATAATAGATAACATGTATTGACGTAATAGCGTTACAAAGACTCATTGAGGTATACGCCACTATTAACATCATTCCTACTTCACAGAAAAAAATCTTATCTGTAAGATAAGAAGAGCCATTAAGTTGTTTAAGTAACAAAACAGGCAGATCCAGAACTCTAGATCAGTCTAACCACATAATCCCAGCTGGTAAACACACAATTTTCCAAATAATTATAGATAACCATGGCAATAATTTCCTGGGACAAAAGTGGAATGGACTGTGGAAATCATGCTCATGGAGGACTTAAATGCAGCTGATTTCTTCTCCCAGTTCAGCCGTTAACTAGCTGAATATCCTTGCAATGAAACTAACCTCTGTTGAGTCTCAGTTTCTTCAAGGGTACAAGGGGAAATTTGGCTGGGTATTTTCCACCCTGGATCTGTATGGTCACTGGTCACAGGCAAGGGAAGCATCATCTTTCTGTTAACCAGGGCCTCTGTTCTATATTTCGAATTAGGTGTAACAATGAAGTTTTGCATAACATTTCATTAGAAGACTTGTGTTGTCAACAAATAGTTTGGAAATCACTGAATTCAATGAGCTCTAGGTTTTTAAACTCTTTGATATTCTACGGCTCGACTAAATACTTATGTTTTTATCAGTAAGATTGGCTCCTTCAGTATTACTTATTTAACATTAGCCCTTTTAAAACATGAACCCAAAAGATTTCTTTTCAAGGAAGCAAAACCACCAAACTCCTTGGCGGATTAACATTTTCCATTCAGATATCACAAAATTAACTGGAGTTGGAGAGTAAATCACCAAACGGTAAAGTCTTTGTGTGTGTTTTATTTTCTTAAAAGGGAACTTAATAAATCCTTCATATTTATGTATTCTTGTAGTCTGGTTTAAATCTTTTCTAAAACGTTTTCTTAAAGTACGACATTTCTTCCCAACAACAGGGGAAAGCCCTAAGTACTGTGAGAATGATTTTTAGGATTAGAGGAATATACAGTATATGTGATCAGCCCTAAATATGAGATTATGCACGAGTTGAAGTATTTAAGGGTAGTCAGTAGGCGCCTGTTTATGTGTACTTCCTGATCCAAAGCAACATAAAACGGATATGCAGCCTAAGTCAGAGGAAGATGAGAGCCTCAGCTGACCAAGAAGAATAGTGAGGTGGGGCAGGGGAAGGATGCCAGCAGTAACACTACAATAGCCAGCCATCACATACCACGTACCATGTGCCAGACAGTGCTTTAAGAGCTTACGGATACTAATTCACTTAATGCCCACAACAATTCTGTGAGATAGACACTGAGCACAGAGAGTGTAAGTAACTTGAACAGTCACAGAGCTGGGAGGTGACAGAGCTGGGACTGGAATTAGGCACCCCGTCGCTGGGAAGGGGTGTGCTTTGTGAAACGGGGGTGGGGTGGGGAGGGGAGAGCCAGAGGATCAGGGTAAGATTTAAAGTCCTGAAAAATATTGGGAGACATGAAAAAGATCTAGGAGATCTACAATGATGGAAGAAAAGGAGATGGGGAAATCCCTTGGAAGCAAATACTAAAACACTAAAAGCAAGGAAATAAAGAATTGTAGAAGGAGGAGCTAGAATGACACTATCCTTGTTTTTGAAGCTGTAGAAATCAGCAGGGGCTAATAGAAGAACGAAGTCTTACTTCTGAGAAATGAGAGGGAGCTTTCAAGGTCATAGGTTATACTGGGACTTAGGAGAGGCGTTGTGGCAGATTCCTAGGAAACAGTAAGCACCAGAGCTAAGTGAATGAAACCAAAGAAAAGTGATGAGCGGGTCATTCTTGTACCGTGCTGTCTGGCTCACTTTATCAATGAGAAAACTGAGGCCTAGGGAGTTGAAGTGACTTGTTCTGAGCTTATTCTAGCTGATTAGTGACAAGTCCCCCATTCCTTTCACTCTACTACTTGAGTTGGTTTTCTCCTTAATATTTCTTCCAGATGTAGTACGTTTTTGATGGTTCCATTTGAGTATTTGCTAAAGAAGAAGTATCCCAGGAGACCAAAGGGAGTTAAAACTATGACGTATGCACATCGATTTTTTGGTAATTCCACAGCTGAACACGATATGAAAAGATGAGTAGACCTGGATCCGCTGTCAATGCTAGATGAGAATGAAGAAACTTGGAAGTTATGGTCTTTGGTGTATGGAACACCTTCTGTTTTCAAATGGAGAAATGTGATGACCAAGAAGAAACCTCAGCGAGAAGTGGAACAGAATCTTGTTAGCTCTTTAGGCACAAATACAATGAATAAGGTTGATTCTACCACCCAGAGGGGTACATTGGAGAAACTCAAAACATTCTATTTTATTCCACTTTCCACAGGAAATAGAAAATGGAGATCTGTGGTAGACTCCCATTAGAATTATGTGGCCTCCATAAAACCCTACTTTCTCAAGTCTAAAGACATTTAAAGGTAATTATGGGGGAAGATAAGGGAAACTTTCCCAGCAGTTAAACAGGGATAGGCACGGAATGGACAAACATCACACCCTGCAGGTCTTTACCTCTGCCCTGCTGCTAAATACGATGTAAGAAGCAGAAGAAAGCTCTGGATCAAGGACAACATGAGAAGGACATTGAGGGCTTACTCTACTTAAAGGTTAGTGGGGAAAAGTGAGTTAACATGCGATCTACAGGCTAGGTAAGAGGAGAAAAACTCAAATCTCTTGCTGAGGAATAAAGGTTATAACAATGCACTAAATGTACATAAATATACACTGAATTCCAAGAAAGGCAAGAGAAATTAAATTGTGAAAGTAACACTGACATGCTGCAGAAGTGAAATCATCAGTGTTCCCCACTGCTGTTCAGAAGAAAATAGATGACGGAACAAAGAAGGGCCGTGGGCCATGGTGGAGGAGGCCAGAGTTCTGGGCCTGACTCAGCACGAACCAGCTGTGGGTGACACTGCCAGACCAGGTCATGCCCAAACCCTGCTGCAGGCGAGTGGCCTCATCTGTGAGGCTGGTAGCTGGAGGGGGTCTCTAAGTCTCTTCCACCAATAAAATTAGATGACTATTACAGCAAGAAAATAATTACAGGAAAAAAATTCCAATATTTTTTAAAAGTGAAGAATTTAATCATAGGGATTGTTATGACCGGTTATCAGCTATATGAGCAAATCATTAACCCTTAGAGGAATAATGAAAGCGTTCATTAAATTACTACTATTACTTACAACTATTATCAAAATCTCCCCCTGCCCGTCCCGCAAAAAAACAAAAAACAAAAAACCCAAAACCCACAGTGAGAGAGGCAAAGATTCAAGAACGTTAGCAGCTATGTGATAAAAGGAAAACTGCCTTTTATAAAAGGAAAACACTTCTGATACCACATGTATGGGTCTTCTTCCCTCATACCAACCAATGTTCCAACACTCCAGACGTCAACTGGAAGTCCTATAATTCCATTCAATTCTGATACTAACTACGCAGAGTTAGTAGAGCCCTTCAGGTGCCAGTTGCAAATAACGGGTCCCCAGGGTACCAACATTTGTGTCAGAGTTGGTGACAAAGTCAGGGGTTCTCACACCTCCCGCCCCCCTGCACAGGTTCAGTAATTTGCTGGAATGACTCACAAAACTCAGGGAAACATTTACGTATATTTACTAGTCTGTCATAATGGATATTCTAAGGGATACAAATGGACAGCCAGATGAAGAACTAAATATGGCAAGGTCTGAAAGGATCCTGAGCACACGAGCTTCTTTCCCCGTGGAGTTGGGGTGCACTGCCCTCCCGGCATGTGGATGTGTTCACTAATCTAGATGCTCTCCCAACTCTGTAGCTGAGGAATTTTTATGGAGGCTTCATCACACAGACATGATAGATTATTAACTCAGTCTCTGGCCCCTCTGCCCTCCCTTGAGGACGAGGGATAGGCTGAAAGTTCCAGTCTTCTAATCACGGCGTGGTCTTTCTGGTGACCAGCTCACATCCTGAAGCTGTCCAGGAATCCACCAGGCGTCGCCTCATTAGAACAAAGGATGCTCCTATCACCCAGGAAATTCCAAGGGAATTAGGAGTGCTATGTAAGATGCTTCCATCTCCCCCATCACTCAGGAAGTTATAAGGGTTTTAGGAACCTGGAGCGGGGACCCAAATATATTTATTCTTATGTCACGGTGATATATCAGACTATTTTACTTAAAATTCACAAATTCATCCCCTTTCACCGTGTTTTTTTCTCTATAGTCACAATAAAATTATTCAAAATAAAAAGCAGTCAATTCACTTCTTAGTTATACTAGAAGACAGAAACTTTTTTTACATTTTACTTTTTTTACTTAAAGAAAAAATGTTTTGGGAAAACTGCCCTTCTGTATTTTAAAGAAGAAAGAAACACGTGTGGGGAAGGGGGAGGGGAAGCTCCAGCTATAACAATAAAGGTTATGTTGTTAATGACAGAGGTCATTCTATAATAGTTATTGAAGAACTCACAGAAATGTTTTATTTCAGAACCAGTGGTTCTGAAATGTTCAGGAAACCATCATATGGGGGGAAGTGAACTCACACAATAACAAAAATTGGGGTTATCAGTTTCTTTGACACGGAGGTGTTTTTAAAGGGTGGCAGGAGGAAACCCTGATAAGGTTCATGAAGTATCTAATCAAGGTATTCATTTTGAAGTCAGGTAATATGTACTTTGAGGAAGAAACACATTTACAGAATCAAAACTGAAAAGAGCTTTGAGATCATCTAGAATAATCTTCTCATGAATTACAGGAAGAAATTGTTGTTAGAACTGGCACTACTTCTCTGCTTCCTGATTCACAGTCCTTTACTCTTTCCCTCTGCTTTTAAAAAACAGTAGGTTTCACTAATATCATTATTTTCATCGTCCTTTTTTTTGTTACGCTCAGAAAAAGATATTCTTTTAATATCCGTTTAGTAAAATAGTATAATAATGACCAGAAGATCCTCAATAAAACTTCCACTTGGAACTAAAACAAATGTCAAGTAACTCATATGTGAGTCAGATGAAGGGTGGAATTCAGGTGATTAGAAAACATACCAAACAAGACAAGAAGAGAGTCTATATAAATTCTCCAAGTTGGATTTTTGAATTTTCAATCATAAATTACTTTAATGATTTTCAACTCGCACCAAAAGGGCAAATGTGAAGTAAGCGCTGAATAAATCAGCAAGTGTTTGATGTTTCTTACCAAAAATGTTTGCTAAATTCAGCAGACGAAATAACACAACCCCTATGACCATGACTGATCATCATTTAGTGTAAGCCACTACAGAGGGAGAAATACAATTTTTCTTTTCTTTCTAAATAGTTACATAGTTATCCATCCATGTGCGAAGATTCGATGGTATGAGTGTATAAGCATCAATATCAGTCATAATAAATGATCATTTTTGTTCACAGAGTTCATACAAGGTCTCAGGAACTGCGTGAGCATCTTTTTGAACACTGCCTCCTGCCCCACAGCACTGTAAGATAGAAATTATTTCAATCCTCTCTACAGATGAGTAAATGGAGACGGATGCGTGAGGTAACTTGTCAGCAGCAGGATTAAAACTTAACGTCTGTTTGATTCTAGAGCCAGTGTTCTTTTCACCAGGTGACAGCGCCTTACCCTGACAAAATTCCTATGACACACAGAATGCAGATGCTACTTGAAAAAATTCAAAACACATGATTGAACATATCCATGTTCCATTTCACTTTTACCTTCTACAGAAATGTTAAAATTTTAGTATTTACCAGTAGCACAGTGAATACTTAATGGCTTTAGCATTAAGCCTTACTTAAACAGAAAATCAAAATCTGCTCCAAAAGAAACCTTGTCTTTACATATAAAAAATTTTATTTAAAATCATGATCATCACTGACCCTTAAATAATGTACTCTGTCTGACAAATACAGTCACACCATCTCCGTTCGGCCCCTACCACACAGATTGTTGGTACTGTGCTCCCTTTCCCGAGGGTACGTCTGACAGTTCCCAGACTCCTTTGATCAATCATAATACTTATTTTGCTATATTCCTTCCTCTCTTTTCCTCCACCATTCTAAACTGGACAACCCACCACAAGTCAACCCCCAAACCAATTCCAGTCTGTCCTTGAAAGCGTCATGGCTGTTTCCATCATAATTTTACCCCCAGCCTGTTTCTTGAAATGAGCATTTGTCATTACATTTACCTAGCCATCACTAATTTCAACATAAAACTCCGTAGCTACTATGGGTCCCCTAGACATCCTTCAAATGACTGGAAACATCCCCATTAGTCCCCCCGGCCTAATTCCTCAGACTCAACCCAACCACACATGGACCACACCTTTTGTCAGCCTCAGCCATCGGACGATTATTTCTCTGACCCCTGCTACCTCCTGGTAATTCTTACTTTGTCTGTGGAACCCAAGCCTCTTTGGCTGTTACCAGCCAACTGGACTGAATCTTGCTAATTTGCCAATCTTACCAATCCCTTCATCACACTCAATCCTCCACAGTTTTCTTCCTTTCTTAAACTATCTCCAGAACAATCACCCCCCAACTCCCGTCCTCTCACTGTAGAAACCAAAGAGGTGTCAGAGACATCACAGATCCTCTTGTAGGTGATCTCAGTTCCTGGGAGGCGATTTAGGAAAAAAAAAAACAAACAGCTACAGAATTGGGCCTAAGTTCTATACAAGACCTCATTACATTTTAGGAAAGGTTTGCCACCTTTTGGATACTACCTTAAAGAATCTATTGCCTGGCTGCAGAAGTCTGACTCAGCTACAGAGTCATCTATTCATTGCTGAGGCAAATCACATCGTCTGTGGGCAATAGTACCACTGGCCTTGAATCTGTGACTTGCAATTACAAGAATCCAGTACACTGTCCTCTAGAACTGCATCACCCTGGATATGGAGGGAAGTGACAGCTACATCTCTGTAATCTCACTGATATCTTTGCAATAACCAGGAAGGTTCAAGAGGCAAAGGAACAAATTCCTTGCAGGAAAGATGACAGGTTCTGGGACTTCTTCTGGCAGATCCCTGAAGGCCTATGAAGTTGGGCATATAGACTAATTCAGTCTATAATCTCTGTCTTTCTGCTTATCCTCCTAGCAGTGTCCCTCTCACTAAATGTCTCTGGGTGACACAGTTCAGCAATTGGCAACCTTCGCCAAGTCTCAACAGATGGCTCAGCTGGTCCTTGATGAACAAAAGGTGACTGAATGAAAAATGGCCTTATATTGTTCAAAGAAACAGACTGTTTCTTCTTTCCTTGAATAAGAGGAGGGACTGACAAAAACTCTCTCCTTGACCAAACTTTAGAAAGGCTTCTCTGAGTCATCTTTTCATCTAGGCCTCATCCTTGGGGCCCTGTCTTCAGCCTGCCTAGTTCAGTTCTAGGAGGAATCCTCCCATCATTAATATCTGATCACCTTGGCCTGCCAGGAGCAAGGATTCCCTATCCTTGACATCTTCTCTTAGCAATTCTCCATCCACTGACCCCCTTGTCCTGCTCTTTGGCTATGAATTCCCACTTGTCCTTATTACATTCTGAATTGAGCTCAGTTTTCTACTGAAGTTTCTTTTCCCCTGTTGCAATAGTTTTGGGATAAAATATGTTTTTACCACTTTAACTGGTACCTGGCTTTGGTTTTCTTTGACACATGGTATATATGGTCATAAGAAATGTTAATAAACTCTACAAACTAAGATATTGCATGCATCACTTCACTTGACAAATATTAATGGATATCTGCCAAGAGGCAGTCACTATGCTGGATGCTAAGAATAAACAGTAGCCAAAGGCAGACAAAGGGTCTACCCTCTTGAAATTGACCATCTAGTGAGGACCAGAGATCATACAAACAACGATCACACAAGTAACATAATAGTATTACTATGATAAGTAGTTTGAAGAAAAGGTACACGGTACTATACTGGGGTAAGTCAGGGAAGGCTTCCCTAAAGAACAAATGAAGTGACTTTGCAGCTGAAATCTAACTATTCAAGATTATTGGGTGTGTGTATGGGGGCGGGGGGTGGGGGTAGGGATCGGGCATTCTAGAAAGAAGGAACAGCATGTGCCAAGTCTCTTATTGACAGAAATGGAATGAAAGAATGCCAGTGTAGACAGGTCACAGAAAATAATAAGAAGTAGGCAGTGGATGAGACTGGAGACATATATGGGGAATGGAACATGCAAGACTTTCTAATCCATCTTAGGATTTGCAACTTGATGCTAAGGGCAATTGGACACCACTGTATACATGCACTTATTTAGCACCCTGCCTGTATCAGGGTACATGCCCAGTCAATGAAAACTTTAAAATACTTGAATCATCTTAATGTGTGAGGTATGATATTTGTCTTACATATAGGACAAATTTCATACATCACGATTTTTGGCCCTAGAATGGCCAGTGGCAGGATGTTTGGGAATGTAAAATACAGATGATGTACACTTTGTTGGTAGTTCCATGAACTGTTATTTAAAACAGCAGTCCCCAACCTTTTTGGCACCAGGGACCGGTGTCGTGGAAGACCATTTTTCCACAGACTGGGTTGGGGGGTATGGTTTCGGGATGATTCAAGCGCATTCCATTTATTGTGCACTTTATTTCTATTATTATTACATTGT
Organism: Mesoplodon mirus; assembly: GCF_964341445.2. Lineage (NCBI taxonomy): Eukaryota > Metazoa > Chordata > Mammalia > Artiodactyla > Ziphiidae > Mesoplodon > Mesoplodon mirus. The sequence continues at coordinate 15,884,416 of NC_138977.1, read as the reverse complement.
AATATATAATGAAATAATTATACAACTCCCCATAATGCAGAATCAGTGGGAACCCCGAGCTTGTTTTCCTGCAACTAGATGGTCCCATCTGGGGGTGATGGGAGAGAATGATACCCAAAGTGTGTTGCTTATGTCCAGACTACTCCTTAATTGTCACTTGCCACTCACTGATAGGGTTTTGATATGAGTCTGCAAGCAGTTGATTTATTATGGTCTCTGTGCAGTCAAACCTCTCTGCTAATGATAATCTGTATTTGCAGCCACTCCCCAGCGCTAGCGTCAACGCCTCAGCTCCACCTCAGATCATCAGGCATTAGATTCTCATAAGGAGGACGCAACCTACATCCCTCTCATCCGCAGTTCACAGTAGGGTTCGCGCTCCTATGAGAATCTAATGCCGCCACTGATCTGACAGGAGGCGGAGCTCAGGCGGTAATGCGAGCGATGGGGAGTGGCTGTAAATACAGAAGCTTCCCTTGCTCGCCCGCCACTCACCGCCTGCTGTGCTGCCGCCCGGTTCCTAACAGGCCACAGACCAGTACTGGTCCGTGGCCCAGGGGTTGGGGACCCCTGATTTAAAAAGTCAATCACCCATGGCCATCATCAAAAAGTCTACAAATAATAAATGCTGGAAAGGGTGTGGAGAAAAGGGAACCATCCCACACTGTTGGTAGTAATGTAAATTGGTGCAGCCACTGTGGAAAACAGTATGGAGGTTCCTTAAAAAACTAAAAATAGAGCTACCATATGATCCAGCAATCTCACCCCTGGGCATATATCTGGAAAAGAAGAAAACTTTAATTTGACAAGATACATACACCCTAGCGTACATAGCAGCCCTATTAACAATGGCCAAGACATGGAAGCAACCTAAATATCCATAGAAATCATCACACTGAGTGAAGTAAGTCAGACAGAGAAAGACCAATATTATACGATATCACTTATATGTGGAATCTAAAAAGCAATCCAATGAACATATTTACAAAACAGAAACAGACTCACAGACATACAAAACAAACTTACGGTTACCAAAGGGGAAAAGAGTGGAGGGAGGGATAAATTAGGAGTATGGGATTAACAGATACACACCACTATATATAAAATAGATAAACAACAAGATTATTGTATAGCACAGGGACCTATCTTTAAAGAAGGTCAATCACCCAAATTTGAAGTGAAAATGTATTTGCGTCAGAATGATTCTCAGCCGTCAAATAGGGAGTATTATTACTTTGACGTGGGATGCTTGAGCAAGGCCCACCCTCCCATATTTGGTTAATTACTTCTAATTTTAAAAGACCTCTTAGCCCATATTATACAGGTTTTAAATTATTTTTTTCATTTTCTTATTTCTAATTGCCATACTGACGGCATGACCATGAAAACAAAATTTATTTTTCTTTAATTAAAATTGAAACTCATTTGCAATTTAGGAAGGATGAGCAATAGAGAGCTGTAGGCATAAGGGCCTCTCTGCTCCCTCTTTCATTCCACAGCCCTCTCAGTATTTACTTACATCCATAAAAGGGGAAATGCAAAGTCTGCTATAATATCCAAATGTTAATATAGTTAACAGTCCTCTATGCTTCTAATCACTGAACAATGGAACAGAACTGATAGTTGCAATATTAGCTGCATAACAACAATAATAGCTACGACCAAAGTGGTTACAGCAACGACAATAAAGCAGCTACTATTTGCCGGGCACTTACTCTGAGTGCTGTGTTTACAACACTTCACTTTAGCTGAGTGACAGGCATGAAACTCACACCTCACCTCTTCAAAGATGAGAAAGCTGAGGTTTACAGAGGTGAAATAATTTGCCCAGGGGTAAATAGCTAAGAACTTGCAGATCCTGCATGCTTCTCTAGAGGTCCATGATTTGTAACCCTGATACCACACTACACAGGATGAAAATGAAGTTATTGTTGCACGGTCACTGGGAGATGTACCTCAGCAGGTGAACTGGACAGCACAGATGAAATCGCCCTTCCTTTTCTCACCTCTTTCCACACCATTCATTTTTTTTTTTTTTCCTTCAGATAAAATGGCTGGCCCAGAAGTTTGAGTATAATCAGAGAATGCTAAACAGACCACAGTGGGAAAAGAATCTATAAATTGGCCCACGGCCACTATACCCTTAATAAACTAAGCTAACCAGCCGCAAATAATTTTGAAAGGGCCTAAAAAAAAACCTCATGTACTTTTAACACTTCCTTAATCCAGATTCTTAAGTGGAATGGATATTTTATATCAATAATGCAGACAATTTACTTTCTCATTTCCACCTAGCTTTGATATATATTTAATAAGAATTACCAGCTTATCTCTTGAAGAAGGCAAAAAAAAAAGCGGTAGTTAAGGTTAAGCTAAGGTCCACCTTTGAAGGAGCTGGGCTTTAATGTTTAAAATACGAGGAAGAGAATTTCAAATGAATAATTTCTGCTTCATGTTTAGGATTATCTGACAATCTCCTATTCATCACATGGTATCCAAAGAGCCAATCAAATTTTACCATTAAAAAACTAAATGAAAAACATATGTAATTAGGAGTTTAAAGGGGATGCTAAATATCTACAAATTTCTCTGACCTAAATTGAATTCCTAAAATGGGAGCTTGATTTTCAAGGTCAATGTTGCCTTAAGAAAGAATCAAATTATGTTAATAAAGACCAAAGCAAACATGCATATTACTTTGAGAAAACAGAAAGGAAGGTACAAAGCATCCTTTGTTTGAAATGGAAACAAGTGTCTTTGCAAGTCATTTCAAAAATATTCTCCCTTGTAAGCAATGAAGGATATAAGATTGATGGTAGTTAAAAGTAGCACTAGATGTATCAAAGGCATACCACCAGATGGCATCTTAAATCAGATAGCACATTCAGAGATGGTGAGTTAACTGCGTTTCTGAAATGGAATCCAATTCATGAATTCCAAACAGATTTTTTAATATTAAAATGTCTGACACTAATCATAAAATCCAAAGAACCCAACAATGTAGTCTTGAATATAACCAATGAATCTAAAAAGAAAGGCACTGTAAATAAAATGGTGATCTTGATATAATTTTTATCTTAAAAAAAGACATAACAAATGGAGTCATAAGAGAAAAGGAAAGTCCGGTTAGTAATTTCATGTTTCCTTCATTATTACCTACAATTTTTCTTTCCACAAATCCTAATTTTACTCTATCAGAGGGCTTTGTTTATTGTAAACATGAAGAAAGACAGTTCAGAGCAGAGAGCACTAAGAAGAAAAATAGTAAGAAAAAAAGCTTATAAAAAAAGTAAAACAGGTCAAGTTTCCTTTCACCTACATACATGACTCTTATGAACTTAAAAGTTCAAAAGCCTTGATGTCCAAACCTTAAATATCTTCAGAAACAGAATGAAACAATGCTGCTATGTCTAAAACTGCCTGGTACCTGGACCACAATGTCAAATATGAACAGAAATTAATACAGAGAAGCCTATCGTACACCAAACTGGAGTCAAAAAGTAACCATATGATAGCAGGAACTGAAATCTTGTTCAGAATATTAAAATACAATATTGTTTCATAAAAACCTCTGAAACAGACCTGATTATCCCCTGGATGTGGGGTGCGTTGGTTGTTTTTTTTCTACCATCATATAATCAGTAAAATCCTATTTTTACAACATACAGTTAACTAGAAATGTTATTTTCGTATGATAAAAGCAACTTAGAGGATACTTGTTACCAGTTTGTAATTTATTCTTGGATTGGATTTATGTATATAGACAGTATTCTACATACACATTTTAGGGCTTAATATAAGGAAAGAACACTGAACTTTTTTGAGAGTTTTCCTTTTTCCCCTTCCTCAACACACCGACTTAGGTCTCAAACCCATCTGTGGATTTCACATTACTTCACAAGGCAGTGCTTACTCCATGATGCTGGTGGAGAGTCCGGCAAAATAGAAGGAAAAGCTATGTGACCTCCAAGACAAAAGCAAAGCCAAGACTGAACTACCTAAAGGCCTTCTCTCACGGAATATATTTTAACATTAGCAAGATGTGTACATAAAAGTATTTAATTCATATTTTAAAAATACATTTTATATATGAAGATAGTCATTTAAATAGTGGTAAAGCATCTGCCTCAAAACTGAATATTATTCTCTTACTAATCCGCTAATTAAATCACAGAGTCTTCTAAAAGAAACTACTTCTGACCAGTTCGTATATTTATCCAGTATCTCATTTGTCCAAAATCCTCCACTTTAGACAGATATCAACAAATAGCTACTCAGGAGAAAAGAACAGAGTAAAAAAGATAACTGTTATTTAAATGACGATACTAACAAAATACAGAAACACACACATCCACACACATGCATAAATACATACATATTCTGTTTAAGAGGTTCCTATATATTACCATTCTATCCTTACCATAATCTACTATGTGCAAATCAGCACTACATTTACATTAAAATTATTTTGAAACAGAGGAACATTCACAAAACCGTAACATAAAATCCATGTCCTCAGCTGTTGACATTTAATAGGATGATAGCATGAAACAATAAAAAAAATTCAGTACAATATACAGTTGACCCTTAAACAACACGGGTTTGAACCACATGGATTGTTTTTCGACAGCAAATACTACAGGATCAGAGATTGCTTGAATCTGCAGGTGCAAAACTGCACGTATATGGAGGGCCAACTATAAGTTATACGCACATTTTCGACTATGTGAAGGATAAGCACCCATAAGCCCCTGGTTGTACAAGGATAAACTAGTTAAATCCCATGCTATATAGTTACTCCCAGATTTAATAATTTCATGGACCTGTAAAATTAACTTCTAACCCCAAATAAAATAGGAATAGACACTGTTGAACTGCCTGCATTTTAATACCAGTTCTGGCACCTTCTAGTTCAGTAACCTTAGATATAATACTCAATTTCACGGAGCTTCAGTTTCCTCATTTGTAAAATTGAACTGATCACAGCACTTCCTTCACAGGGTTGTGTGAAAACTCAGAGTTAAAACGTACAGTGTTTATAACACTGTACAAACTGGCAAAAAACAAGAACCTAACAAGTGTTAGCCTTACAACAAAAATAACTCATTAATTTGTCCCCCCAAAAGTATAAAAAGCAATTACTATCTACTGTCACCATAGTTTCATGTACATAAAGAAAGCATTCTCACTAAAATGAAAAAGGCAATTTCAGTCTGGACCAGTGAAAACTTTGTCATAGCCCAGTACCAGTCTGTGGCCAGTATGTGGGAACGTCCATTAAGAACTGGATCACAAGAGAGTAAAATCAGTGGAATCTAAAATTATTAGGGACACTTCAATGGGAAAATGGAACATGACATGAGTTGGAAACATAAATATAATCTGAATTTCCTGTAGACAAAGGGAAATGTATCTACATTTTTCCTTTAAGGTATCAAAGAAGAATGCACCTTCCTTACCTGGAAGCCTTTCAGTGTTATTTGAAACACTACTTCTCTTAAAGGCACAGTAGTATTGATAATAATATATTTCAACCTTCTCTAAAACCATCAGAGTATTATTATTGCAAGTGATCACTTTCAGATTTTAAAAATAATAGTTTGGGGATTTTTATCTTCCTATGGAAACAACTATAGGTGTTGCCTTATGAACGGTGCTTACACACTTTACTATTTGTGAAAACTGACTCATGGCAAATTGAAAAGGATAGGGCACACTGTGTCTTAAAGCAAAACATCTCTTCATGTAATTATGATGTAATAACTGTCAAATGCTTCTTCTGGGTGGGGTTATATGTTTATTGATTAATAGATTATTACTGACTTGTATGTTACACACAAATGCTGAATTCCTAAGGCTCAGCTATTCTTAATATAATACTGTATTCATTACCACAATTCACTTAAAGATGCTTTTGATCCCAGTCTTCCTTTATTCTCCGCAGCAGCTTTCTATAGTCAACTCTCGAAGAGCTTGTAAAGGAAAGCACTACAAAGGTTTTTCACTGGGAAAAACTATATAAACTCTATGCCCCAACTCTACTAAGCACTATTGTTTGGTCTTGTCCCCTTCTGTTATAGCAATACATTTTAATTTAAAATATAATAAATTATAAATCGAGTCAAAATAATTTATTCCTTGTATTTCTTGAGAAACTTGAACAGCAGGCTTAGTACGTTTTCTTCAGTAATGAGCAAGAACAAATTCTAGTCAAATGAACTGAAATGCTTGATTTTTTTCAGCCTAATACAGAGGTAGAATAGTGCATGTAATACCATGTACCATGTAATAGCTCAGCATGAGTTATGTTGACGGATCCTGTTCATAGCAAGGTCTTCAGCTGATTAGCTATGAGGCCAGTTACTTAAACCAGTGGTTCCTATAGAGGGGTCCCAGATCAAGGGGCTCATCATCATCTGGGAACCTGTTAGATATTCAAATTCTCAGGCCCTACTCCAGACCTACTAAATCAGACACTCTGGAGGTGGAACTCAGCAATCTGTGTTCTATGAAGCCCTCCAGGCAATTCTGATCCATGCTCAAGTTCCAGAAACACTGACTTAAACTCTCTGAGACTCCCTTCTCTCATTTGTAAGATGGGTTTCCTAAGACCAACCTTGCAAAACAAGGGAGGAAAACAAATCAGGGAAAAGGACGCTGGCTCTCATGCAGTGACCTTTTATCCTTTTATCATCATCTTTTTTTTTTTTAAATCAAGGGCCCAAATTAAGGGGAATAAGAACATCAAACTGTGGCTGCTGCCACAGGCTGGGCCTGAAATGTGCTGACTTGCCAGCGGTGGGCTACGTACCAAAATAGGCCTCTGGCTGTAGGGCAGGCCCTAAAGATTTGGCCACTGAAATCTTTGAAGTGGGCAAAATGCCCCAGAAGTAATATTTTATCCTCATATAAACTAAGGCTGCATTGCTCTGATTGTGACAAATGATAGTATGAAGAGAATAAACACTGATCTTTCAGTTCTCAAAAGACACTGGCTTCTTACCCCACTTAACTCTCCCCAGAGTAAAGGCCTGGGGAATTCTCCTAATTGACGTCAGCTGCTGTAAGGGAAGGAATGCTATGACCTTAAACTTGGCCACTAGTTCACTCTCACATCCAGGAACAAAGCCAAAGGGTTCTCCTGGCAACTGCCTGACATGCTAAATGGCAGGCACAGCCACTGAGGGAATCCTTTGCTGCCCTAGGGACAAATCCCCCCCTGTAGGAAACAGACGAACTGAAGAGATTAGCAGTTTGCCCAGCTGATACTGGCCTATCCCCTCGGTCCAGGGAGCAGAAAATGAGTTCTAAATCATTCTCTTCAAAGACCCAAGCTCCTGGTCGGTGTCTGCTTTATAAATGAGGGAAATGTTCTCTGCTAAGTCAAAGGGAAAACAGGAAACTATGAGAACCTGAAAGAGAAATGTAATAAATTGGATCCCTGCATAAATCATCCTACCATATTCAAGAAGTCTTTAATGGATATTGATTATGCACAAACTAATCAGACATTTTAAGATCAATGTCAATCATCATTCTTGAAGGGCCCTGTAATCAAAATCGGATCCAATTCTCCTAGCCTGCCAAAATCATTGCCAGGGCGCAAGGCATACTCGGGGCATGCTGAACGAGTATGAAAGGTTCCTGATCAGCCCCTCTCGCGAGAGCTCCTCCCTGCTCACTCTACTCATCTCATCCAGGATGCTATTCTAGCCACAAACTTGACTGTGTAACTCCCCTGCTCCAAGACCCTGTCTACTCCCAGTGCCTACAGAACAGTAACCAAATGTTTAAGTGCTGCTTACAAGAGACTAATATCCGACCCTGACCGTCTAACCTCAGTCTCACCCCCCACCCCTACCCCTCACACCCTTCCGATACCTTGTCTTCCCACAGCAAATCTCCAAGGTCATGCCTTCCCACTTTACAAAAAATATCAGTGCCTTTCATATGCTGTTGTCTCTGCCCAGAATAACCTTTGCTAGCTTTTTCACATAGTAAAATTTCACCTATCACACATGCTCCAGTTCAAGTACCATGTAATCTGTCAAGACTTTCTTGGCTTTCCTGCATTCCTTGTTCTGAGTTCCCACACTAGTTTATAGGCACCTTCATTACGGTTCTTAACAAATTTTACAGTAATTATCTATTTCTGTATCTGACTCCCCAAATAGACCTTGGGTATTCTACTCAAGGACTATGCCTCATCTGTTTCAACCAACCACAGTTCCTAGCCTTCTGAAAGAGTTCTCAATACATATCCAGGACAGATAGGATCCGAGCTATTTAACAGGTTTTTTTTTAGCTCAAAGATGTAATATAATAATCAATGGACACTGTCAGGGAAACCTTAGTCATTTAGAAAAGAGGAAAACTTTTTGGTTTTAAGTTAGCTCTATCCAGTTGGATATTTCTAAATTTGCTTGAATAAATCTAGGTCATATCCTTTCATTTAATCAACAGTTTGATGCACATATCTTTCGGCAAATATCTGTTTCAGTTTTCTTGTTATATGCTGACCCCTGGGAGAGCAGAGACCAGGTCTTATTCACCTGTGTATAACACACACCACCTGTACCAGGTAAATGTTTGGTAAATTGAATTCCCAAATGACTTGTACCTTAGTTCACCTTAGTTCACAAAATACCTTAGACTGGGTAGCTTAAACAACAAACACTTATTTCTCACAGTTCTGGAGGATGGGAAGTCCAAGATCAAGGTGCTGGCATATTCAGTGTTTGGTTAGGGTTCTGTTCCTGGTTTGCAAATGGCCATCTTCCTGCTGTATCCCCACACGGAGTAAAGAGAGAGGGCTCTCTCATCTCATCTTCTTCTTATCAGGGCACTAATCCCATCATAAGGGGTCCACCCTCAGGACTCATCTAAATCTAATTATTTCCCAAAGACCCCCACCTCCAAATAACATCACATTGGGGGTTTGGGCTTCAACATATGATTACTGGGGAGACACAAACATGCAGTCCATAGCAGGTTGCTACACAGATATTTGGCCATATTTTTTGATGTTCCATTTGTATGTCTGCAAGGAAACAACGATAAATTTAACTCAACTTTCAAAAAAGGGTCAAAAAGAGGGAAAATACTTTCCTTCACAAAATGCCTCCAATATAGAAACACATTCTTCAAGTTAAATGTCTAAAACAGCCATCATTCTAATCAGGCAAGTTTGCTGAGAGAAAAGAGCAGAATGTGACTCATACCTCCCTTGTTTTGATTAGGGACCCATAACTAATCCTCACCTCTACTCCCACAGAGATGGTTACTGGCTTATCTAAATCCATGCTCCAGGAAGGTAAGGTACATAGTGCTTTATCACCTTCCCCAGCGGGATACATGGAGGGAGCATTGGGACCAGGCAGTTTCCTGGTCCTTCTTCTCCAAAATCAAAAGTACAGAATTTTAAGGGAAAAAAATCCTAACTGAACATAAACCTTTTTTTTTTTTTTTACTACTTTAAAAACACTTGAGGGCTTCCCTGGTGGGGCAGTGGTTGAGAGTCCGCCTGCCGATGCAGGGGACACGGGTTCGTGCCCCGGTCCGGGAGGATCCCACATGCCGCGGAGCGGCTGGGCCCGTGAGCCATGGCCGCTGAGCCTGCGCGTCTGGAGCCTGTGCTCCGCAACGGGAGAGGCCACAACAGTGAGAGGCCCGCGTACCGCAAAAAAAAAAAAAAAAAAAAAAAAAACACTTGAAGGGAAGGGAGGAAGGAAATTGAGCAGCTTTGTAAATTTAAACATTAAAGAAATGCTAAAGGAATGCAATAATGCCCAGATTTCCAATAACCAGGACACTAATTCCTAGATTTTTCTTTAAATAGGAGCAAACCACGACACAGAGGTTAGCACAACTCCTCTCTAAACATCTGAGTGTGAAACACTTTTATTAATAAAAAGTAGGAGGGAAGAAAAGAAGAGGGAAAGCTGGGGAGTGGCTTTTGTGCATGATTATAAAATAGTTGCCATTTGTTTCATTTTGTGAGTTTACATATCAGGCTATACTTAAAGCTGAATTGCCCACAAGAAGCTAATCGTCAGTTTCTACCCTGATGGCTCACCTTACATTTTTAGGAATCTGACATATGTAGGTGAGAGACTATTTCTAATACCACTTGAAAACCACCATATGGTTTCAGGCGTCAGGCTTTTTCTCCCTACATTAGAAGTCCTTGCTTCTTTCCCCTAACTCTTTTTTCACAGGTTCTCATTTGCAGCTCTACTGTTTTCCTTCTCCTCCCCCTCCTCTTCTACATCTTCCTCCTTTCTGCTTTCTCTTTTAAACTGTTTAAGTTCTCCATTTTTCTTAAGTGTGGAATTCTGAACTACATAAAGAATACTCTACCCTTAAGATTTGGAAGTGTAAACTATGCCTTTTATTGCATAGTGTAGTGTCAATATAATATTGACTTCATTGATTCACTTTACTGATTCAGTTATCCAAATAACAAATATTCTACATTTAAAAATAAATATTACATTGCTGGTTCAGCTGTCCAAATAAAATCAAATCTCAGAACACAATCATATATCATAAAATGTTATCAATAAATTATAAGAAGTATCTTGAAATACAAAGAGATAGCCATTTTCTCGGATTAGCGTACCCTGCTTTTATTTTGCAGTCCTCCGTGCTTCAGCTTGGAAAGTTCATGGGTTAGAATATGAAGCTATGGATTTAGCTTTCTGGTGAATCATATGCAAAAGAGTTTTTTTTTTCCCTTTTAATGGAAATGTTCAAATAAATTCCCCCCGCCACTTATATTACATATCTTTATATTCCCAGAAAAGGGAGAAAGAGATCACTGCAATGGAATCTACTGGAGGTTCCTTAGAATCCTGCCTTCATTAAGAAATATAAACACTACATATGCTGTGCTACATATTCTGTGATGTCTCCATAGCTACTTCTGTCACCATCTAGAAGGATTTTTTTTTCTTTCTCCCCCAGGGAAAGTTATACATAATTGAGTCCTGATGTCTAAAGTCTCTTCATATCTATATTGGGAAATGTGCCAAACTGTCAGCTGGAATCTCACTAGAAAGAACAAGGTGCAACCTCTGCTGAATATGAGGGCTATTAGTCAATGGACCCCAGAAAGGGTCAGGGATAAAACATCATGAATCTGACTTTTCCAGAAACCTCCCTATGTGTTCTTTCAGGACAGAGCCTCATCAAACAGAAGAGCTGGTATCCCAGGAAATACATTCCCTTAAATGTCTATTTTACGTGTTTCCTTTTTGTTATAATTATCACCTCCATTAATACCTACTGGGCTCATTAGTGAGTTTAACATGAATTGTTCATTGGAAATCACACATTATCATGTGAAGTAGAGAAAATATCATAATAAATATCATAATATACCATATTTAGCATTTCATAATGTCATATTATGATATCATAGTAAAATATCAAGCCATTCATTCTTACCAAAATCAAAAAAACTTAATGATACAGATATCATTTAAAGCTACTATTTTACCATTTATTTATAGGTGGAATTTACAGTCAATTTTTTAAAGTAGTTTCTTTTCCGGTAGATTACAAGCTACTACTTAGATATTAAAAATTTTTCATATTTTAGTATCAAAGAGTGTAAAGCATGTTCACATTTGTTTTGTTCTTATATTTCCACAGTGTCTATAAGTCAAAGATAATACTGCATGACTGCATTTTAACACGTGGAAAACGGGGTTCATAGTGATACACACAGGGTAAGTATGTAGCTTCATTTTTCACCACTGGTCCAACACTGACTTACCACTGGAACCAATTTCTCCTGCTGCCTGGCCCCAAACACATTCATTATTCTTCTGAATTACAAATAAGAAACACAGCATTGCCAACCCAAAACAAAATGTAAATGTCAATGTCTCTGGCAGAGGAGTCTTTAGAGGCATTTTGATCAAGGAAGGTCTAGTCTGATATTCAAGAGCGCTTATCTTGCTCTTACCAGTCACCTTCAAAAATATATTAGAAGGCCAATAATATTATAAGTCCATGAAGGTTTGGAAGAAAGAAGCAATCAGTAGTATATATGAAATATCTTAAATGTCCTCTTTATTTTGAAAAGGAAATATTCTATGGCAAACTTCTTCCCTTTGCCAGAATGATAATAATTAAGGAGAAAATACATGTTTTTTTTAGATTCTCTAGAAATACAAACGTGCAAGTTTAGCAAATTTCACAAAGTGTAGATGAAGAGCCTCTACTATTTGACCCTCTATACCACACAAAACTTTTTGACAAGATTTAATTTTTATGGTCTAAGTGAAGTTCCACTTACCCAAAATACATATCTGCCCTTAAGAAGTAACAGAACAAAAACTCTCAAAAAGTAAAGACATATTTTCTAGGCATAAAATGCTATAGGAAGGAGAGAAATTTTGTCTTCTTCCTGAAGTTCAATGGTTCTCAAACTTTAATGTTTGTCACGGTCACCTAGAGGACTTGATAAAACAGATCCCTGGGCTTCACCCCAGAGAACTGATTCAGTAGTTCTGGGGTGGGAGCTAAGAAGGTACAGTTCAGCAGGTTTCCAGGTGGTGATGATGGTGATGCCAGTCTGGGATGACACTCTGAGAGCCACTGCATTAACTTAGCCACTTAACTACTTTGGAAGTCTTCCTATGCTTTGTCTGATCTTTCCCAATGACTATCTTGTGTTCTTCGTGACAGTGTTCTACTGACCAAATATCACTTCTTAGTTAAGGTATTACTTCAGAATATCTTCATCATCTCTAAGCTGCACACCACTTTTTAGGGTATCACATCACACAGATATTTAGTACATGAAAATAAAAATACTGTTACATATGTATTAAATCTTTTGTTCCTAATGTACAGATTTGGCAGGAAAAGAGTAAGATGAAGAAGGTGAAGACTCATTGGTATCTAAGACTTTTGATTTGATGTTAAAAACAACAAAGTGTGGGTCCAAGTGGACCGTCTCCATCCTCAGGACTTACCTGTGACTGGGGCATCAATATCCAGCAAATTTTTTTCCTGTCGAAGAATTGAAGCTCCCTCTGTGATTATTCTCAATGCAACGCTCTCTTCCAGCCTGCCCTCCTTCATGAGATGTGCCTTTAAGATATCCACACGAGGTTTCCCATCGTTATCAAACACTTCTTTTGCCGTAAGCCGGTGACTTGGAGGAAACGGGACAGCTGAAAGCGAAGAAGTCAAATTGTTACATTAGTCAAAACTCAACAACCAAAGATTTAAGATTTGATAATAACCACCAAATATTTATCCCTATCACTAACCACCTACTGGAGTATTTAAAAAGTCCCCCCATTAAAATATGATCAAGGGCTATCAAGCATTAAAGACTGCCTTCTTCCTATGATTCTAGATGTGATGTGACTGCTGAAAGGAAATTTACATTTCTTCTTCATCCAGTGCCTATCTCATGCATCTAGAAGATCCTGACTGAGTGAATAACAAAAAAGAAGAGAGATTTGATTCTGTTAGGCAATAATCAATTCAGCAAAAGCAAAGAGTTCCTATACATCCATCCTTCTAATTTTGACTCAGGTGAAGACATTTCTTCACTCAAAAGCAGACTCCTCTACTGGGATTAGAGGAAGGGGAAAAGACCTTTCAGACCAGATTTGCCCTTCAATGGGAGTTACATCTCTGAGTAAACTGACCGACTGACTCACAGTATAAGGAGAAAGCAGGAGTCTGAGGGCGAAAACACACTGAATATTGAACAGAAAATCAGGGAATCTCTTGAACAGTGAGAGGACAGTATGACATCAGGAGACACAGGTATTTAGGAGTATGATATAACGACAAATTCCGTTTGTTGCTCAGACTTAGAGCCAACCATTCTCTCTTCCACCCGTGCCCCCATGCCTTCTTAACAGTGAGAAGGTCTCTTGTGGCTCCTGCCATTCTTCACATCTCTAAATACACTCATTCACTCATTCAGCTAGAGGATATTCACTAAACTCCTACAATGTGCCAGGACGTCCAAAGGGCCACGGTCAGAGATGGTATTATAAAGGTTAAATTTCTGATAAATGGCCAGTCAGCCCCTTCAGTGAGGGAAAAATCATTATTTCTCCATTTTACATGAGGGTTCATTTACTGGATAACTCAGATCTATTAGAAATATCTGGAAGAAGCACAAACACTGTTTCATGTAACTTTCATCTGCCATGTGCATTATGTCATATGCATAAGAACATCTCCATATGAAGCACTTCTCTTAGGTAAAACACTTGATGTTACGGATTAAACCTAGCCCTCTTACCTCCTGAAAGCGTCTCTCAAAGAAGCAAGATTTATGGTAGACCTATGCCAAGAAATTTTGTGCAATCTAATAGCACAGACTTGTTGTCCAAGAGAAATGACAACTACTTAAAAGTCAGGAAATGAACATGTACTGATGGATGCAAGCTTGATTTTCCTAACAATCCAAGCATATCTATTTAACTATGCCTCCAAAGTGAAGTGGCAGTGCAGACTCAATGGACATGCATGAGGCTTTCATGGTCAGATGAACCTGGGTGCAAACCTTAGCTCTGAGCACTCACCAGCTATATGACCTTGGGCAAGCTAAATAACCTTTGGCTTCAGTTACCTCACCCGGAAAGTGGGGATTATATCTATCTGAGGATTGTTATAATAACTAAAGTAAATGGTACCAGTAGTAGCTATCATTAACAGAGTGTTTATTTTATGCCAGGCATTGTTTGGGTAATAAAGTCAGACACAATAAAGCTGTAAGGTGAGGAAGGCATAAGTACAAGTGTTTATATATAAACCTATCTAGTCCCTATAACATTACTGTGGGAGAGAAACTTGAGACTCAAAAATATTAAGCACCTTGCCCAAGATAATCACCTAGTGATTTATATGTACACCTGCTGAGCGTCAACCCTGGCACTCTGATGCCGGAATACTTGTGTTAATAGCTACACCACACTACTTCCCAGAAAGTACTTACGACAGTGCTTAATAATTAAAAAGTGATGAGTAAATCGCTTTCTAGAATTGAAATTCTAATGAATCCCGAGCAGTATTTCTTATAAAGACCACACTTTTATTTTCAAAAATTATTTGGAGTGGCTTATAGTAGAATAGATATGTAATACAAAAGCAAGAGGTAAAATAAGAGACAAAATGCATTAACACCAAAGCATAGTGGAAAATGAAAGAAAAAGAAAGTTCCAGAATTAAACAAGGAGGAGAAAAAAGAGGCAACGAAGTCATTAGACTTCTGGCACTTGGGCTCTATTTTGTTCATTCTGTTTCTTTGCCCTCCTCCCTTTTTCTTGCCTGACTAACATACACGCTTGTTAAGAAAACACGGAAACATTTCCATGGCCACATTTCTTTACCTGGGTCTTTATGTTTGGTTTGAAAGTAGAAAATATCTTACCTGGCAACTCCTCAAAATTCCCCAGAGACAGGATGGGGGTGGAAAGGGGGAAACTTCAAAAGGACACTTGGGGTTAGGCCATGAGCTGATTTTTTTTTTTTCAAGTGAGTTCCTAAAGTGTGACTAGGACAACTGTCAAGGTTTAAGTGACTCTGCAAAACTGTCAGGCAAGAATCATAGAACACAGAAGGGAAGGAGGCTGATTTATTGTCAGGCAGTGGATCTCTGCCACACACACACTAGCTGGCCTTTTTTTTTTTTTTCTTTGCGGTACGCGGGCCTCTCACTGTTGTGGCCTCTCCCGTTGCGAAGCACAGGCTCCGGACGCACAGGCTCAGAGGCCATGGCTCACGGGCCCAGCCGCTCCGCGGCATGTGGGATCTTCCCGGACCGGGGCACGAACCCGTGTCCCCTGCATCGGCAGGCGGACTCTCAACCACTGCGCCACCAGGGAAGCCCCTAGCCGGCCTTATTAAACTTCCGACAGATCAAAGGGTTAAACCTGAAAGAGCTGAAGCATTTAAGAAGATGAGAGGCAAAAGGAGAGCACCCCAGGGAGGGCATCACCTTCATGAATTAGACTTTCTCCAAGTCCTAGACTCTCTCCAAGGCCAAGACCACTGCAATAACAGATGCTCCCACCCTTTGCTGCAGATCTCTTACCTTCCAGTAATTGCTAATCCTAAGGTAACTGGCTAAGGTAAAGCCACCTGGCACTGAGATATTGGGGCTGGTTCCAAATAAACTGAAGCAAGAAAAAAGAGGAGAAAGGCCAGTCGAAGGGCTCTATTTCCAAGTGGATGATAGGGACACTGATAAGATGGGCCCCTTTACCAATTAAACAGATGGCAAGGCCTGCAGGGAACCAAGATGGGTAGCAACGATGCCAAAGAGCAAACGGAGAGATGCAGTCAGCCAGAGAGAAGTTTTCTGGGACAAAACTAAGCATGGGCTAATATTTGTATTTGTACACTTTTTGGCTTCATAAAGAAAACACCAGCCTCACAAAGGTCACACTTATTTGCTTTCTCTGTTCACCTAGAGTCCTACATGCAGACCTGCGCCAAATATTGAGCGAAAACTACTTGGACCAAAGAGTCTAACGTGCTTAGAAAACATTTCTTTCATTAACTCATTGTATAAGTGGCTACACTTGCTATAGCAAAATGGGATTTCCCCTTCCCTCTTTTGCTTTGAGTATGACAAGTTGCTTCCGTTTACACATGAGCAGGCCAAGATTGGAAGAATTAAGCTTGTGCATGCTAATAAAAATTCTGAAATAACTGCTGATATTCGGGCTGATTCTTTCTAAAACAATTTTCTCATAATTGCCTGTTAAGTAAAGAAGATGATATTATAGAAGACTTCTTAGAAGCATCCTAAAAATAGATAGAAACCTTCTCAGCTTTCTCCACTTCACTATTCCCACTCGGTGTCTTTTTTGCTATTGTTGTCAAATAAAACAGCAAAGTAGCTAAAATCTGGGACATGTAAGTCCTTGACTGACTCCTGCCACAAACCACCAAAGAAGTCTTTAAAGGCAAACAACACACTGGACTAGGATTGTATTCCCATGTCATTGACTGTGGAAATCTGGCAAAGACTGATTTCC
This sequence comes from Mesoplodon mirus, assembly GCF_964341445.2. Taxonomy (NCBI): domain Eukaryota; kingdom Metazoa; phylum Chordata; class Mammalia; order Artiodactyla; family Ziphiidae; genus Mesoplodon; species Mesoplodon mirus. The sequence goes on along the minus strand of NC_138977.1, from coordinate 15,867,392 downwards.
AAAGAACAGGTTGGAAATGATATTGTTTCTTTTCTATTTGTTGATGCTACCAGAGAGTTCATCTATGTGATAGGGAGGAAGGTTGAAAGTCTAGGAACCAAAGCCATGGGCATCCAGTATTGGCATCTGTATAACAATTATTGACATTAGTGTCAATCAGGCATTCACCAGTAGAGAAATACATTCCAAGTCAGAAAAGCCTTGCAGCCAAGGTATTCCTAGCTCTGGGTTCTGGCTGACTATGGGGACCACACCTCAGAGTCAGGGGTCCCCTGAGATTTGGGCTAGAGGTCGGTTTTAGACAACCACGAGCTGCCTCAGTAGCCATAAGTGAACTGTATCACTCCGGGGTAGACCTCGGTATCTGAGCTTTCTATTTCTCAACTCTGAGCCACTGTAGCCACTATTGAAGGAATTCCTACTACTTGATAGGAAATATTCAAGAGTCACTGTCATGGTGATACCTTCACTGGAAGGAAAAGCAGGATACCTGCTGCCTGACCTCTTCCTGGAATAAATGCTGACAAGAGAGAACCACAGACTTAAGAAAACATTCAACCGAGTGATTTTTCAAACGTTGGTTTGGTTTAAAAAATTTTTTTTGTTTCTTTTCTCAAACAAAATGACATCCAGAAATGCAAGTATATCCAAAAGAAAGAAGAGCCTAAAGCAGATTGCTTGTTTCTCTTCTTCCGTATGACGGCAGTTAAGGTGTGCTCATGAAATCCTGGGGCTCTTTGGAGTAAAATTATAAAACTCCCAATTTAGACTGACTGCTGACCCCCTCATAGTAAACAAAAAGGAACTGAAGTCAAGAGAGAGGATAAGTGAATTGTCCAAGGTCACAGGATTAGTTGGTGACAAAACCAACACTACATTCAGGTCTCCTGGTCTCTCTTCCAGCACTTTACCCTCCAGATCTGTCCGATATGAGGCTGACTGGCCACACAAGAGGGCGGCTGAGCACTTGGAAAGTGGCCAGTCCAAACCAAGCCGTGCTGCAAAGCTACAGGATTCCCTGGACTTAGAACACTTGATACAAGGGGGAAAAAAGATTGTATATGTCTCATTAACATTCTTATATTGATTACATGTTTTAATAATAAGATATATTGGGCTAAATAAAATGTACTATTAAAATTAATTCAAACTATTCCTCTTTCCTCTTTTTAATTCCATGACTAGAATATTTAAAACTGCATAAATGGCTTATACTACATTATTATTGAACCGTGATGTATCTTTCTCAACAAGTAAACGAGAACAGGGTGAGTGGAAATTATATTCCTTAATCTTTCTTCTCTTTCAGCTTTGGTTCCTACAAAACCTCAAACTATTTCAAAACCGGTTGCACGTTGGAATTGCTTTTTAAAATGAATGATGCCCAGGCCCAACCTCTAGAGATTCTGATTTAACTTGTCTAGGGTAGGGCCAGGACAGTGGCAGGTTTTTTAAAGAAATCCAGAGTATACTAATGTGAAGTCCAGACTGAGATTCACTGACCTATCTATATCATCAAGTAAAGACGTACACAACACCAGGCAGTTTAATTCTCCCCCCGAAACATGCTCCACAATGTCAATCATCCACAGCAGGTGCAATGCCTCTGCAAGTCCAGACACGTTTATTTCATCCCTCTCTGTAATCAGAATGCGTCCAAGAACAACACTTGTCCCATATTTCATGTGGCTACTGTCTGCACAGGGCTAAGATACTTATGTCAACACATGTTAAGAGAATAGCTTAAGGATACCACGTGTCAGACACAAAACACATTCTGGCCTGGCCTCCACAGATTGGCCCTCCATCGATTTCCTTCTGGACATCTGTATATGTCACAAACTTATTCTAATCAAACCATATCAATCAATCAATTGATCGGTCGTCAAGCACCTTTAACACCTACTATGTGTTGTATTCCATGCTAGGCAGTGATAAGGGCTGGGGAGAAGTGAGCGAAAGAAAACAAAAACAAGCAGAGCCAGACTCTGAAGAACTTACCATGTGGTAAAATTATGAGTTTTTGCTTGGGATAGGTGAGAAACTGTTTAACCACAACACCTAAGGGCAAAATTTAAAGAAAATGACAGACAATATAAGCAGTAAGGAAAAAAAGTGTCTTTATCTACCTTAAAGTTATGCCTGGGTTCCTAGAAACTCTTAAATGCCGTCACCCATTTCTTTTGTCTAAAGTATATAATAAATATCTAATTTTTTAGATGACTCTGAAAGATGAGGCTCTGTCTTGAAGGTAAGTAATGAAAATAGAATATGCTAATTGTAAGGTACAATATTCCAGCTACAATATACATAAGTACCTCCATCATCAGTAATTAAAATATGTGGAATCTGATCCTACTTCTGAACAGAGTGACGGGGTACATAAAAGGAAATACTAGTGACTTTTCACTAAATTTTCTTTGGGTTCTAACATAGAGAAATTAGGTTTGACTTATATTCTTCTGGGTTTAAAAAAACTCTATCAGTATGGGGATACATGTTTATCCATGCACAGAATGTCTATATGCAAAGATATACAAAACATGTTGTGTGGCAAAGATAGCTTAAAAATTAACCACAGCTAGCCTCTAAGAAAAACTGTAGAAAGGTATTTATTAGAGTCCTACTTATGCTGCTCCTGTGGATACTCATCACTTGCTTGTCTGAAAGCCTCTGGCTTTCATTATAGATATTAATGCCTGTCAAATTAAAATATGCTTGCCCACCTCAAGTGCAGTTGAATATTAATTTTGTAAACAGAAACATTAATCTTGTAAACAGAAACATCCGGTCCCACTTAAGCTAAAAAAATTCTTCACAGTAGGTCTACAAATATAACTTCGATTCATTAATTTACTGGTGTTTTTTTTCTTTTTTCCCCCTACTGCCATCATGACTTTATTCATCCTTAGCAGAGACCTCTTTACCCACCCTCTCTGAATACGACCACACAGATCCTGAGCTTCAAAATGTATTCAATTATTAGACACAGTATGTGTACTGATCATTTCACTAGCAAACTGAATACCCCATCTGGTTTTCCTGAATGTTTACGTGCAAATATAGCACAGTGGTATTTTACGTAACATCCCCAAAGTGTTAATAAAAGAGCACTGCAGTACTTGAAACATTTATTAAAATAAGCAATATTTTTTCCTATGACTTACAGAACATATATTATACACAGTAATTTTTGAACCTAAATCTGAAATGTGCTAAAGCAATTCTTTAAGATCAGACACAAATTAATGAAAATAAATATTGTTCCAACAACAAAGGATTAATAATTAATTAGTGAAAATGAGTACCTTAACAGTACAATCAGAGCTTCTTTTTATTGTCTGTTTCAAAATAATTTTCAAGTAAGTATGTTTCTTGATGTACAGCTACCCCCCTCTCCTTTCCATGTACAGCTTTTCTTATTTTCTGGCCGCTACCCTCAGTCTTGAGGCTAAGGACTCAAGGACATAGTCCACAACTCTCTCCACATGAAGTCTTGGGTTGTTCTATCACAAAACTCCTTTGAAGTTCTGATATTTTGCTTAGTTCATTTAATTACCAGAAAAACTGCAAGTGGCTTACATAATGAATTATGTAATAATGACTCAACATGAAAGATTATTTAACAAAAGTCTTAAGTTTCAAAATATTTCAGAATTACTGTGAGGCTTAAATAAAATCTGATTTTTCAGTGAAAATTAAAAAGTTCTATGCACAAGTCCTGTGACTAACATGCGGGTCAGGCCAATCACAAATTATTTTATACATGTACAAGATAAAAGCAAAATTACATTTACTAGTTTTGATACATGATATCGAATGTTTAGATTAAACCAAGAATTTAAATTAAATATTAAAGGTTTTAACTTAGATATGTAAATTAAATTATATATTTTTAAATGTCTTAATATGTAATTGAAGATGTGTTGTTTAATAAGGGTCTACTCTATCGTGTGTTTTGTTCTGTTTTGTTCAGTTTTAAATAAAGACAGAGATAACATTTACCGCAGTATGTACTCCAGCTATACTGGATCTTGGAACTAGATAAAATGATTACAGCAGTATTTTCAGCAAATGGTATTTATAGTAATCTCTGGAATAGTAAATTTACAGTAATGCATAAAATTCCACTCACTTGGATCCATTTACATAGAGGGCTTTTTACTTATTTATTTTTTGCCTTGAACATTTTCTTCTTCTCTGGAGACATATGTCACAGGAGGAGATAAAAATCAAGCAACAAACAAGATACTTTAAGACAAGTTGAATTTATCTCCCAAGCAAGCAGGTCCCTATGAACACGATAATCATTCCTTAGGAATGAAGAGTATCCAGAGATTCTAAAACTTTATTTAACCGGAGACACATTTTATCATTCAGAAATCCTCCACTCCATGGCCTAAGACATGAAATATAAGGAAGGACTTTACCTGAATTGAACTATTTGATTAGAAATTCATTAATAAATATAAATCTGTGTATTTAAAATAGCAAACCTGCAAAGTATAATGTGTGCCTTCTTAGTCTTCAATCCGAAACTTGTAAGTTAATATGAAAAAACTCAATCTATGCCCACACACAATTCTTTCCTTTCAAGTTCATCATTCAGCTGGAGATGCCCACACATCTTCTATGCCCACGTGCCCGCCCTCGGTCCCCATCCCCTGTGGTTGAAACACCTACAGGCGTCAGAATAATTTTTTTAAATGAACAGACTCTCTCTTCTTTGAAAGATCTTGATGAAATGGCAAACCTATGACCCAAATGATATCGAATGATGTAAATCCTAAGTGGCAATTTAAGGATGTTACCACTTTTGCATATAAAGGGTGATTGCTTAAAAAAAATAATGAATTTGGCATAGAGCCTTATATCTGTGTGCCACAGTGAAGCAAAGATTGAAATACCCTGCCTCAGAGTCACCCTCCAGAGAGCCAAGGGCAGGAGCTAAATTCCCAGGCTTGCATTTAACTGCCCCTGCCCTTGCTCCGTGCTCCCTACTCCGCGTGGGCTCAATCATGAAGCATCAGGACCTCTGGGCCTCCCCATGTTCTAGTAATGCTTACACTGGTTGCTTCACCCTGATGACCAGAGACCTGCTCTCATCCACTCTCTCTGGTCTCCCATTTCTAAGAACGACCCACTCCTGTGAATAATGCAGAAGCATACAGGAGGTCCCAATTCTCAGCACCTCAAATATGTACCCCACGAATCATAATCTTCACACATCTATTTAAAAACTGGAATGCTTTAGTGAATACCACCCACAAATGTACCCTCTCAAACTTCATTTTCATATGTTTCGTTTATCCTTAAAATGTCCTTGTCAATTCTGATTTTAAAACACATATGCATTTCTCAGCCTATGAAATGGAAAATGTCTGATATCATAATAAAGCTGCAACCGACTGCATTCCCTTCCTCCATAAAGAAACACTCTTAAGAAAGATTTTCCACTCGTAAACAGCGCATATTTTGTGCATAAAGAAAATTCTCAAAGAACTAAGGAAACAGGTTGCTGGGATTATAATGTCAATTGCAAATTGACAGGCAACACCAAATTTCACTCTTTAAATGAGTCAATTAATCACCACTATTTGAAAAACATCAGAATAATTCTAATAATAAGTAGAAAGATTAACAATCGAGTGCCACCAAAGGCTCAAGTCCAGTACCCTGGCATTTGATATTCAATCAATATGTTTTTGAGTGAATGCAAAAATGAATGAACTTTTTTTTTCTCCTTGTTCACTCAGATAGGGGGTAAAGTTTCTGTGGTACTAGAAGTACAGATGGTCCCCAATTTATAATGGTTCAACTTACAATTTTTCAATTTTTCAACTTTACCATAACCAAAGATATGCATTCAGTAGAAACTGTACTTCTAACTTTGAACTTTGATCTCTCCCAAGGCTAGGGATCTGCAGTATACTACTCTTTTTGATCCACAGCTCCCAGTTAGCCAAGCAATAATGATACACTTAAAACCACTCTGTTTTTCACTTTCAGTGCAGTATTCAATAAATTATGTGAGATACTCAACACTTTATTATAAAAATAGGCTTTGTGTTGGGTGATTTTGCCCAATGTTGACTAATGCAAGTGTTCTGAGCACGTTTAAGGTAGGCTAGACTAGCCTATGATATTTGGTAGGTTAGAGGTATGTACTAAATGAATTTTCAACTTATGATATTTTTGACTTAGGGTGGGTTTATTGGGAAATAACCCTATCATAAGTCGAGGAAGATCTGTAGTTTAAGAAGAGAGAATAGAAAAAAATGGCTTTGTTCAGATCTAAAAGTATGTATGTAATTATAAAAAGAACAGTCAATGGCCAAAATAACTCAAACTGAAAACTGCATTTAGTAAATGTGTCTTTAAAGTTCTCATTACAGGAAAGAGACCAAGTCTGTCAGATATATGTTTCATCCCAAGATGAAACATACAGACATGGTCAAAAGTGAGCAGCAGAGAAAACTGAAAAGGGAAGGGGAAACAATCACTACAAAAAGTTTGAAGTACTGAATGTTTTAATGCCACATGTGATTACAGGATCATATATAAAATTTTGTTGTTATCTGTTGTATCTGTGATGTAAAATTAACCCAACAACAATAAAGACAATACCATATCAGTACAATAGTATTTTGGTGCTTTTAAGCTTATAAAGCACTATTCTCTGGAACTTCAGAAAGACATTCAAATATTTCCTTTAAAAAGAACATTTTCTAGTTTATAAGAATGCTATTAATATATATTTACTGAAGTATGCTTCAGTAAGAAAAAGACTTTGTTTTAACTGTTAAACTTGAAATATCTGAGACTTAATAAACTAACACTTTCTCAGCATTCCTAAGGGTCAGAAGTAGCTCAGGACTTTCTTTCCCCTCTTTTTAGTATCTGTTTGACAAACTATCACTACCAGTCAGAATGAATTCAAATCTTATTTGTAGACACAAATGAAAAATGTATTGTAAAATGTAGCAGTCCAGAATAGCTAGAAACTAGGTTATCTAACTCATTCTAAGCACATATAGAATGACAAACAGAGTAACATAATTCCCATGATATATGACTTTGGGTTATGGTTCCCTAAAACATCTTAAAAGCTTCAGTCCCATAAATTTTTCACTACCCAAGTTCAAGATACTCATTTGGGCATGATGGTGAATCATTTAGGCAACACTGTGAATGCTTTTCTTAAAGTTACATGTGCCGAATTCACAACTGGCAGGCTCATTTAGAAACATAGTGGTTTTTTTTATTACTACATCATTTAAAATCTTCCTTTGCCTTAAATCCCCACTCAAGAAATAATCATGATTAAATATATAACTAACAGATTAATACAAATGTAAGATAAAGGATATATCCACACACATACAAATCAAATGGTGAAAGAGTGTACGTTACTTTAACAATGGAGTTGTGTGTGTGCTCTTTAAATCCCTTGATTCACGATAATGCTCCACTTATTCAGAGCTCTGGTTCTCATCATCTTCACCAACAACAGTTCAATTACACACACAGAGGTAATCAAAAATTGAGCTGGAGTGAGAACACTCACCAGAAAATCTGTGCCCATTACTCCATAGGAAAGGAATGGAGGCATTCTCAGAATACTAAATAGAAAAGGATGCTGGCCAGGCATAACTAAGCATTCCTGTGTAGAGTTCCATATTTCACAACAGCCCTAGAGGATATCAGGGCATATCCATGGTGTTCATAACGGTACACATTCCACACTTCATAAGCATATTATTCCAGATTACTGGACAACACACTGTTACAAAGTGGAAAAGGTATAATACAATTTTGATACACTTTCATTAAATAGAATTTTCAATAATTTAGTGTTTAAAAGAGATACATGTCTCAGTTATGTGATAACTTCACCTTCAGTGAAATGTCTCCTTCCCTAATCAGAGTATATACCTGAAGGTTTATGTATATTGTCAGTTATTTTTAGAAATATAAATGGTCTTCATTCCCAAAAATGTGCGTTTAGTCATTCATAATGAAACTCAAAATAGTCTTTGATTTGCTAATACTCTATATATCAGGTGTATTTTTTAAATGATATATAGGGTACATACATTAAGTACTGAAGAAAGAAAAATGTCATAAAGATTTTATCTATTACATAAATGCAAACTAAATAAAAGCAACTTTCCTTCATAAGCTTGAAGTCTGAGAAAATATAGAAACCTCTAAAGTTGTTTTTCTGATAACATTCTTCCTCTAAACTAACTGGTTAATAACATCATGATTTTTGTACATTTGTACAAAGAAATAATTTATACTTTTGAAATGGAGACTTTAACTTTACCCCAAGAGGAGTAAAAGTTCAGGGGAAATTAAAGGAAAAGGAGAAAGAAAGAAAAGAATTGATTTTCATCACTTCAGAAAGATAAGCTTGAGGTCAGCTCACCAAACTGCCAAGTTAGATTGTATTTTTTTAAAAAATCAAATCCTAAATAGCATGTGAATTTTACTAGAGCAATTTCCCATAGGTATTGGCAATGTTTACTCCCCACATAGTCAAGGGGGACCCAATTATTACTCTCACACCAAATGATAAGCAAAACAAATGATAATCAGTCACCCATCCTCTTCTGACTCCCTTACCTCTAGACTCTTAATCACCCTAAGGGTTTCCACGCTCAAGAGACAAAAAAGGGTCCTAGGAGCAAAGGCAGAATCTTGGATCTGGCTCTCCACAAGAGGCCACTTCAGTTGCATTTTGCAAATAGGACTGATCTTTTATTTTTTTTTTTAATGCAAATAATGTTCCCATCCAAGATACAGTTATTCAAATAACAAACTATTTGTGAATTAACACAGAATGATATGGATAAGTAGAGACTATCTACTGGCCAAAAGGTCTACTAACACTTTTGTACTCAAGCAACAAAGTAAGGAAATTTCACTGCAATTATTTATTTACATATATTCATACAGCAAGGACATAAAGTTGATTAAAGTTGATCAAGAACTTGCCAAAATTATAATTTTATAAAAATTAGTAACCAAAGAGCAGGTATCTGAAGAAAGTGAAATATTAGGGCTTCCCTGGTGGCCTGGTGGTTAAGAATCTGCCTGCCAGTGTAGGGGAGACGGGTTCGAGCCCTGGTCCGGGAAGATCCCACATGCTTCAGAGTAAATAAGCCCGTGCACCACAACTACTGAGCCTGTGCTCTAGAGCCAGAGAGCCACAACTACTGAAGCCCGCGCACCCTAAACCCGTGCTCCGCAACAAGAGAAGCCACCACAATGAGAAGCCCGCGCACCACAACAAAGAGTAGCCCCCACTCACCGCAACTAGAGAACGTCTGCGCACAGCAACGAAGACCCAACGCAGCCAAAAATAAATAAATAAATAAATAAATTTATTTAAAAAAAGGAAAGTAAAATATTAAAAAGTATGACTACTGAAAGAAAACATAGAAAACAAAACAAACACAAAGTAAAAACAAACTGTAGACTTATGAAAATATACAATTATTACAAGGGAGGAAAACCAAGCTGCGTAAAGCATCAAATAAATTAAAGGGTTTGTGAAACTGTTGAAATTCTGTAGCAATGTCATATGTTGCACACATTTCTGGAAAGAAGGCCCACAATTTAACAGATTCTCAAAAGGATCCCTGACCCCAAGAGGCTAAGATCTTCTCTAACATGGCTTTCTCACCATTACTATGGTGACCATTCTAGTTTAATTCCTCAATACATTCTTATCTAGATTATGAAGATAATGATCAGACTATTTCTTTAATTCTCCAGTTACCAACCCTTAATACATCTTACCCTCAAACCCTATAGTTTGGCCATACCCAATTACACAATACATATTCTAAGTATTCCATGTAACCTTATACCTTTCTTCAAGCCTTTCAGAGATAGTAAGGCAAAGGGGCTAAAAGCACAAACTCAGAAGCCAAACTACCTGGGTTTACATCCCAACTTCACCAACTGTATGATGTTGGGTGAGTTATTTAGTTTCTTGAGGATTAAATAAACTAATATTTGTAAAGTGCGTGGAACATTACTGGCATAGCAAATACTTCCTAATTAGTCCTTATGATTAACAAATGCCTTGCTTACCTACTTAAGCATGTAACTTCCTAATCGTCCCCGTTCAAATGTCACAACTTCTGCAAAGATGCAAAGCCTGCTTTCCATCTAAACCTCCACATCCTTGAGAATCAAACACTTAATAACATGTCCTTCAATTGCCAAACACAGGGCTTTGCTTTGTCTTTTTACTTTGTGTTTGCTTTGTGTTTATTTTTTTGCCCTAAAAACACACAGCACTTGCTGTTTGTATTAATTTTCATACTTTTGTACTCATAAGACTCCTCACAAATCATTAGAAGACTTTTATGCTAAATTCAATAACTGTGTACGAATCTGAAATTATGATCTTAAATTCATGACTTTCACCCCTTAATTTTCTAGTTGAAGAAACTGAGCCTTAAAGAGAATAAGAGTAGTAGTGATAATAATAATAATTAAAACAATAATAAAATAATCGTTAACACATAGCACGTCCTATATCCTAGACACCCTTCTGAACACTTTATACTGCATGTGTTAACTTCATAAAAATCCTAAGATGTGGATACTGCTAATCTACTTTTCATATGCAAGAATTCAAGGCACAAAGAAATTAAATGACTTTACCAAGTTCACATAGCAAATAACTAGGAGACACCAGGGCTCCTATGAGGACCCCCGACTCTAGAGTTGTGCTTTTAATCCTTGCTACCATGCCTCTATAGGTAAGAGGTGACTTATCCAATAATCCAAAGATAATTAAAGGCAAAGCCTGAAGTCATACCTAGTTCTCTGGATTCCCTGAACCATGCTCTTTCTTTCTGAGTTCATTATTCCCTACCCAGAATGGACATGGCAAGCAATCCAAAAAAAAAAAAAAAACTTTCCAATGATTTACTGATATACGATTCACATCTCATCACATAATTCTCTAAACCCAATAATATTTATCCTGAATGTGCAGTCTGCTCCTTGAACATCTTAATTTGGCTCTGCTATCTTCTTATCTAATTGTTCCCAACTTGAAAGAGACCAAAATAGCACAAGGAACAGCTAGTTCAGTATTCAGCTTATGAAAGGTACAAGGCCTTAGCTGTAATTTGGTTTTTGATGGGTTGATCAAGAAGTAAAACTCTCATTTACACTTGGCTTATTTATACCTCCAGTGTTTCCACATATGAGCATTGAGCTTGGATCCTATCCAAAACTCAAAAGTTTTCCATCAATGACTGTGGGCTGCCTCTCAGTCCAGCCTGTGATTTTGCTAAAAAATGTGCCTCCCCAACCTTTACTCCTTAAAAAGACTAGTTAGTGCAGCTGCCATTGACAATTTTCAGCCATATGGAGCAGAATCTGAGCTCTAAATGACACTAAGTGTAGCAGTGGTGAGTTCTGAAGTACCTAATCACCTATCTTCACATTCTGGCTTAAACGGCTATGGGTCCTTAAGAAATCCTTGAGAAACCAGAGTTTCCTCACCTGTAACATGGAGATATTTACATAACCAAGAGGCATTTAAAAGGATTAAATGAGACCATACTTGCAAAAGTGCTTAGTGCAATACTTAGTGGGAAGTATGAACTCAAATTTAAGTATTTTTTTATTATTTGTTATTATTGTGCTTCAGTGAATTCCCACAGGATTTCTGTAGTTTCATATGCCAGCATTTTGTTGTATCACCTGAAAACTCTCATTTACACTTGGCTTATTTATACCTAAAAAAAAAAAAAAAAAAAAAAACCCAAGTATCATGTAAGTGTTTCTATCATATTTGCGGTCTAGCAGAGAGAAACTTGTCTTGCCAATTAACATTAAATATGGCCCCAAGAGGGGTGTCTAATCAAGAACTGAATTCATCATCACGGGCATGTATGAAATTCTTACTATGAGTTTAATGTGTCTTTAGTGGAAGGTTCAGAAGAGCAATTCACATAAGAACTCCAGAGACTACTGGGCCTTCTAAGAATATGAGATTTTACATAAATAGCAGCATTTACCAAAGACAGTTCTTAGATAATAGGTGTTTTATAAAATAAAGCATCTCTGGAGGAGAAAAAAAGCTCTGGAACATCTGTTAAACATGGTTAAATGGACTTATTTATGGCAAGTTTTCTTACAGATTTGAACATGCTGTTATGTTTGGTGACTATCTAGCAGGGGATCAATCATGCCTCAACTCCCAATTATTTTTCTATAAAACTGTCTTCTTGACACATATGTTTTGTCAGAACCTACTATAAACAAATAACCAATTCAACTATTTTGACAAAGTGAGTCTGTCAGTTCACACAAACATTAATATTCAATAATAGAGGGTATCAGTAAAATTGGCCAAAAAATTTTAATCAAAATCATAAACATGTTAGTTTAAGCTGAGGACATACTGTATGTGTCTAACAATTTCAAAAAAACAGTGTAAAATCAGCTTATTTCTGATGTCTCCTTACTCATATACGTACCTTACTGAACAGTGTATGACCATGCAATAAAAGTTTACATTTTTACTCTACAATTAAGGAAGAAGGAAACCAAAGAATTCCAACCAAAGGAAAGAAAACCTTTGGTTTTTGACATTGATAGGACTGCCACAGCCGCAGGCATCTCCCCTGTCTTCCTTCCACTTTCAGACCCAATGTTTGGCATTCTAGATCCACGATCTGGGGGCCACACCAACCTTTCAACATGCCAATCAGATATAACAAAAACTAGCAATCATTTAAGTGTTTACTCAAATTAATTACAATGGATTTTTGCTCTCAAATAAAAGATTTGCTCCTTCTTATTTTAGAGGCTTCAGTTAAAGAAGTTTGAGTCGGGCTTCCCTGGTGGCACAGTAGTTGAGAGTCCGTCTGCGGATGCAGGGGACGCGGGTTCGTGCCCCGGTCCGGGAAGATCCCACATGCCGCAGAGTGGCTAAGCCCGTGAGCCATGGCCACTGAGCCTGCGCTCCGCAACGGGAGAGGCCACAACAGTGAGAGGCCCGCGTACCACAAAAAGAAGAAGAAGTTTGGGTAATGCAGCTGTGCTCGCCCCAGGGCTCTGGAACCCTACTATCTGGGTTCACATCATTTTCTGCTACCTAATAGGTCTAAGTCTTCGGGTGGGATGATTCATTTAATCTCTTTCATCTCACTGTGTCTGAGCTTCCTCATCTGTAAAATGCAGATAATAATGGCAACTATCACACAAGACTATGTAAGGCTTCAGTAATACATATAAAAAGTTAGAGCAATGCCTGACGTGCTAAGCACTCAATAAGATCTTACTATCATTACTTCGAGACTTGTTAAAATGAGAGCTGAAGCAGAAAAATGCAGTAGCTCCCTGAGATGCGATTTACCAGGAAAGAGATCAAGAATCATTGCAGGCCTTCATTTAGAGATGACCCCCATACCACAGGATATGCTGGCTTTCAGCACCGATAAACGTCTCCTTGGAGGGAGTTCTATTGTACCTATTAGACAAATAGAATTTAAAACAAGAATATGATTCCTCCCATAGCAGAATAATCTATAACAGCTCCCTTCATCAGGTCCATGTGCTCTGGGAAGCCATTCATGTAAGTGTATTGATGTAACTAGCCTGCAAAATCACCTGGGAAAGCTCACTGAAATAACCAGTGATCAGATACAAAGAGGCAAACTGTGCTGTGAAAGTCTCATTTTGATAAACCCTGATTGCACAGAAATACAAAATCATTGGCACACTGATTTGGTGCATACCTATAATTAGCCAGAGCAATTTTCCTCCTAGACATTACCTTCATTTTCATTTAAATTAATTTAATTCCTTAGCTAAAATGCAAGAGAAAAAATGTTAGAAGAACACAATCTGTTTACCACATAGCAATAATCAAGTGTTTTCATCCTATTGGTGGAACAGTATAACCATGTACTTCTTTACTCTCATATCCTTTCATTAGATTTTATCTTGTATACATTCACTAAATTGAGTCTGCATTGAATGAGTGTCATTTTGCCCAATGAAATATTTACATTTGTAATGTTTACAATAATAATATGTGCAGTTAATAATGTAAATAGTCATGTACAAATACAATATTACATTTGCCACATGTAATATGTCCCTTCAAGCCAAGAAAAGAAAATTGTCTTGAAACTTAAAAATAAATGCAAATTACTATGAAATTAAAGGGAAAAAAAACTATTCAGCTATTCAGAGATATTAAGCAAAATAAGAGAATATAAATAGACTTCTCTTTCTAAGGAATACTTGTATATAACTGAACAAAGTTATTACCAAAACACAAAATGCTTTAATTAATATACATTGTATTGATTTCTTCCGAATTCCTCATTTCCAATATTAGAAAAGGAATAAAAAGTCTTTTATACTTATTTTCTCTTGTACCTAATTACCTATTAACCATCCAGTTACTTACTAAGCAAAATATAATTTCTTCTTAATTTATTACAGTGCAAGCATTTTCTTCCCTTTGGTAAAGAAAGATAAACAACAGTGAAAGGGAAAGAAAGTTCAGTTATGTGTTTCAGAAACAAGGACTTGTTCATCATTCTATCCCTAATGTCCCTTCTAGCTAAATAAAACTAACCTCAGTTGTTTTCATTTAAGCATCTTTACAATTCTTAATTTAATAATGCTAATGCAGCTCACTCCAGGAAAAGAACATCATATTGCTGATATACCGAATTCACTCTAAAACACTGCTAATCTATTTAAGATGTGTGATATACTTTACTATATAGGTACAAAAAATGCTTGCCATTTAGCAAAGATTTAGAAACATAACATGATCAGTTTCAGATTAAACTTGTCTCACCAAAGCTCAATAAAAGCAGCACCTAAGTAGTGAAATATGTCATATTCAGTAGATGACAGGCTACATCATCATCAAATTTAGAGGATCTTTTATGAAACAAGTAACTGGCTTAATTAAAAGAAGAAAAGGGGCTTCCCTGATGGCGCAGTGGTTGGGAGTCCGCCTGCCAATGCAGGGGACACGGGTTCGTGCCCCGGTCCGGGAGGATCCCACATGCCGCGGAGCGGCTGGGCCCGTGAGCCATGGCCACTGAGCCTGTGCGTCCGGAGCCTGTGCTCCGCAGCGGGAGAGGCCACAACAGTGAGAGGCCTGTGTACCGCAAAAAAAAAAAAAAAAAAAAAAAAAAAAAGAAGAAAAGTCCCTAGGTCTTGAACTTTTGTGCCAACAATGAATATCTAATAGATGAATCTAAGAATGGAAGTGATCTTTGAGGTGAATTTTTTGGCTGACCTACATATGAATGCAAAGGAAAGACATTCACCATCAATAAATTGCACAGCATTATATATAATTTCTCATTTGGAAACATTATTTAGTCATTGTATCATGTAAGGGCAACTACAGTAATACAGTCCCCAAATGAACTTCAATTTTACGAACTATTTTCCTCTCATTTGCCAAATAAATGACACTGTTCCATACTAAGAACAAGTGGTGATAACAAATGAGAACAATTACACTTTTTTGAGAATCCTGAATTTTCTTGACTGTTCCCAGTCATGGTGCTGTGAATTATATTTCACCAGCTGATCTCCAGAGTATGGGCCCTGCATTCCAAAAACCTGTGAGTCCTTCAAAACTTTCCAGAACTGCTCACTTGCTACAAAAAAATGTCCTGTTGATTATAACAGCCTACTTCAAGAAATTAAATGAAATCGCCACATACATCTATGATAAATTATATCATAAAACATTTTGAAAGAGAAACTACTGAAAAATCACTTCCCTAAAGTGTTATCCTGATGTTAATAAGATACCTTCAGTGGTCAGTGAAAAGAAAAAATGTTCCAAAATTATATAAGTAAAGGATGCTATTTGGAGTACAAATCAATTAAATGGTGCTAGCTCTGAGAAATGGTGCTAAAATTTGAAAGAAATGAGCTACACTAATGGGTAAATTGAAGCCAAACATTCTATATGGATTTCATTTTCCTTGGAGCACTTCACTTTGGTGTCAAGAATTTTGAACACTTGGATTTGAGACCTGGTTTTACCATAACCACATAAAATAAGGGTTCACTGTCCCTATTTGACAGATTAAGAAAAACAGGTTAAATACGTTGTCCAAGTTCATACTAACGTTAAGTGGCAGTTTAGATGCACACCCAGGTACATCTGGTTTCAATTCTCTGCACTAGATCACACTAAACTACCTAATTTTTGAAATAAAATTGTATTCGAAATAACTTTCAGAAACATATTCCATTTTTAGACTATCAAATCTAATTTTGTCTATATGCTGAGTGAGTGAAAGAGCGGGATATAATGTTTACTGAGCCTCAAGGGCCTCTGGTTTGCAGGCAGATTCAGGCAGGGCTCTGCCACTAAATGGCTACATAACTTCACTTTTCAATGCCTCAACTGCCTTGTTTGTAAAATGAGGGAATAATACCAGTAGGCTCCAGAGCCCTTTCCATTTTGAAAATACAAGCCACATAGGGGTTTCAAGTATTCACCTATGATGTATAATCATGTCACCTATTTAACAAATCCCGGGGGCATTCCCCACGGCTACATTTTCAGAAGGAACACTTTCAAAAACAAAAATCAGCATAAGGCGGGCTGGTGCATTCCATGGTACAGTGTGGGTATTGCACAAAAGGGTCTGCAGGAATCAGAAACTGAGGGCTGAAATCCTGTCTCCACTGAATGAGGCAAACCCTCTGCCTTTTCTACTTCCGGAACCGGCAACGGGTGGATGCAGGCCAGACAGAGACCATGAGTGATGCTAAAGAGATCTACATCTCAATAAAGGATTTGTTTGTTGAGGTGGGACAAGAAAAGAAATGCCACAGTTCTTTTACTTCTCTTCTCTTTCTGGAGCTTGAAGATGAACCAAATATCTTGAAGAAGAGCCCAGCAAGGAATAAATTCTTAATAAACACTGATGGAAGGAAAGAGGAAAAGAAGGGAGGAGAAAATGACAGTGTTACAGAAAAAAAGAAAGGGGAAAAAAGGGAGGAGGAGGAAGAGGAAAATTTATTAAATGGAGCTATGAAGACCATATCCAAGTTTTCCTTCTCAACGTTAATGGAAGAAAGGAAAAAGCCCTCCACGAAAAAATAAGATTTTACCCTCAGCATATCCTGTGTTGAATCAAAGGTGCTTGATCTTTACCATCAAATATTATTCAGATAACGTAAATACTCTAAGAAAAATCCTTTAAAAACTGCTTCATTACATTGAATGACTCTCTTTTTTGGGGGGAGTTAAAATGTGGAAAACTGAAGCATACTCTCCCAACTTCATTGCTGAATTTTTTTTCCCTTCACTTTAAAAAACAATTTTTGTTACACCCAAGTTTTCCTATAGCCCTTCACTGTATAAGGTCAACTTTTGTTTTCACTAACACTATGAAGGTTGAATAATAATTAGCCACAGTTTAGATTCCTTTCTAGAAACAATTCATTTAGAGAAAACAAAGGAAAAAATCACGTGGAACAATGGAAAATACAGTTCTTCCATCATCAGATAAGAGAACAAATAAGAATGTTTCAGCAATGGGGATAATCTGTAAAACCAACTGCTCTCTGGATGAAACCGAGAACTAATGAAGTAAATAGATGTGGAAAAGTAAAAGGTTTTGAAATGAGCAGAAATATACACTGTTTTTAAAGTCTCAAATCAGACATAAGCAATCAGCAACGAATGAAGAATGTTATCTACCACTATTTATCCTCCATAGTTGTTACTGGATATCCAGACAGTCCTTCATATCACAAATAAACACATGGTCCTTTTAAGAACTCTGTTGAAGATGTGAGTTTATTCATTCATTTAAAAAGATCTTGTTAACGACTATTATGTGTCAGACACTGAGCTAGGTGTTGTGGAATCAATTTTTAAATTCATACTGTAGGGCATAAGAACAGGGATAAAATGGAAGGGTGAGATTGGGGTTCTCAGATTCACTGCTAAAGTCTGATATGCTATAATTTTATCATCTTGTGCTCAAAATTTCATATTTTTTAATGAATTTTATTTCACATCAGTTTACAGTTTTTCTCAGACTGCAAGGTTTTTTTTGTTGTTGTTGTTTTTGTTTTGTTTTGTTTTGGGCCACACTGCACAGCATGCAGAACTTCCCTGACCAGGGATCGAACCTGTGCCCCCTGCACTGGAAGCACAGAGTGTTAACCACTGGACCACCAGGGAAGTCCTCAAAATTTCATATTTTGAAATATTTCATCAATGCATCTGGAAAGTATAATATTTAAACAATAATTTGAAGCTCCATTAATAGCGTGGGGTCATGGAAAAAGAAGGAGAAAATAAACTGAAAAAAATGCCACAGTAAGATATACCTAAGTTAATGACAAGTATTCATGTACACAGCCCAGCTCTTTAATAGAAAGGCACAGAAATGCCTAAAATCACAATAAGATACTTAAAGAAAATCTAAAGGTAAAATTAGTGGTTAAAAAAATACACAGAACAGTGTTGACATTATTACCATTTTAAGAAAAATATTACTGCCTCAGTGATGATGGTCAGTTGCACCTGTGACATTTCCAACTCATCCTTCCTTAATGAAATCAATATTTTATAGCCATATTTTTCTACTTACAGAAGAGACTACCCAGCAATGAATAATATATGCATGAAATTTTAATAAAATATTTTCTCCCCTTGAAAAGTATTCTATAGTATTATGAACATTGCAGATAAGTAGGAATACAGTTAAAAGTAAAGCTCTAGTATATGATTTTTAGCTTCTGAATAAATCTTAATAATAAAATTTAAAAGTAACATGGAGGTAAAAACAGACAAGAGAATTAATCTCTTCTTAAAAATTAGAATTGTTAATCAACTATACTCCAATATAAAATAAAGTTTAAAAAAGTTAGATTGTGAAAATAAAATCTCATCATTAAGTTAAACACATATCTCTCTTTCATCTAGCGAAATTTCAGTAGAATAGCCTATAAGGAAATGTCATTTATAAGTTATTTCAAATGGGAAAGTAAATCATAATATTCTGAACCATCATGGTGAACAATAATACTTTTATTCCTAGAAGCTCTATTTTCTTTAAATTAAAGAAATTAGGGCTTCCCTGGTGGGGCAGTGGTTGGGAGTCCGCCTGCTGATGCAGGGGACACGGGTTCGTGCCCCGGTCTGGGAGGATCCCGCATGCCGCGGAGCGGCTGGGCCCGTGAGCCATGGCCTCTGGGCCTGCGCGTCCGGAGCCTGTGCTCCGCAATGGGAGAGGCCACAGCGGTGAGAGGCCCGCGTACCGCAAAAAAAAAAAGAAATTAGTACTTAAAAGTACTCAACACCTTGAATAAAATGAATATCCAATATGCATTACAATCTTCAGTACTGTCATCTTGGAAGAGGCCAGTTAACAAATTGTATTCCATATAACAATGTAGACTGATTTTCTAAAAGTATTGTTTAAGTTGCAAAATGAAATGAGAGATTCAAACTCGAAATGAGATTTACAAATTCCCTTCATTAGTGTGATACACAAATGCATAACCTTAATAGTACTGAGAATGGAACTAACTTTACATGAAATGTAGCCAAATGAATGTTATTGAATATCCATAATGATCATTTTCCATTAAGTTAACTACTTATAATCATGAGGTTTGATGAACATGATCTGGTTTCTTGCATGCCATGTTATCATTATAATCAGAAAACTGAAAGAAATTTTCTCCAATTAAATATAAAACAGATGAACACACTTAGGAAGAAAACATGTTTCACTGCCACTTATATAGTTAAGATTATAAGTACATATGAATATTTTCATCATAAAGGAAATCAGATCATTTAGTGTCTTAATTTTTCCAACAGCCTTAAATTTTCAAATCCTTTGAAATAAGTTCAAAGACTACATTCTTACATAATACTATGTATACCCAATGCTTTATTTTTCACAATTACTTGACAGCAAGTTTGGTGTTTTGTTTTTTTTTTTCCTTTTCCTTTTGTTTCGTTTCTTTTACTTGCTAAAAGAATAGTCCAACGAGAAAGATAAAATTAACTTACTTTTTTTCACCAAAAACATTTACCCTTCTATTTTAATCTTTTTTAATAATCAATCTAAAATATAATCTTTAAATAGGACTGACACTAAATTTTATTTACTGGAATTACTGATGCCTTTTCATCTGGAGATTAATAGGTTTTAGTAAAAAGATCTAGCTTTTCTGATACTCAGGGAAGAATATACTTGTTTGAGTGCAATCAGCACTATGGAAACAGCTTTTTTTCCCTAGTACATGCAATTGCAAATGAAACACTTTGGTTATTTTTCCTCTTCAATTTTCCAATTCACATGACGATGGTGTCTGTTATCTAATGCCCTCTTATAAATATTATCTATCAATAACTCACATACACACACATTCAAAAGTTAAACTAGTCATTCATATTAAATTATGGCATGTATGCTGGTCACTTCAATAAGCTTGATATACTTAGAGTTTTACCTTAAGGTCTGCACTAAATGTTGGCTAAACCCAAATGACCTCCTTTGCCTTAAATTCCTCCTGCAGTTTTATTCAGATTGTCCTATTTGAATTATACCATGAGGAAATCCAAGTATTCTATTCCAAATCACTTCACACGAGTCTTGTACCAGAAATTCCAGTGAACAGGGAATTTTTATTATCAAAAATGATGTCAAATAGAATTCAACAATTTTAAGCTAAAATCATTCATATTATAATTTGATAAGAGAAAACCTTCCAAATTCCTCCTACGAAATGACTTGCTTGTATAGATTCATGGTTTCATATATATTTTCCATTAGTTGCTAAGTGGTAGAAAGCACTAATTCCGACTATACATTGTATAAAATGTGAAGTGCTGTGATGGATTACTCAAAAGCCATTAAAAAAGGTCACACTGTAGTGCCTCTTATATAAGGAACTCACATGGAATTATATGAAATACATAGCTGCCTCTGTAGTTGCTATGTATAATAGAACTAAATGTCTGTCATAGTAACATGCTTAGTAAAACATTTACATCAATGTAAAAGATTTCTCATTTTATCAGATCTGATATATTCAAGGTCACATCACTTAAAAGTTCGTTTCAAAGAGAAATCATATTTTGAGAATTAAAAGGGATTCTAGTCAGCACCCCTTCACGGGTGTGAAAACAAACCAAAAAACCCCGCAACAATTCCAAACTGGAATTCTAAGTTCTATGATTATTTTGTTAAAAAACATGAGTGTATAAAAATTATTTAAAGCAGGCTAACTACATACAAAAAACTACATACCAAATCAAGTCCAACATCGTCAACAGGCACATAGAAATGTAGGGCATACTCAGGGTTCCTTTAAGAATGACTGCATTCCACCAGAATGGACACATTGTAGTATGCAGTAACATTTACAACTCCAAACATATTTACTGTGCAAAAATAATATGTAATAGTATCAGCTAGTAACTTTTAAAACTGCTTTAAGGAACAAAACATACTTCCTTCTAAGAGCAAATGCATGTACTAGTCACTACCCAGTAGCCAAGATAATATAAAGTTCACACAAGCTCTCTCTTCTAGATTGTGTTCTTAACACTATCAAAACACATTTAAAGGGCTTCCCTGGTGGCGCAGTGGTTGAGAGTCCGCCTGCCGATGCAGGGAACACGGGTTCGTGCCCCGGTCCGCGAAGATCCCACATGCCGTGGAGCGGCTGGGCCCGTGAGCCATGGCCGCTGAGCCTGCGCGTCCGGAGCCTGTGCTCCGCAATGGGAGAGGCCACGACAGAGAGAGGCCCGCGTACCGCAAAAAAAAAACCAAACCTAGAACAAGCTATACCAAAAACCAATCCTTATTCAGAAGCTTCTGTTCATTTGTTTTTTCTTTCCTTTCTTTCTCTCTCTCTTTCTTTTTCTTTTCTTTTACTATAGGAGAGAGTGGCATTTAATTAAAAAAATATATATATATGAGAAAAACATTATAATATAAATGGGCAGAATTTATTTCCACACTGAATCAGATCTCCCAGCCCGTAGAACTCTCCACCCGCAACCCCACCCTAAACACATTAAAAATACACTCAATAACAATGGTACGCCGTAACTGCTCTTTAGTCATTGTTTTTCCAGTCCTTAAAAATAATATCACACAAAAGATTAAGTTCATTTTTCCTTCATTTCTGTGCATTTAA
Organism: Mesoplodon mirus; assembly: GCF_964341445.2. Lineage (NCBI taxonomy): Eukaryota > Metazoa > Chordata > Mammalia > Artiodactyla > Ziphiidae > Mesoplodon > Mesoplodon mirus. The sequence goes on along the minus strand of NC_138977.1, from coordinate 15,845,177 downwards.
ATAAGTGTGTGCTAGGGAAAGGGCACACCTTTATATTCTTTACATTGCCCAGCATCACATAGGGAAATCTGATTATTTTTCCCAATTGTTGTTTTATCCCAAGGCCATGACTATCTGTTGGCAGATATCCAGGAATGGATGATTCACTGCACTGATGAAAATGTGGCTCATAAAAATATCATTTATATCAAAGACAGGTCAACTATAGGAGTCTATAATGTGGATCTACTCTTAATCAAACAATAAAAACATGAATGAACATTATTAAAAAGGAATATGCTTAAGCCTATTTAAACATAGTCTTTCTTGCTCCAATATCTCTGATGAAAGCTATGTCCTACACTGAAACACAGATATCAAACTGGATTAGTTGCAGAGACACAGTTAAAATTTAATTATCTATGCCAGTCATGCAGGTCATTGGTGCACACAATCCAAAAAGTATTTCCATGTGAAAGATAGACATTTGGGTATCTCTGGCAGCCTATTAATACACGTTATTTTCAATAAAATAATGAAGTCATTCTGAAAGGTCTATTTGCCTAGGCTCCCAAACCTGTCAAACTGTTCACATTAGCTCCAGCATTCCCTCCATGCAAGGGATGAAACTAAGTAGTCTCCCAGACTAATGGAAAGATTGGCTTAAATTTGACCTTGGCTCTCTCTTTATAATTAGCTGATTCATTCCCTAGGGGAAAGATGTAATTAACTTACTGGTTCAGAACTTCCTTAGGAAAGAAATGTAACTGTCTCACTTAAAAGAGCTTTCTTTTTTTCTACAGATCTAATGCAATCTCAGATTTAGATAGAAATGATAATTTATAAAATTCTTTCAAACATATTAGCTCCTTGGCTCCACACAATAGCCCATGACTTAGTTTAGGCCAGAGAACCAGCCCTAAGGCACAGACTGGATAAATGATATTGGCAAAATCATGATGCCACTTACTAGATAAAACTAGAATTCAAGTTTCCAGACTCTCCATCTAGTTCTCTTCCCCTGACTCCACAATGCCATGTCTATAAGAATGTTATAGGAATATTTACAGTGTAGTGATGTTTCCAATTGAGATAATATATTAGCAAAGCAAATCTGGGCACATATATAAAAGCATTCCTTCCAGAAAATTCCCTTAAAAATGAAACCTTTATTTTTCTCTTCAATATCCTTCCACAAACCAAAACTCTTCAATGCTTTTAAATAATACATAAATATAACATTGCAATTTTAATATATAATTATTTAATATTATTTTAACAGCAATACTCCAGAAACTATATATACATTTGACTCTGAAATAGTCTTTCATTCAACAGTCACAAATGTTAAATAAAATAAATAGAAGCATCTTCTAAAATAAAAAATGCATATTTTTCTGAATTGCCTAGAAAGAGAACAATCTCCAATCTCTTTCAACACAAATCTATAAAACTATTCCCACAGGAGAAAAAAAATTTAAAGAAAAGACAAAATATTGAAATAATGAACACTAATTATAACCCAAAAATCAAACTAAAATTATGAACATGCCCAAAACTGAAATCATTTGAAATAATATAAATGATAAATAATGTAAATGTAGCATAAACGGTTATGGACTTATATGTTGGGTGACCACATTAGCTTACTGTCTAAATCAGGACACTTTGGGGAATGAAAGGGGGCTATTAATAATTACACTGGACAAGAGGCATAAATTGGGATTGTCCTGGGAAATAAACAGGACATATGATCACTCTAATCTTATGTCTGCACCAGCTGGGTTTTTCCGAGGATTCCCAAGCATCTTGAAATTTTTTAAGGTCAGAATAATTTTTTTGTCTTCATTCCCTCCTACCCCTACTTCTCTTTTACAATCCAGGAAAATATTAGTCAAACCACTTAACTCTTTCTTCTCTGCATGTCCTATTTTGTCTATTAACTAGGGCAGGACATGTGTATTAGTCTGAAAATCTTCTTTAAAAGCTACTTCTTGTACAGTCTCAGCTTTACGGACTCTGTGTTTCCATTTCAAAATGTCACGGCCAGAGCCCTGAAGATCTGGTTTCTGCCAGCATGAATACACTGCTCTGTGTTGGACATCACTGAAACTGGACTCTGAAAAACCTGCTACAGCTCATTTGATGTATGTATATTTCAAATGTAAAGTCTTCTGAAATTCAACATTCAGAAGAAAGAAGGGAATTTGGAAGGGAGACGTAGAAGGACTAGTCAATATTACAAATAAGAGGTTTCACTGCACAAAGTATACTTAGGGTTTCTGAAGACTTTTTCATTAACTCTTCATGCTCAGAGGTTTCCAATGGCTTCTCATCTTCTTCTGAGGAAGGCCAAAGTCCTCACAAAGTGTTATATGATTTACCCCATTCCTTACATAAAATAGCTCTTTGGACCTCCTACTCTCCCATTTCATTCACTCGGCACCAGTGCACCCAACTCCTGGAGACTCCCAGAACCTCCAGCCATGCTGCTGCCTCAGGGCTTTAGAATATGCTCTGGCTGGAACACATTCCCCCATGTAAGCACTTATTTATTCCCTCACCTCCTTCGGTCTTCCTCCAAATGTCACTTCCGGGAGACCTTCCCTGAACACCTTATTTTAAACTGAACACCCGCCTAGCACTCCCCATCTTCCTATCTTTTTCTCCAGAAAGTCACTATTTGATATATCATATATCTTAACTTATTTTTTCTGTCACCTTCCCACCAGAATGCAAGCTCCATAAAGACAAAGATATTTTTGTTGAAATGCTCACTACTGTGTCTCCGGTGCCTAGAAAAATGACTGTTACTTTAAAAAAGGCTCAATAAAAATTTGTTGAATAAATAAATAAACTCATAACTGAAGAAATGTAACCCCCTTAAATGCACTAAGCTCACAAAAATGCCCAGCAATCTAGCACAATGGTTACAAATCCTTCCACAAGCCCCGGTTGCCTAAAGATGACTTAAAATTTATAGGTAAAATGTTGGCCATTTTGCAAATGTCCTTTTGGGTATCTTTGAAATACAGAATTATTTGGATTTCAAAGAATTTATTGGTTCCAGACTGTTATTTATCAGTAACAGGCATAGCAAATAAGAATTTTATTATTTGTTTAAGTATATTTTTAAAATAATATTAAACATATACATTTTATGACAGTTAAGAGGAATTTAAAATAGAAAAAACAATGATTCCTTTATAAGTCTCACAAATACTCACAGGAAATTATACATAAAATACTAATAGGAAAACAAAGACCTTCCTTTTTGTCTCTAAAACGTCTGAGATAGATGTGGATTTAAAAGTGAGCACTTTATGTCAAACTACATAAAAATACAAATTGCAACATCAGAAACATTGACAATCAAACTTTCAGTTTTCTCCATCAAGATGCCCATTGTATATGAGTGTGGGGAATAAGAAAAAAATGTGATGTACAAATACAAAGTTTGTGTTTGCTTTCAATAGAAAATATTTACAGATAACAAACTGTGCTGTATATAATACTGTCATGATATTAATGTTGAAATACCTGAAATTTTGAAATTCTAACATTAAAATAATTATTACTCTTTTTTCTATGTGAAAAAACCATATAGATAGAGAACCTGAGCTTGGAAGGATTTTAACATAAGTGGTAAACAGATTTTTGTGAACTTTCTGAGAATCCAGGCTCCTTGCAAGACGCACACATGCACGCACGCACACACACGCGGCTGTGTGCACACACAGAATCTCCTTCCTTTCTCCATTTAATTGTTATTAATTCAGCACCTAGGCAAAATTACCCAAAAGTGACAAAATTAAAAACTGAGGACCTCCTAATATCCTGATATGACAGTTGGGAAACAATCACATATTTCAGTTGTAAAAGTTTCCTTGAGAGAGTGCACATTTGTAGCAGAATGACCAAAGTCAGAGACTGCAGATATTGATAATGGGGAAGAGTTTTGCTAGATGAATGAATATCTATATAGGCCCTTTCAACAACTGTCAAAACCAAAACAAGCTCTAACTCAGTGAACTCGCCAGTTTAGAATATCAGTGAATTAAAGTTCCAAATGCACAGCCATGTTTCTTGCACTACAGTTATTAGGAAGTAGTAATTACACCCTAGACCTTTTTTGTATTGAGATAACACATATATTTGAAGGAACTAAAATGCTTGCAAGATTTTTTTCATACAAAGTCTAAGACTTCAAAATACGTTCCTATTAAAAAGTCCCTCAGAGCTCTATTTCTCAAGCAACCCAGAAGAACATGATCATTCACATCATTCGCCTCTACAGTCATAGTGTCTTCTAATATAAATGTTTGAGAAATATTGCTATCATGAAACGTTACCACTTCAGGTAGAAAAATGAAAACTGACATACTACCCCACGACTTTCTGTGATTGAGTAGGATTCTGTTTTTATGTGATGGACAGTGCATAGTATCAAAGATACAGATGTTTATAATCCTTTATAATTAAACAGGTCTACTATAAAGAGCATTCCAAAAAAGAAAATAAATGTGGTCCTATTGATAAGCCTAATGTTGGGTATATGGTGTACAGGTTTGGTATACGGTTATGGTATATAGGTTTCTACATTCATACGTACACACACACACAGAAAGACATTTACCTATTATGTGTGTGTGTGTGTATATTCACACATAAATTATATTGTTTAATAAAGACAATACACCTTGGAGGGAAAGAAAGCTTGCACCATACTTAAATTATTCTTAGGATAATAGATGCTCATCAATTTCTTAATAGACTCACTGGGTTATGTATAATTTAAAATTCAACTAAATCCTTCCCTGATGTCTGACATCTGCTCTCTCCTCATCATCTGTAAATTCTCCCCTCTTGTTTTATATACCAGATCGTGTAGTCATATATAATGCTACAGTTATTCATCAACCGTCTTTCTTTCATTCTACATTATCATTGCTAAAAAGACAGGAAATACTTTATGGATCATTTAATATTTAGCTTAGTTCCTAGCAGATAGAAGGCTACTCAAAAGTATTTGTTGAATTAACTAAGTGAATGAATGAATGAATAAACAAATAAATAAATAAATATTTAATTCTAACTTCTCTTCCTCATGTTTTAATCACAATAGTGGTCCTTCAAAGATAACGAAGAGAATTCCTCTCAGCATCTAACAGGCCTTTTCAAGGGAATTCTCTCTTTAGTGATTGAAGCTGTAATTGACCAAATAAGGCTAAACTGTATAGCATATAAAATTTAATATAATAAACAATTTAAATAAATGCAAATTCCTTTTCCTAACTAAAGAACAAATGTCTCCTCCCAACAAACAGAAACCCAGGACCAGATAGCTTCACTGGTGAATTTTACAAAACACTGGAGGAATATTCAATATCTGTTCTTCTCAAACTCTTCCAAAATACTGAAGAGGAGGGAAATCGTTAAAACACATTTTATGAAGTCATCATTGCTGATACCAAAACCAGACAAAGACAAAAAAAGAAAATGACAGGTCAGTGTCTTTGCTGAACATGATTCAGTAAAAAAATCCTCAACAAAATATTAGCAAAACAAATCCAACAATACACTAAAAAGATCATATACCACAATCAAGTAGGATTTATTCCAGGGATGTAAGAATGGTTCAACATTCAATAATCAATTAATGTAAGCCATCTATCAAGACAACGATGCCCACTCTCATCACTTTTATTCAATATAGTACTGGAAGTCCTAGCCACAGCAATTAGGCAAGAAAAAGAAATAAAAGGCATCCAAATTTGAAGGGAAGAAGTAAAACTGTCACAATTTGCAGATGACATGATATTATATATAAAAAACCCTAAAGACTCCACCAAAAACCTGTTACAACTAATAAATGAATTCAGTAAAGTCACAGGATACAAAATCAATATAAAAAATATGTTGTGTTTCTATACATTAATAACAATCTATCAGAAAAGAAAATTAAGAGGACAATCCCATTTACAATTTCATCAAAAAGCATGAAATACCTAGGAATAAATTTAATCAAGGAGGTGAAAGACCTCTACATTGAAAACCATAAAACACTGATGAAGGAAATTGAAGAAGACACACAAAAAAAGGGAAAGATAGCCCATGCTCATGGATCAGAAGAATTAATATTGTTAAAATGTCCACACTACATGAAGCAATCTACAGATTCAATGCAATCCCTATCAAATGCCAAAGGTATATTTCACAGAACTAGAACAAATAATTCTAAAATTTGTATGGAACCACAAAAAAAAATAGCCAAAACAATCTTAAGAAAGAAGAACAAAGCTGGAGGTATCATGATCCCTGATTTTAAACTATCCTATAAAGCTACAGTAATCAAAACAGTGTGGTACTGGCACAAAGACAGATATATAGATCAGTGGAACAGAATTGAGAACCAAGAAATAAACCCACACATGCAAGGACAACCTACAACAAAAGAGCAAAGAATACACAATGGAAAAAGCACAGTCTCTTCAATAAATGGCACTGGAAAATCTGGACAGCCACATGCAAAAGAAAGAGACTAGACCACTATCTTATACTATACACAAAAACTAACTCGAAATGGATTAAAGACTTGAATGTAAGATCAGAAACCATAAAATCCCTAGAAGAAAACAGAGGTGGTAACCTCACTGACATCAGTCTTAGCAATGTTTTTGTGGATCTGACTCCGAAGGCAAGGGAAAGAAAAGCAAAAATAAACAAATGGGATTACATTAAACTAAAAAGCTTCTGCACAGCAAAGGAAACCATCATCAAAATGAAAAGGCAACCTACTGAACACAAGAAGATATTTGCAAATCATATATCCCATAAGGGGTTAATATCCCAAATATAAAAGAACCCATACAATTCAACAACAAAAACCAAACTGATTAAAAAACGGTCAGAGGATCCAAACAGACATTTTTCCAAAGACATACGATGGTCAACAGACACATTAAAAGAGGTTCAACAACATTAATTACCAGGGAAATGCAATTCAAAACCACAATGAGATATCGACTCATACCTGTTAGAATGACTATTATCAAAAAGACAAGAAATAACAAATATTGGAGAGGATGTGGAGAAAGGGAATTGTTAGCAGGACTGTAAACTGGTGCAGCCACTATGGAAAACAATATGGTGATTACTCAAAAAATTAAGAATAGAACTACCATATGACCCAGCTATTCCACTTCTGGGTATTTATCCAAAGAACAAAAAAACATTAATTCAAAAAGATATGTGCCTATGGTCACTGAAGCATTATTTATAATAGCCAAGATATGGAACCAACCTAAGTGACCATGGACAGATGAATGGATAAAGAACATGTGGTATATATACACAATGAAATATTACTCAGCCATGAAAAAGAATGAAATCCTGGCACTTGCAAAAACATGAATGGACCTTGAGGGTATTATGCCAAATTAAGTAAGTCAGATAAAGGAAGACAAATAGTACATGATTTCACTCATATATGACATCTAAAAAACAAAAAAAAAACAAACTCATAGATACAAAGAACAGATTAGTTGCTACCAGAGGGAAAGGGGGTTGAGAAGTTGGAGGGTAGGCAAAATGGGGAAAGGGTGTCAACTGTATGGTGATGGATAGCAACTAGACTTGTGATAATGATCACTCTAGCATATACAGATGTTGAACAATAAATCTGTACATCTGAAACATATATATAAAGAAAACAAAGAACAAATATCTAAAATACTTGTGTTTCAAGGGAGCCAGAACATACACAGTTTTTCATGTTATGAATTATCTAGTCACCCAAATAGGAAATTCTCTTTGAAATCACTGTGAGACTACTCTTTCAGCATGTACCTCCAGAGACTCTGCTACAGAACTATAGAATCTCAGTTTCTGAGTGAAAATTGTTGAAATGCTAATATGTGGAAAGTCTTATGGGAATTAAATCACAATTAAAAATTATGAATGGACAGCATCCACAATGTCTGCAGAAATTTTACAAAATAATGGCACTTAATTTAAATAAAAAGCATTTCAATCTTAAATACAGAAGCTTAAAAACGTAACTCTTAAATAACATTAAAGAGCCTTGATTAAAGACACTATACAATAAGGAGTTTTATATTTTATCTCTTCAAATCATTTTAATTTAGGACTCTTTCACTTGGTTCATGAGTCATCAAAACAAAATCTCTCCATGCATATCTGAAAAAAAGAATCCTTCCTGCCAAGGGGCTCTTTATCAAAAGACACTTTTGTGAATTGGATCACTTGGTGAAATTCACAAAGGGCCAACTATTAAAGATTTAAACTTCAGAATCAGGACAGGGCCTGGCAACCCTAACAGAGGAGAAATCTATCCGTGGTATAATACTCTCTTTTACTAATAGCCAGGAAACAACAGGCAATGGCAAATAAATAAACTACTGTGAAAGACAGCCATTTAATCAGAAAAGATCTGGAAACAGATATGAACTCTACAAAGACAACTTTTCCCAAAAGTCCAGTCCCATTGGTTCTGTCCCATTAAATATCAGTTTTGATTCTCCAATTCAAGTGCAAGTGACTCTGGGGGAGGATGTCCAGCATGTGAACTCCTGCTACTCCACATAACAGCACTGAAATAATAAGCCGTTTCCACAGTAATATTATACTGGCTTGCAAGTGGCTGAAGTATAAAATAGAATGATTTATTAAGTCTGATAAATAACTCTATCTCTCCAAATATGTGCTGCAGAATGGTACAAAACAGAATTTTTTTTTTAGAGACAAACCAAAACATAATTCAAGAAAACCTAAGAAATTAACAGAGAAGGAACAACTTGAAATACTACAAGGGGAATATAATTTTCAGAATTAAGATTTGTATTCATTATTGTACATACATTATTTACACATAAACAAAAAGAATACAGTTGAGAGACAAGTGCCTTACAGCTTTGAATGGAATTGCCAATATCCAGTCTCAAAGAGAAGAGAGCTTGAGTTTCTAGGCTAGTTCTAGGAAGCCAGCTATCTATTCAAGGGTCTTGCTGCTGCCGATTCCTCGGTGCAAAGAAACTGAATGTTCTTCAGGATTCAATTACCAAGTCTCATCATATATAGAGACAAGCATTCTAGCAAAAATGTGTGATAGACTCTTCTAACTGGCACTTTTCAAGAACCTGATTTGCTTCCTATTTCGATCTATTCATTCTTTGCAAAACTAAACCTTGACTTGAATAAACAACTAGGGAGTTTGGCCCTGTGCTATCAGGCGAAGAAAGTGAATCTCAAGGCAGCATTAATATAAATTAATCCCTTAGGAGTTAGTCACAGCTAGTCAGTCTCTAATCCCTGGGCCAAATGTTGAGTTAATTGCTCCTTTCGGTATTACATATTATTCCCAGTGCTGTCCACAAAACATGGGTAAAAAGGGCAGCAGGAAAAGGGAGAGGTAGAAAAGGAGGGAATTAAAAGGTAGGTAGATAGTGCTTTTGGAGCGACAGTAGTTGTTTTTTCAGGCAAATAGGATAAGCAAGAAAAGTAAAGACATAACAAACAGAGAACTGGGAAAGCACAGAAGAAAAAGTCCAAGGAATGGGGAAAAGACAGAAAGATATTCAAAGTGTGGGAGGGGGGAGCCTATATTCGAAACCATTTATCACCGGTCTTGATTATATATCTATATCTATATCCATGTCTCTCTATATATGCATACATATATTTTTTTCTCCATTAAAAATTTTCTCAGCTGCAAAAAATAATCCAATTCCCATAAAATCATGCTGATTTGAGTTCTAAAAGATTTTAATCAAAGTACCTTGACAATTCTTGGACCTTAAATTCTAACACTCTTTAGAAACCTCTTATCCTAAGTCAAAAAACAAATTTACTCTATCAGAGTTTTCTTCAGAGTTTTCTTCTCCAGAAATGGATCTTACATTCTATGTATGTGCACTTGCAGGTCTTACTTTTCAGACCAACATCACCTCTATCTGAATTATAGTTTTCATTGACTTAAAATATATCATTATTTTATGTATCTCCAAAAAAGAAAAAAATTATTGCCAATTAATTTATAACATCCATCAATGGTAAGATGCATCCCAATTTCAGAAATGAGGGGAGAGAAAAGTGTTCATTTCATAATGGATGAAATCTCCCAACTAGCTGTCCACCTGCTTATCTCATGTCCCATCTTCCCCTCCACCCTTCACTCTGCCACATGAATTATCTGCATGTTCAAGCACTGTCCAGCTAAAAAGCCACTGCGTCTCCCTTCTGCCTGCATAAGTGAAATCTAAATTATATATTAATAGTATGCAAAGTTTTTCACAAACCAAACCCCAGCAACTCTTTAGTCTCACTTTCTATCACTCCCACGACATAACTACCATAAAGTCACAATGAGGATCTCTACTTTCCATAAAGGCAGCATGTTCTTTTCAAGACTTTCTATGTATGATATGAACTATCCCTCCCTTTCCACGAACTCCCCACCTTCCTCATCTAGGAAAATCCTACTCACACTGCATAACTTGTTTCTGAAGCATTTTCAAAACACAAAGTCATTCCAAAGTGCACTGGAGTATGGATAATTTTATAAGAATGTTTCCAGATCTTCAATTCCCAAATCTCCTCTTTCTTAAAACCATCTTGAAAACACTCTGGTTCTTCTTTCCCACCCCACCGCCCCACCCCTTTTCTTTCACAGTTGTTCTTCTCCACTTTACAAATCTTACAATGATGCACTGCTCAGGGCTCAAAAACATCCAGATCACCAAGCAACTGGAGACAGCTCAGAGCTCTAATCCAGAGAAAGAGTCCTGTAGGAACCAAGTAAAAAATAAGAAAGGCAGAGTCTTAGTTCATCTGGCCTCTAAGTCACAGCCAGACTCCATGCCTTTATCTACTGTAGGTCGAACTGTTTATCAATCCACCTAATTTAGAATTAGAAAGCAGAAGTGAGATGCTTGGGGAAGGAGGTATAGTTTATTTTAACTCAAAAATGAAGTCATACTTTTTCTTACCAGAAGTTAAGTCTGATTTGGCTTATTGGTTTGACAAATGAAGACTAGCTTTATTTATTAGATAGTGTGGTGAGCATTTTCCAATTTGAACTAAATCTAGTGTTAGAGGCTTTGACCAAAAAAAAAAAAAAAAAAGATATATAGAGCACATATATAACACACCGTAAGCAAAAAATTATAGCCTTTACCCATGCATTATAATACTTCTCATATCTTGCTTTAAATACTTATTATATGTCTATCTCACTCCATTGGACCATGACTTACTTAAAAAACTTAAACTGTGTGTTAGTCATCTCTTATTCTCTTAAGTATCTCATTTATTCTAGTTTAATCAGTTATTCTAGTTCAATCAGTTTTTGATGGATTAGAGCTACAATTAAATCTCCTTGCTAAAAATTCCTACTAGAACACAGTAGTAATCACACTATTGAATAAACAAATGAAGACCTCCCAACCAGAAGTACTCATTCCCTCCTGGACTACCGTTTCATATTACTCGTAACTCACTCTGCATTCTATGCTAAAAAAATTACTTCAGTATATTTCATACTTTCTATAAGATCAAAAGCTCCCCAAGGTTAAGACCCATCTCAGACTGACCTCTGTCATCACCTGAGCACCTAAGGTAAACCTTACTAAACATTTTTGAGTGAATTACCAATTTAAAGTAAACATATCAGCCTTTGCTCTTTGGAACTCTGATACCTAACTTAATCTTACTGCCATGTGCTTTGGCCCAGGATAGAAAGGGTAATTCCTAAAAAGAAAAAAGTGCTGTCAGTATATGAATATGATGCCACTGACTCACCATGAGCAAAGCAGGCATGCTGAGTTATTTTTTCCAGTAGTAATGATGAATTGTGCTGACTGAGCCATTTGGTTCCTCCTGGGACCAATGGCACACATGTTTTCATATAGACTGCCAGGATTTAAGCTATAATTTTTGACCACTGAGTAGGGGTGGCATTTTCTTCTTTAAAAAGTTGTAGCTATTTTACTAAAAGCGACAATACTAAGAGCAAAACAAAATAACCAAGAGCATAGGCAGTAGCAATAAATGCTTAATGTTTAATGTTTTTTTTGTTTTGTTTTGTTTTTGTTTTTTTTTAATGTTTAATGTTTTGTTGGGAGATTTTAGACCTTCTGATCATCTCTAATTCCTTCAGACATGAGTCAGTTTTGGTCTCACTACCTTATGACTGACCACTTGTACACCAAATACTTTCAACTGCTTGTTGGTCCCACTACAGATCAGCTTCATAGAAAAATTAATATCCCCTGCTTTCCAGTTTCTATATAAAACCTCCTCCCTAACACTCTTAAATTTAAATTAGTTTCATGACCTTAAATAAAAAATACTATTATTTTTTGGTTCATTTATTCTGAAAATGTCAATTTTAAAAACTTATGTTATTCTATTTTTTTTAATTTAAGTACAGTTGATTTACAATGTTATTCTATTTTTAATAGTATACATTCTAGTATTCCAACAGCAGAAAAGAAATCCTCAGTAACATATGAAGAACACTACAAACATTTATTAATGTGTATTAAAATACTGTGTAAGTAAACCTAGCAGTGAAATAAAATCAGGCTGTTCTCTCCATGTTCATTTAAAGGATTTCAATGCAAACTGATACCCCACTTCTAGGCAACATCATCAACATGAAACATCATGATGACATTTTTAAATTCACTACTTCCCACCTCATTATCTCTCAAATACTTATTTCTTATTTATTCATTTATTTGTCATTTTCACACATCATGTTGCCCTCTCCCAAAACAAACTATCTAAACTCAACTCAACATGAACTACAAAAATGTGTGGGTTTTTTTGTTCTTTTTTTTTTTTTTTTTAGTCTGTGCCTACTTTCAAAGGAAAGGCCACCTTGCTTAATAAGTAAACTTGAAGACACTATACCTAGAATATAAATGAACCTCCGAAAACTTAGAAAGAATTTTAAAATATAAGGACATAAAGAACGGCTATCCAGAAAACATGAAGGAAACAATAAACAAGGAAGAAGGATTTTAAACTTTACATTAGAGTAGCCAAACGTCCTGGTTTGCCTGGAAGTGAGGAGGATATTTCCCTTATGCAGGTCTTTTTAAGGGGTTAAAACCAAATCTCCCTACTTGACACAGCAAACTGGAACTTCAGCTTCTCTTATTATAGCAATGAACTAAAAGTAAATCATAAACATTTTAGAGAGAAAATGTATGGTTTTATCAATTTCATTTTCTATAACACTTTAGAATAATGCTTGTTTTCATTGCATATTTTAAGGAAAATGTAAATAAATAAAACCTAAAAAGGCTTTTGAAAATCCACCCTGTAAATTAGGGAATTTAGTCTACAATGTTTACTTTTTGCTTTCTACCACCAAGTTAACCGGCCTTTATGTCTGAGTTTAAAAGTCAAGAAAAATAAATAAAATGAACTAAGTTATTAAATATTTATCTCAAATGAAAACTTTGGGAAGTCCTAATCTAGAAAATTTCAGGTCTTTTTTTTTTTCTAATTAGTTACCTATTTTATACATATTAGTGTATATATGTCAATCCCAATCTCCCAATTCATCCCACTACCACCCCCCTCCCTGCTTTCCCCCTTTGGTGTCCATACCTTTGTTCTCTACATCTGTGTCTCTGTTTCTGCCTTGCAGACCGGTTCATCTGTACCATTTTTCTAGATTCCACATATATGCATTAATATATGACATTTGTTTCTCTCTTTCTGACTTACTTAACTCTGTATGACAGTCTCTGGGTTCATCCACATCTCTACAAATGACCCAGTTTAGTTCCTTTTTATGGGTAATATTCCATTGTATATATGTACCACATATTCTTTATCTATTCGTCTGTTGTTGGGCATTTAGGTTGCTTCCATGACCTGGCTATTGTAAATAGTGCTGCAATGAACATTGGGGTGCATGTGTCTTTTTTTTTTTAAAGAAGATGTTGGGGGTAGGAGTTTATTAATTAATTTATTTATTTTTGCTGTGTTGGGTCTTCATTTCTATGCGAGGGCTTTCTCTAGTTGTGGCAAGCAGGGACCACTCTTCATCGCGGTGCGCGGGCCTCTCACTATCGTGGCCTCTCTTGTTGCGGAGCACAGGCTTCAGACGTGCAGGCTCAGTAGTTGTGGCTCACGGGCCTAGTTGCTCCATGGCATGTGGGATCTTCCCAGACCAGGGCTCGAACCCGTGTCCCCTGCATTAGCAGGCAGATTCTCAACCACTGTGCCACCAGGGAAGCCCCACGTGTCTTTTTGAATTATGGTTTTCTCAGGGTATATGCCCAGGAGTGGGATTGCTGGGTCATATGGTAGTTCTATTTTTAGTTTTTTAAGGAACCTCCATACTGTTCTCCATAGTGGCTGTATCAATTTACATTCCCACCAACAGTGCAAGAGGGTTCCCTTTTCTCCACACCCTCTCCAGCATTTGTTGTTTGTAGATTTTCTGATGATGTCCATTCTCACTGGTGTGAGGTGACACCTCATTGTAGTTTTGATTTGCATTTCTCTAATAATTAGTGATTTTGAGCAGCTTTTCATGTGCTTCTTGGCCCTCTGTATGTCTTCTTTGGAGAAATGTCTATTTAGGTCTTCTGCCCATTTTTTAATCAGGTTGTTTGTTTTTTTAATATTGAGCTGCTTGTAAATTTTGGAGATTAATCCTTTATCCGTTGTTTCATTTGCAAATATTTTCTCCCATTCTGAGGGTTGTCTTTTCGTCTTGTTTATAGTTTCCTTTGCTGTGCAAAAGCTTTTAAGTTTCATTAGGTCCCATTTGTTTATTTTTGTTTTTATTTCCATTACTTTAAGAGGTGGGTCAAAAAAGAGATCTAGGTCTTTTCTTATTAAATGCTTTAGGTTAAGTAGAGTTCCCATTAATCAATTTTTATTTTTTGTATCACAAAGTGGTACTAAATTGCTTGGCAAGTTATTAAAAGTAATAGAGGGCTTCCCTGGTGGCGCAGTGGTTGACAGTCTGCTTGCCGATGCAGGGAACACGGGTTCGTGCCCTGGTCTGGGAAGATCCCACATGCCGCGGAGCGGCTGGGTCCGTGAGCCATGGCCGCTGAGCCTGTGCGTCCAGAGCCTGTGCTCCGCAACGGGAGAGGCCACAATAGTGAGAGGCCCGCATGCCGCAAAAAAAAAAAAAAAAAAAAAAAAAAGTAATAGAAAGCTCATCCACTTCAACATGTGTTAAGGCAGTTCATAGTTGAGGCAGTGAGAAATTTACATGTTCAAAGTGAAAAATGTACAAAGGTAAATATTAGCATGGCATGATTACCTTTCACTTAGCCATAGCTTTTTGCCTAAAAACCAAATTCTCCTCTGGTTTGTTTTCTAATCATGAACTCATAGAGTCTAAATATTATTCTCAAATTATTAAAGAGGCAAAGAATTAATCTGCTTAAAAAAGATGTGAAGCTTTCAGGATGAAGTCAGAAAGTGGCACGGACTCATATACACTACCAAATGTAAAATACATAGCTAGTGGGAAGCAGCCGCATAGCACAGGGAGATCAGCTAGGTGCATTGTGACCACCTAGAGGGGTGGGTTAGGGAGGGTGGGAGGGAGAAGCAAGAGGGAGGGGATATGGGGATATATGTATGCGTTTAGCTGAGTCACTTTGTGATACAGCAGAAACTAACACACCATTGTAAAGCAATTATACTCCAATAAAGATGTTAAAAAAAAAAAGAAAAAAATGTGAAGCTTTCCATGGAGTTATTTACAAATAATTACTGCAAGCAGGCTTTCTTTACAACAAACTTTGCAATCATACATATATTACTAGTGAATGAATCATAGGAATAGTTGGCTTTTTTAACATACAAATTATTAATGCATGAAAGATACTGTGTGAGATATTATCAAAATAATAAAACTTTTTAAAGTATATACCTGAATTTAAACTGCCCAAGATATACATAATTTATACCATTTAAGAAACTAAATCCTTTTACAACAAGCTAAGTTTGTCTAACTCATTTGGTGTGGGGGGTTGAATTGCCTTAGGAGAAAATTTAAATGAAAATAGCTTTTTAAGGCATCTCATTTGGGGCTCAAAGAACAGTAATGAGGTTGACCATTCTCCCTATCAGTCAGCTTCAATCTATGTCACTTCAGACTTTTAAAAGGGTTACCAGACCTATATTTTTGTAAATAATATCAGAATCATACACACCCACATACAAACTATACAAATATATAATGTGTGCATATGCATCAGGGTTAGCACTGACATGAATGTAAAATCATGTGCAATGGAAAATGATTGCTAATTAAAACAATTATCCCCTCACTAGACTAGAAGCTTCATGAAGACAGGGGTTGCTTATTTCTCTGCCAAATCCCTGAAGCCTATAAAGGTGCCTGGGCACATAGTAGATGCTCAATAAACAGGTTTAATTAACACAGTAGATTATGGCCTTTGAAATCTTGCCTTTGGAACAATCATAAATAGTAAACACTTTAGTACTTTATTTAACAACTAGTTGAAATAGTTTTTTTGGTTGCAACTTCTCATATAACTAATATTACCCCAAAATAACACAGTGTAATTGTTTTTAACAGCCAACTTGTCTAAAATTGTTTTACCTTATATGTAGAAAGGTACTTCCCCCACTGATGTGATTGAAGGTATTACATAAACTTTTAACTAAAATGAACATTAACTCTTTTAACATCAATACACCCTTTGCACTGTGCAGGGCCCACATGACTTTCCAATAAAACTGACAATTTTTCTGTATTTAAATTTAAATCTATGTTCTACCTTAAAAGAACTAAAAAAGGACATAAGTAAAAAAGTCAATTCACCACGGCTTGACTATAAAAACCACTAGATGTCCACAGCTGATGATTCATTCGAACAACACAGAAAGAACATGCACTCTGCCAGGCACTGAAGAAACAAAGGGAATGAGATAGACTTTAGCTCTGTACTCAGCATCTGTAGTATTGTAGAGTACCTAGATAACAACAACCAAAGGAACAAATAATATAATCACAAATGATGGCAAGAACAATGAATGAAATGGGATACAAAGGGAGTGAAAGGGGAAAGCAGCTTTCAGTACTACGGTCGCGGGGCAGGCTCTGCTGAGGAACTGACATGTCATTCAAGATGTGAAGGATGAGAAAAACTCAGTCATGTGAAAAGCAGAAGGAAGCACATTCTAGACACAGAAAACAGCAAGAGCAAAAGCCTGAGGTGGGAAAGAGATTAACATTTAGAAGAACTGAAAGAAACCTTGTTGACTTGGGCAAAGTTGAAGGGGGCTGGGGTGGAGACACCATCTGTGGCTGAAGAAGTAGGCAGCAAAGAAGATATATTCAAGGGCAACAGGAAGCCATTAAAGGGTTTAAGCAGAGAACTACTAAGATCCCACAGATGTCCCTCCTCACCACGTGGAGAAAGACAGTGGGGAGCAAGTATGGAAACTGATGGTGACCAAACCCTTGCCTTGATACATTTAAGTTTCACCATCTATAGAAGACAAGGGAGCGCTATTTTTTTTCAACTGAAGTATAGTTGCTTTACAATATTATATTAGTTTCAGGTGTACAGCACAGTGATTCAGTATTTTTACAGATCATACTCCCTTAAAAGTTATTACAAAATATGGCTCTATTTCCCTGTGCTGTATAATATATCCTTGTTGCTTATCTATTTTATACACCGTAATTTTTATCTCTTTATCTCATTCCCCCTCTTGCTCCTCCCCCGCTTCCCTTTCCCTGCTGGTAACCACTAGCTTGTTTTCTATAAGAAGGGAGCACTTTTTTTTTTTTTTTGCGGTACACGGGCCTCTCACTGTCGTGGCCTCTCCCGTTGCGGAGCACAGGCTCCGGACGCGCAGGCTCAGAGGCCATGGCTCACGGGCCCAGCCACTCCGCGGCATGTGGGATCTTCCCGGACCGGGGCATGAACCCGTGTCCCCTGCATCGGCAGGCGGACTCTCAACCACTGCGCCACCAGGGAAGCCCGGGAGCACTTTTTAAAGCTGTTTCTTTTCCTCTGAATTGCTGAACATTTCTTTTTTCAACCATCCCTGATTTTTCTACGACCAACACATTATTTCAAATAAACATAATCAATACGTCCCTAAGGAAAGCTCTGGACTCTGAATGTCAATTTTTAAAATCTTGGCTCTTCTGCTTACTCGTTTTGTAAAGACTCTAGTTTTAGTGTTCTTACCTGTAAAGTTGGGATAAGAATAGAACTTATTTCCTAGAGATATTATGAAGATTATATCACATAATCTGTGTAAACCTCTTAGAACAGTAGACTAATAAGAATTAAAGAAGATAATCCATATAAAGCACTTGGCAACTAGATCATTATAATCAGAAGTAATAGTTATTATTATTTTAGTTATAATTATTATTAAAAAGCAGCCTCAGAAGTCTTCCTTTATTGGCCACTCTTTTTCTATTAGTTTGAAAATAAAAGTTCTCCTGAAACTTCAAGTCCAACAGAAAATATCACAACTGCAATTGTGGCTTCCCAATTAATCAAATCTAATGTGCATATAGTTACACTTTTCCATGAGCATATGAATATAACATTAGCATTGTGTCAGCTGAATCACCTGAATTACATTTATCCAGCATTCTGGGAAGTGGAGGGTTTGGGTGTTAATTTGGAGCTTCAGTTACTGAGTACTCAAACAATATCCACGCAAAATAGCGTGAAAAATATAATACAAGATAAGCTTATATGAGAGAAGGCAAACCAGTAATGAGCTTGCAAAAAGAGTAGGTTGACTACCATCAATATACATTCAAAAAGTATTTTATCCATAGCTTCATAACAGATTCTTAGTTTCTTAATATAGGCCTTCATAATACTATGTCTTAGCTCTGTAACAACCAAACTTTGCTTTTATTTCTGTGGTTTTGAATAGACCCCAACTTCCTGAAAGAATGATCATGTCAGCTTTTGTTCAGCATGGTGCCCCCAATGCCTAGATCAAAGTTGGATTCTTGGTGGGCAGTGGTAGTAGATGCTATGGCGCACTGTCCAGATCCCCCAGCTAGGACTCCCTCTTAGACTCAATTTACTCTCCTGCCCCAGCTTCCAAGAGTACTGGCTCTTGACTACTCACAACCGCACCACCCAAGGCTGCACCACTTCTTTGGTTGAGGCGGGACTGCAAACACCCAATCCCTGGCCTCCGTACGGGACAGCTCTGCAGGGCCATCTAGTTCCAGAGCTCACCATAGGATTGGCTCACACCTCTACTAAAACTGCATCCTGGTTCGACTTCTCCCTCTTTCCAATCCTCACTCCCTTCACTCCCCCACAGGTGTAGATCTTGAGAGTGCTCACCAGTAGACCTCCCGCACACAAATTTCAGACTGTTTCCCAGCAACTCGCCCTAAGACAACACCCAACAAATACTGTAGAATAAATGAATGATTTTGCCACTAGAGCCATACATACCTTTTTCAAAACATGATCACATCCAAAGCATAAGCCAACAGATAAATTGATAATAAAGATATGTGAATAAGTTTTAAAAACAGTCATCTTACCATTGCACTATTTGTTTTATTTTATGTTAAGTTGTCAAATAAAATAATTACTACCTGAAGTGATTTAATATCTTGTCCTTCACTCTGAGACCACAAGCCATTTAAAAGGCTGATGAGGGCTTCCCTGGTGGCGCAGTGGTTGGGAGTCCGCCTGCCGATGCAGGGGACGTGGGTTCGTGCCCCGATCCAGGAGGATCCCACATGCTGCGGAGCGGCTGGGCCCTTGAGCCATGGCCGCAGAGCCTGTGCTCCGCAACGGGAGAGGCCACAACGGTGAGAAGCCCACATACCACAAAAAAAAAAAAAAAAAAAAAAAAAAAAAAGGCTGATGACATTAGTTCTATAGGTATATCAAAAAAATTATTCTTATTTTTATAGAGAAAATAATGTATGGTTAAAATAGATGTCTGGGACCAGTTCATTTCTTTAAAACCTCCACACCCAACTACTTTTTTTTTTCTTAAGAATAGACCTAATGTTTACTTACAGGGAAAAATGATTTAATTCAAGAAATAAAGAATTCAGTTTTGTTAAGACAAGTTAATATCTTATTTTTAAGTTAAAAGAGCAGCTTACAAACTCTCTAGTATAATTCTAGTTTTCTATATAAAATGATAAAAAATTAAATATATAATTGAAAAGTTTTAGTTTAAAGATCAAAAAATAAGGGAAAAATACTGAAAATGGAGGTTCAGGAAATACATTCAAGCTTATTTTTCTCCATATAAAATACTTAACTTTCCTGGGGCTATTTACAGTCTTAAAGTGCATAGCTTAAAGAGTTAGGATTCAAAAATCAGAGTTTTTCTACTTCAAAAATCAATATTTATTTCAGACCACAAGCTAGAATCTTAATTATTTTGATGGGAAGCCCTTCAATTTTAATGGATTTAAAAAGAGAATCTACTCTGTTCACCAGAAACTAGAATTATGCTCTCAAATATATCCTATCATCTATCCCTCAACTAGCCTTCTGCGACTTAATTCTCTCTCTGACCTAAGAAGTTTCGAATGTCTTACACAATTATTACTTTACTGGCACTTTGATGACTCATAATTATTTATAGGATCAAAACTCTAATGTAACCATCCTCCCGTTTGCTAGTACTCCCTAGTATAACTGAAACATACACATCTATCACCGAAAATTAAATTAACTTTCTCTATCTCCACACACTGTTATTCAAAGAAAGTTTCCTGAGGGTCAGGAAACAGACCATGAGGAGTTAACTGAATCCCATAAGCAGGACTTTCAACAGAAGTTTATTTCTGCCAATTACTGTTAAAAGTTACATATATAACTTAGATTGCTTGGTCCTTCCTTGCACCTTACTATATGCAAATATCAACACAAACATCTCACTTTTGTCAGAAGCAAATAAATAAATCATTTTCTTTTTTTTTTTTTTTTTTTTGCTCTACGCGGGCCTCTCACTCTTGTGGCCTCTCCCATTGCGGAGCACAGGCTCCAGACGTGCAGGCTCAGCGGCCATGGCTCACGGGCTTAGCCGCTCCGCGGCATGTGGGATCTTCCCGGATCGGGGCATGAACCCGTGTCCCCTGCATCGGCAGGCGGACTCTCAACCACTGCGCCACCAGGGAAGCCCATAAATCATTTTCTTAAAAATTCACAGTCTCACTGAATTCTGCTTTCCAACAAAATTTAAACATTTTGTTTACTATCATTCCTTAAAACTCAAAAGCACTTTGATGTCACTGTTTATTACTCCCTTTCTCTTTCTCAGTAATGTCAAAATCTCAATAGTCTAAAGCACACATACCATGAAGGAAAAAAAATGAATTTAAAATTCTGTCTTTACACACAGAAGAAAAGCAATTCTAGAAGAAAATAATTCTATCCAGATACAGGAGAGGATCTAGAGAGATTTAGGATATTTAACTATCACAATTTGGAAACAAAAAGCAGCAATGGAGATAAGCAAGTAGATGATAACATGAGAGTAACAGTTAAATACAAACTCGTGAATAGAATGCAAAAAATGATGATCATTTAATGATTCATCTCTGCTTTCCCAATTCTCCTCCAATCATATATTAAGATCATATATTAAGGTAAATACCATCTATTATATATCATATATTAACATACCATATATTAAGATAAAATACAAAGACATATTAAGGCTGCTATGGGCCTTGGACACAGAATAGGTGCTCAGTACAACAAGTTGATATTCCAACACAGGCTAAAACTAACTTGTCAAAATTATCACTCCTTTAGGGAATCAGTTACAGCAGGGATTCTCTATGCATGGCAATCCAGGCCAAAACCTCGTTCTTCAGGCACAATAATATTGATAGTTAAAATGTAGCTCACTGTGGTGGCGATGGTGGTAGTGGTCAGCTCTAACACATCTTCCTGTACACTGACATCAGCTAGATCTTAAATGAATGTAATCTAGGACAGTTTGATTAAAGAGGTTTAGGCTAAAAGGAGGCTATAGCAAGTACGTTTTTGGATAGCTACTAGAACACAAGAACGACTGGTTTGCACATCATGCTGCTCTACAGTTCTACACATACCTGGGTTTAGAAACACAGTAAAGGAAAGCATTTTTAAGAGTGAGAATATAAGCATGATCAAAGCAACAGTTAAAATTGTGAATGCTCTGAAAATCTTTTGGCCCTTTAACGTTCACGTACACAATAGAGTTCTCCTCTCTCCAGAGAGCTACACGACACCAAGGGGGAACACATTCTCCAGCAGCAGCTACTGGGAATTACCAAATTACATAAAATTAATGGGATGTGGCTCTTTGCAATGAATAAATTTATAACTAAATGATGAGTGCTTTACGCTTTTTATCCCACCGGGTAAACTGCTAGAGTAATCAATTCAATCGGGTCTATTAAAGAGGCCCATTACATGTCTGATGGGCAGCTTTACTTTTTTTCCCCTTCTATTCAGATTTCTGTCTGTGTCAAAGAAAAAATAAGCAGGTTGGTCTTTGAATTTAAAACTGGAATGTTGGGAGGTCAGATATGCAAAAAGGTAAAAAAGTAAAAAGGAAACCAGGATTCGGATAAGCCAAAGACACAAAAGGATAAAGAGAAACAGAAATATTAAAATGTTTTTGAATTAATCAAATAATTTCAATGTATTTTTTTAAATGCAATATTGGTAATATTCAGAAAAATCTTTCTAAAAGTTAAAAAAAAAAAAAAAAAACACCCCCTAGGGCTTCCCTGGTGGCACAGTGGTTAAGAATCTGCCTGCCAATGCAGGGGACACGGGTTCGAGTCCTGGTCTGGGAAGATCCCACATGCCATGGAGCAACTAAGCCTGTGCGCCACAACTACTGAGCCTGTGCTCTAGAGCCCACGAGCCACAACTACTGAAGCCCGTGTGTCACAACTACTGAAGCCCGCATGCCTAGAGCCTGTGCTCTGCAACAAGAGAAGCCACCACAATGAGAAGCCCATGCCCCACAACAAAGAGTAGCCCCTGCTCACTGCAACTAGAGAAAGCCCACGTGCAGCAGTGAAGACCCAAGGCAGCCAAAAATTAAATAAATGAATTAAAAAAAAAAACCCTAAGGATGGAATTATTGTGGTCCAGTCTTAGAAGAATCCAAACCGACATGGATTCTTACCCTAGGTCCAAGTGATCCACGTATAAACCTGCAGAGGCAACAAACAGTAAGCTCCATGGGAATGTAAGTAAGCAAGGCTCTTCCTACAACAAGACGATATGGCAGAGAGAAAGGAAACTACCTAGACTGTACTTCTTGTAATGAGGGAAATCTTTGCACCCCTATGAAAAGTTACTTCATCCAGAAACTGGCAATATAACT
Source organism: Mesoplodon mirus (assembly GCF_964341445.2). Taxonomy (NCBI): domain Eukaryota; kingdom Metazoa; phylum Chordata; class Mammalia; order Artiodactyla; family Ziphiidae; genus Mesoplodon; species Mesoplodon mirus. The sequence continues at coordinate 15,821,810 of NC_138977.1, read as the reverse complement.
TTTCACAGCTACCTCATACTTTTGACAGAAAAGCCACATAAGACAATATATGGAAGGGCCTTGTAAAGGTAAGAGCATGAAGCAGATAAAGGTAGCACTGGGGCTTCCCTGGTGGTGCAGTGGTTCAGAGTCCGCCTGCCAATGCAGGGGACACGGGTTCGTGCCCCGGTCCGGGAAGATCCCACATGCCACGGAGCGGCTGGGCCCGTGAGCCATGGCCGCTGAGCCTGCGCGTCCGGAGCCTGTGCTCCGCAGTGGGAGAGGCCACAACAGTGAGAGGCCCGCGAACCGCAAAAAAAAAACCAAAAAACGGTAGCACTGACGAGAAGCAGTATCACTGTTGCTATCTCCAGCACAAAGCAAATGCTCAACAAATAATTGTTGAATGAAAGAATGAACATTTTAAAATAATTTTTAAAACCTAAGACCAAATCACCAAATGATTCCAATAGGAAACATTATATTTAACATTAACTTCTGGAATGTTCTAGTTCTCTACAATAAATTGCCAGTATGAATCCAGTGCTTACTATTTGCCAAGCCCTGTTCTAAAGACTTTAGAAATATTAAGTTGACAACAGCTCCATGAGATAGAATCTACTATTAGAATCTACTTCATCTATAAACCTTTATTTACAGATAAAGAAAATGACCTAATTCAAAATACAGGGCTAAATAATTTATCAAAAATCACAGTCTGTAAGTGGAAGAATTCAAACCTAAAAAAATCTGGCTCTTCTAACCATGCTTTTAAACTAAAATGAATTTATTAACACATATACCCAATGGCAAATCGGTAAGCATATCTGTACAAACGTTACAGTACATGACTAAAATAGTATTTTCAGATAAATTCAATTCAGGATCACTGTTGACTGTGCTGTACAGTCAAAATTCCCTTCTATTCTGGAGCTGACTCAATGGGGCATCACATCAATTATATGCGCTTCCTTGTTTCACTCTTCTCTCTGCTTCAAAATACATCTTTCCCCAATCCCCAGATATACTCGTAATGGCATATCTTAAGTAGTTTTGTGTAGATGTGAAAACGCTTCAACGTGTGGAATTCATAAACAAACAGTCATAGTAGAGGGACTTCCCGGGTGGCGCAGTGGTTAGTTCTCCATGCTCCCAATGCAGGAGTCCCAGGTTCAATCCCTGGTCAGGGAACTAGATCCCACATGCGTGCCGCAACTAAGAGTTTGCATGCCACAACCAAGGAGCCGGCAAGCCGCAACTAAGACCCAGTGCAACCAAATAAAAATAAATAAATATTTTTTTAAAGAAAGAATCATAGTAGAAACACCTAGATTACATGAATGTTTACAGATAGTCTTTAGTTCATTAATAATTTATTTACTACTGACTGCAATAAGCATTATATTAGCTACTGAATGGGGACAGCCTAGCAATTAAAGACATAATCTAAATTAATATTTAAAATCTAATTAAGACACAAAATATATTTATGTAAGATGGTCTGGAAACTACATTAAAAAAAAACTACTTATCTTCAATTGAAAACTCATACATTACTAGTTGAAATAAAAAGTTCTAAAGAGAAATAGAAAGGGTCAAATTTGGGGAACACATGTGCCAGAGAACAGAAATGAAGTTTAATTATAACTACTCCATGTATTTGAGATTGTTCAGTAAGAAAAATGTAAGTTTAATAAAAAAAATAGGAACACCAGCCATTTCTCACATCATGGATTTACATGACTTCTAGGCTATCTGTATGTGTCATTATCAGAATTAAATTAAATCTGTTTCTGATCCCTTGAACAAGAGCTCCTGTTGCCATTGAATCTATATTGTATTATCCACTAATATGGAAGCAGCTCATGCAATGGAATATTACTGGGTTGAAGTGAGCAGAAAGGTTGACAGTGGCTCTAAACCAAAACTGGTTCAGAAATTTGGAGAACACTTAAAACAACCATTTTCTCTTATACCTCAACCTTCACAACCTACAAACTAGAAGAATCTTCTTCTGAGTTTTCCTTCTGCTCATTTTCCTAAAACTGCCCAACTCCCACCACTGTCCATCTGTTTCAGGCACTGCCGGCGTGACTCTTACAACATACACACACACACACACACACACTAATGCACACACCTAAGCACACACACCCTCACAGACACAGCACGTGCTCTTATTCAAACACCAAAGGATATAGAAAATACCATCCATTCTGAACCACCAATATAAGCTCTAGGCTGAGAAACAGCACAGTGAGTTATAAAACAGGGCTGTGGAAAGAAGTGTATGGTTAATAATTCTTGGCCTGGAGCTGGACATCTTGAATCAAATCCCAGTTCCTCCCTCCATGCCTGTGTGGTCTTGGGTGATTATTTAATCTTTCCAACCCTCACTTTTCTCATTCACTGAATCTTGGATGAAGAAATAGCTAATCCACTTTCCAGCTCAAAACTCTTAACTCTTGAGAGAAAAAAAGTGAATTCAGAGGAAGACAACAGTTTTGATTTATAGGATAAGGTTTTGACACCTTTTTGTATAGGATCAAAAATGTTCTGTCTCATGATGGTTGGATCATAGTCTCTTAACTGAGTAATATGTTGGCTTCCCTATGCCAAAGGCAAGATTACAACACTTTCCAAAATATTGGTAACATTTGAAACATTAGAGGAACACATTAGTCACTGTGCCTTCAAACTATCTGATTTTTAGTTCCAATGTGTTATTTTAAAACATGCTTCCTGTACACAAGCTTATTTCTTAAAATACCTTTTGGAGAAAAGTCACACCAGGGCCAACCTCCAATACTACGCATTTTTTTATTCTCCACCAGACAAGGTCTACTTTCCACCAAAAGTTAAGTTAGAGTCTATATACATTTACAGGATCTCCTATTTTTGTTGCTTAATCATTTTTGTAATGTTAATGAGAGAAGAGTGAAACAGGGAGGCTGTATAATTAACCTTCCATCTGCAAGTTGAACAACCCAGAAACAGCATACAAAAGAGTCAGGACATGAATATGTAACTGAGAGCACATAACCTGTTGACTTTCATCAAGTCCATGGAATAAGAGGAAGTGAGAAGTCACTTCCTTCCCAAAGTGCTCCTGAGCACAAGGAAAGAGGACACTGTCCCCAGGCAAACAGAGGAAAGCCAACGGCGCACCTACACAGGGACACACTAAAGTCACACAGGAAAACAAAAGAGAATAGATCCTGTTATTTGATGTGACACACGCTTTCTATATTTTAACAGTTTAAAATATTACAGTAGCTGTTCCTTGAAGATGTACCACACATGATCCAGTTTAGTTAAGTATGGAATCAGTTACTATGGATGTTCAAGTCAAACTGGCACCAAGTCAGAATTCTCTATTCTGTACCCTGTACCTGCCTGTAAAATGTTTAGAGATGCCAAATACATGGCTCTGTGAGAAAGAGCTTTAAAGGAAACTATTTAAAATCATGTCCAGGGACTTCCCTGGCAGTCCAGTAGTTAAGACTCCGTGCTTCCACTGCAGGGGGCACAGGTTTGATCCCTGGTTGGGGAACTAAAGATCCCACATGCCATGTGGCACGCCCCCCCCCAAAAAAATATCCAAGCTAGGTCATAATTTTACACATGATGCTGACAAAAGAGAAGAGGGAGAGAAATTGGCTCTACCTATGAAATTGGACTATCACAACTCATCAGCTTGTGTAATCTCATGAAACTTAATGAGATTGGTGAGTACTTTCTCCATATTTGTTTGAAAAGATTTTTTGTTTAATGGATTCCCATCAAGGCTTTTTAAAAGTTTTTCTTTTTATAAGAGATGCAACTCTGATTATACAAAAGAGAAGGCTCGCAGACTGACAAGGACCATTTACAACCCTGAGCTCCACACTGGCCCAGTCTCACCATCCAACTGCACTTGCTTCCCTGGTGTTTAACTTACCATCTTCTCCCATATAGTTCAAGCCCCTCTTCACTGATAGCTGTCTTAGTGAGGGGGCCATCATACCTGCAATCCCCTCAAATAGAACATATAGAACTGGTTTCTGATTTTTCACCTTTTTATCACTAATAGTGACAAGAGTTGCATTCAATATCTATATACCATATACTTTTACCACTGCTTTATTTAATTCAATTCGTTACCACATCCTGCGGGGTTTTTGCTTGTTTATTTGTTTGAAAAAGGTCTTAAATTTACCTTTACCCTCCAGTCACTGCTGCCACCCTAGGCCAGACCTTCTTCAATGCTCCCCTTAAGTATTTCAAGAGCTTTTATCCTTTACTCTCAGCTTACCTAGTTTATCTCTAGAAGACTTATCTTCCTAAAACACTATTCAATATGTCCTCTAGAACCTGTGCTGGTTGCATCTATGTTCTATTACAATATTTCCCAAATCCTATTTGTCACAAGAAAAATGAAAAAGCACCCGTGACCAACAAGGTTCGAGATATTCTGCATGCTATAGCCCGCTCTTGGACTTTCACCTTGTACAGTAACATATTAAAATCTCTTTAGCCTTTTTCTTTTTAAATAAATTTATTTATTTATTTTTGGCTGCGTTGGTCTTCGTTGCTGCATGCGGGCTTTCTCTAGTTGCAGCGAGCAGGGGCTACTCTTCATTGAGGTGCACGGGCTTCTCACTGCGGTGGCTTCTCTTGTTGCGGAGCACAGGCTCTAGGCATGCGGGCTTCAGTAGTTGTGGCTCACGGGCCTAGTTGCTCTGTGGCATATGGGATCTTCCCAGACCAGGGCTCAAACCCGTGTCCCCTGCATTGGCAGGCAGATTCTTAACCACTGTGCCACCAGGGAAGTCCCAAAATCTCTTTAGTCTTGAGGTGCAGAAATCAGTTTACCTTTCTCTAGTCTAGCATATTCCATACATGTTTTATCAAGGGACCCACCCGTTACTGGAGCAAGGTGGGGATTGTTATTATCATGTATCAATTCAAAACACCTCTCCAGTTTTCAATTCCGTTCTCCATCTTTATGAACCCCTAATTACCTGTTTCCCATAACTTTCCTTTGCCTCTGACATGGATAGCCCAGTCTCTTTTAGTATATTATACTCATCTCAAAGTATCTTCTGCCCTTTTTTCCAAAAGCACTAATGATGATCTGGTTGTCCAATGGCTATATACTGACAAAACTGTCAAACTTCTAATTAATGAAATTCTACGTATTTTCTTCTGTCTGTCCCTCATTAGCAGCTACTCTTTGTAATTCAAACCGGAATTGAAATATCCTGAACACATCTGTCAGAAATTAAGTGTTAAGCAACACTTAACAGGAAAAAAATTATTGCTCTTAATATATTTTAAAAGAATGCAGATGTTACTGCAAAGTTAGATGATTTCAATTTCCTCTTTTATAGACATGTATCTACCTTTGACATAACTTTAATTGCACTGTTAGCAAAAATAAGACAAATAAATTTAGCTTTAAAATTTTACTTTATGTCCTATAAAATAACGCATATGCTATCATTTCTCCTTATAGTAAACCATTCATTAAAAAGTATGACAAACTCTTTTGGAACAAGATTGCTAGTAATTTTCCATCCACTGCCAGAGGAAAGATGGGTGTTACTTTCTTTTTTTTTGTTTTTTTGTTTTACTGCATTTGTTCCTCATTGAACACCAAAGTTAAACATAGAAAAAAAAAAGAGTAAGCATGGAAGTTGAGCTATTATTTTGTGAGGGCAGTATGTTAACTTTGCAATTTCTTGATAAACTCACTTCAGTTATCAGAACTAATATAGTTGTTTGGGTTTTTTTGCGGTACACGGGCCTCTCACTGTTGTGGCCTCTCCCATTGCGGAGCACAGGCTCCGGATGCGCAGGCTCAGCGGCCATGGTTCACGGGCCTAGCCGCTCTGCGGCATGTGGGATCTTCTCAGACCGGGGCATGAACCCGTGTCCCCTGCACTGGCAGGCTGACTCTCAACCACTGCGCCACTAGGGAAGCCCACTAATATAGTTTTAAGAACATGACAAAGAACTTACAGTAGACATTAGCTTTTAATTTCATTTTATACAGGTAGGCTTTTAAAATATTTACATTTATTAAGCTTTATTTTTAATACAGGACAAAGATGACAAATTATCAACTTTCCCTGTTTACTTGTATGATATGTTAGCAAAGACAGCTTAAATATGACAAAGCTAAATTACCACAAAGCAAAATAAGTTTAGTGGTTTATATTACATCACATTTTGAAGAGTCCCCTTAATACATTTACAACACAATACAAAATATAAACCAACCAATTTTCTAGTTAACTTTTCATAAATTATATAGTAAATGACTGTTTCTCTAATTTTCTCAGTGCTAACATACAACTGAATAGCCTTTTAACATTCGATTTTGGATGAATATAGATTGTGATTCTGAAGTGCTGTGTAAGGTATCAAGGTAATAGTTTATTGAATATATTATGTAATACGTAACCTCTGTAATACTTTATGGTCAAAATTTTAAAAACAAGGAATAAAACTAAGTTGTCAGAATTTGAGAAGCAATAAGATTTCTGATATAAGTAAGTCTAAATCTTCTTTTTATAGATTAAGAAACTGTTCCCCAAATAAATCAAGCCCGGGTGAAGGTCACACAGTTAGTGTGGTATAGTGAGAAGGCCTATAATTTAGTCAGACAGACCTGGATACTAATCCAAGCTCACTCCTTGCTGTGCTATGTTATACTTGTTACTTTATCTTTCAGGGCCTTAGTTTCTGCATCTGTAAAAAGGACATAATAATAAGCATTTCTTATGTTGCAGTGACAATTAAATTAAATTGAATAGAGTATTATGTTACATAAAAGATGGTAAACATGTGAAGTTCTAGCTTTATTAAAGAAATAGCCACATACAATCCAAATTTCTTACTTTCTTGTCTATAAGTCACCAACGTGATATTTTGCTTAACTTTCTAGTTGCTCAAAATTCGAAATACATATTTTTTCATATAGTTTTAAACTCAACCCAGTTATGTGAATCGCATAAATTCGAAACTGCACTTTTGCTATCTATGTATTAAATTAGCATAATTAATATGAAGTGACTTAAATAAAGCTTTTCCATTCTATTTATTAGCCTCTGCTCTTTTTCCCTGAGTGAGGTTAAGTTTTTTCCAACTGCAAAATTTTTAATAGGGTCAATGAGTGAGTGTAATGCTCTTTGTAAATACAATGGACTGCTGACCTTTATACTAAGGGGATAATGTCTCAATTACCAAGTGGCCTTTATACTGAACAATTAGCTTAGTACAATCGTTTAAAAGAAAAAAAAAAGGTTGTTTTCTTTTCTTTTCTTTTCTTTCAAATAATCTTTACAGCCTGTAAGAGAAGAATGCTTTCAATTTTTTTTTTTTTGCGGTACGCGGGCCTCTCACTGCTGTGGCCTCTCCCATTGCGGAGCATAGGCTCCGGGTGCGCAGGCTCAGCGGCCATGGCTCACGGGCCCAGCCACCCCGCAGCATGTGAGATCTTCCCGAACGGGGGCACGAACCCATGTCCCCTGCATCGGCAGGCGGACTCTCAACCACTGCACCACCAGGGAAGCCCAAATGCTTTCAATTTTATAAGAGAAACTACATTTCCACTTAATCAAAAGAAAATTTTCGTATTACTTACTTTCTTTTTTATGCATTAATATCAACTTATGAGGAAGAACTAGCAATGATGTTCTTAGTTCTCAAAGTATCATAAAATGATGTCTATATGGAGAAAAATGTGGAATAGTGAGAAGAAAATAACAGGGGAGAGCTGGAAAAAGTCCTATATAGTTTCATTTATCAGAAAAAGGAATATGTAACAATACATAATAAAGTATGTACACATATTTTTTTGAATTTCTCTCTATGTTCTCCCAAAGATAAATAAACTTGTTTCATTATAGTACCACAGTACCTACAAATGAAGGGCCTTAGACATTTTCACTTATGTTTTGCTAACCACAAAACTCAATTCTAGATATTTTTCTACTATGTGAACATGTGACTGACACAGTGTCCCTAGTTGCTAAAAGTATAAGGAAACATCCACACAAGTTACACAGGACAAAATTAAGCTGGACCGAACAATGACTGTTTCTTTGGAATACAGTTCACATATCATTTGTTAAATGTCCCATAATTACTAACCATGGGGATTCTCTAATGCTCTTCCTGAATAACAGGAAACAAAAATGTTGTAGAGATTAAAAGCAATGTGCAAGTCCCAGATGAACTAAAGGTGTACAATAAAGATTACAACTTCAACAAATATACATTCTAATACCACCTTCCTTTCCTTTCCCAAGAGGTTCAAAGATGCAGTATACATCAATAGCCAGCTACAAGAAATGTTTACCGTCCCCAAAAGCAAAAAGCAAAGTAGGGTCTCAGCTTCTGTCTATAGGCAGGCATGTATGTAAATACCAATGGTAGTGTCTGTGGAGATAATGAGAGTCAAAGGATAGTCCTAAGCCAATCTCCCAGATCAAAGGAGTCCCTTCAGAAACTCAGTACCAGATTCTGCAAGAAAAGTCCTGATTTCAGAAAGGTCACACCTTGCTGAAAAGGTGTGTACCCATAGTCCCCACTTCTCATCCCTGAAACTATGGCTTTAAGACAAGATCGGTTCAGAGGAATAAATATTATTATCCCCAATTTCCAGGTAAGTAAACTGACTGCAAGTCCACTTTTGACGACTCTGCCCACATGTCCAAAGACAATCAGTAATATGCAACAGAATCTACACCCAAACTCTAGACATGGATTCCTAAGTCCATGTCCTTAGCCAACATTACCATCCCAGTCTCCATATTACCAGTATACTGCCATATTTAATTAGTCTTATTTTTCTACCTTAGCCTCAAAGGAGGTAAGGTAAATATAACCTATTTGTTCATCTGTCTGTCATATGACTAAATACAGACTTTGGCAGGGTTGTAAATACAGTAGAGAATTACTAAAGGACTATAAACATCCATCAGAATATAATTATTTCTAACCTTTTCTTTTTTAATATTTTTTTACATCTTTATTGGAGTATAATTGCTTTACAATGTTGTGTTAGTTTCTGCTGTATAACAAAGTGAACCAGCTGTACATATACATATATCCCCATATCTCCTCCCTCTTGCGTCTCCCTCCCACCCTCCCTATCCCACCCCTCTAAGTGGTCACAAAGCACTGAGCTGATTTCCCTGTGCTATGCGGCTGCTTCCCACTAGCTATCTATTTTACATTTGGTAGTATATATATGTCCATGCCACTCTCTCACTTCTTTTTCGGATTTATATGTGATTTTCTCCCCAGCTGGTGATTTAAATGAAAAGTAAGACACACCAGTGTGGTACTGGTGAAAAACACTCTATTCATATTTATAACTCCATGGTAATGGTTTTTGACTGTGTGCATCTAAACAAACAAACAAAAAAGTGCTGCATGGACGTTTGTAATTTTTAGACCCTCTGAAGATTATATATTGGCTCCATATAGGTCCATGTATAATATAACCCTGCTTTATGGATACTTGAAAGTTGAAGGCAAGTTACAGTTATTATTATTATTAACTTATTCTTTATACATCTGCAGCCTGGCTCAGAGGCTTATTAACTCCTTATGTCTCTTTTCCCCTCCTTTGAGGCACTTCTCAGTGATATATCTCTCCTGTTTAACAGATAGTTGTTCTCACATCAGTCTCACTCTACCATCAAGCCCACACTTAACACTGGGATGAGGTGAAGCAGTGGAGGAGTGAGGCTGTTACCTGCAGAATGCCTCTTGCTAAGGCATGTGGCTCCTACACAGAGGGAAAAGGACTCTGGGAAACCCTCTGAAGGCCTGGGAAACCCATCCTGACTAAGCCAGTAGGGCCCAAGGGTTAATCTAAGCTCTCCTTGCCCATCCCCACTTTTCCTATAATAGGATGGCCTGGGTTTGTTCCTGATCAACTCTGAGACAACTTTGTTCAGAAACCCCTATTGTTCTATTGCATATTATGTGTAAGAATTACGTGTTGTTTGACCAAAACCCTTCTTTCCTTCCATCCCAGTTTAAATTAAGGCTGGGGGGAAAAAAAGCTTGTTACCAGTTTAGGACAAGGACATCTTTTAATCTGTCGAGGCATTTGATCAAACTCAACCAAGTGTCAAATCTACCCTTCTATGATTTCTGGTCCTATATCAAGTTTTTATCAAAAACAACAAGATTTCATACATGCAGATAACAGACAAAACCACATACTGAGTTTTATCATGACAAGTTTTTTTGCTTAGGTTGATTTAATGAAGGTATTCATGCTGAAATAGGATTGTCCCAAATGGTACAGTTTCTCTAACCAACAACCAATAAATAGAAGATCCCTGCTGTATTATTTTGTACCATACAAAATTATATATGTGAGAAGCAGATGGTGAATGTCAACTTGGCACCATTCCACCATCTGCTCTTCGTATAGCTCGTCAAGTTCAGAGTGTTACTTAAAGAGTAAAGAAAGACAACGATATTGTTGAAGCCAAGAGCAGCCTTATTCTCCTTCCTTAAGCAATCCCAACATTTGCAATACATACACCAAGTACCTCCAAGGGTAACAGCTCATCTATGACCTAGAAAATCTTGTTTTAATCTCATTCTATTAAATAAAACCTAAACAAAAGCATTCATTTCTACAGTATCCCACAGATATTTCCTGGACAAGAAAAAAAAGGAGTAACGAATTTCTGAATAGCTAAAAACAGGATACAGAAAAGAGACTGCACATACTACAAGAGGATATATAACAAGAAAAACAACAAAGCATAAATATTCATGCTGAGTTTGTTTTTTGTTTGCTACTAGAGAGCATAAAGGATGTTAATGAAGGAACATCTGCAACATGCTGGCTTCATATCTAATTGTAGTACAAAAGTGGATATATTTTGTACCATCATATAACTTTTATCTTACAGATATCTTTACAGCTATTGTACTGAAAAATACAAAAATGCAATCTATAATACTTACTAGACTTCATATACTAAAGACCAATTGGAGGCTACCTGTTATTTTTTTCTTTTTTTTGAGGGGGTGGTACGCGGGCCTCTTACTGTTGTGGCCTCTCCTATTGCGGAGCACAGGCTCCGGATGCGCAGGCTCAGCGGCCACGGCTCACGGGACCAGCCGCTCCACAGAATGTGGGATCTTCCCGGACCAGGGCACGAACCCGTGTCCCCTGCATCGGCAGGCAGACTCTCAACCACTGCGCCACCAGGGAAGCCCTACCTGTTATTTTTAAATGATCTATTTCCATCTAAATGCAATAAATATTACTCATGACAATGTGTACAAGGAAATGATACTAATTCCGTATTTTTATAAAATTACTATGTGATATAAATGTATTATAATACATATAATATAAATTAACTAGATGATATGCTAGATATGTGAATATGCCAGATAACAGTAATGACAAAGCCTTCTCTGGTGCCTACTCTATGCCAGGCATCATTCTAGTTGCCTTACCTCTGTTAGTTCTTCAGTCCTCCAGGCTTGGCTACATAATCTGCAGGACCCAATGCAAAATGAAAACGCAGGGTCCCTTGTTAAAATTGCAGGATAAAAGCTTTTTCCTGTCTTCCACGGTCTTTCTCTCGCAACAGATCATGGGATACTTGCAGGATGAAGGCAGATCTCCCCAGGTGCTTGGGCCCTCTCCTGTCCCTGACACTCAGCACATGCACCACTGGCTGACCGGACTTCCCTGGCCCCCACGCCCAGGCCCCACTGGAGGCAAAGCGAGGCAGAGGAGGCAGGAGAAGGGGCAGCCCAGAACCCCTCCGGGGAAGTGGGGAAGCAGGAGCAGGCGAGATCACACGGGAGCCAAGGCTGCAAGCCCCCAGTGCAAGCAACACTGTCCCATCTGACTTCATTACAAAAGAGAAACCCAAAGTAAAAATTGTTGAAGATGTCAAGATGGTGAGCACAGAGCATTAAGCAGCAAGCGCAGGGCCAGATTCTGAGTGCCAGACCATGTGCCATGTCACTGGCTGAATGCCCATGAAGTTGCCCCCCTGACCGGAAAAAGAAACACTAACTCCATTTTACAGATGAGGAGACTGAAGCATAGAGAAGATCATTAACTTCCCCCTAAGTCACCTGCATGTAAGTGGCAGAGTCAGGATTCAAACTCAGACAGGATTTAAACGCAATCCTGACTCTAGGGTCTTTCCTTTATGCTATACTAAAAGGAAATTTAAAGTAATATATTTTTAGTGTATAATAATCTGTTTAGTCTATTATTTCTAATCAAGTATTTTTAGTCTATCCAAATCTAAAGGCACATATACAAATACTTATTATAAAATCACATACAAATGCATCAGGAAAAAATTCTAAAACGTATTCCTTTATGTAAATAAGACCCAGATACAGAAATCTGATGATTTCATTTCCAGAGAGGGGCAGGGGGCTATGATATATGCAGGAGCAATATATACATGCCTTAAATATTGATACCTGAATTTCAAAGGTCTGATAAGTCATATTTAATGTCATATATACATGAATACCTGAGTCCCAAAACAGCATTCTAAGCCCGACTCCAAGATTTTCAGAAACACGAAAATAACCATCAGTACTTGAACCCCAAGCAACCATATGGCATCTCTCTGGCACACTTACACCTCTTTTCTGTATGCCTTTCCTCCTTCCTGGTCATTACCTCCTATGACCCCGAACACCTGGTATAATCATTCTAATTATAGAGTTTTCTCTTAATTTCCCCATCACTTATACCAATAAAAAACACCAGTGTCCCAATCTGTTCATTTATTTGTTCAATAAATATTTATTGAACAAATCTGATTTGCTCCACGGGCTTTAAATTACAAGTTTGCAGATTATCTGATTAACACATTCATGAATAGTTTATGACAGCATTATGAGTGAAATAAGAGCTCTAGCACTTACGCCCCTATGCCACAATCCCAGTATTTCCAATGAGTGAATCAGTCTTGTATCATGGCAGTGTGTAGATGTGAAAGGAAGAAGGGAAAAGATAACACCTCTCTTTTAGGATCCACCTTAGAAAAAGAGAAATCAATGCCAGTTTTCTTGGTGGGAATATGGCAAACAACACACTCCAGAAAATTATTTAAAGTACAGGCAGTCACTTTATTGCTGTTGTCACCTTTTGCCGCCCCCCTGTCCAACTGGTAACCGTTCAACTTAATTTCTACAGTCACTCAGAGTTAAAGAGTTGTACCATACCCATGCCAGATAAAATTTAAAAATCATTCTATCTTTCAAGATACGTATCCAAATTGAATTACTCAGTATGACTCAATCTCCTCCAACTCCCAGTGGAGTTTGCTCTTCCAGTTACAATTTAGCAACTTGTACTAGAAATATTAGTTTATATATCTGCCTGAATCACTAAAACTGCCTTGCATTTAAATTTTTTAAAAAGCAGGAGTCATTGATTTAGTGCTTGCTCTATAACTTTCTTCAACTCCAAAATGTTAATTATTATAATAGCTAATGTTGGTAATTCTTGGCAAGGTCTCTATGAATAAAGATTAAATGATATAATTTGTATTTTTTTTTTTTTTTTTTTTTTTTTTTTTTTTTTTGCAGTATGCGGGCCTCTCACTGTTGTGGCCTCTCCCGTTGCGGAGCACAGGCTCCGGACGCGCAGGCTCAGAGGCCATGGCTCACGGGCCCAGCCGCTCCACGGCATGTGGGATCTTCCCGGATCGGGGCACGAACCCGTGTCCCCTGCATCGGCAGGCGGACTCTCAACCACTGCGCCACCAGGGAAGCCCTATAATTTGTATTTAAAAGGAAAAGCACACCCTCTCACCACTAGAAAACTGGAACAGTGTTCAATGATTCACATAGAAATGATCAGAGAGAACACTGTCTAAATGGACTTTGAAGACAAACTTCATTTAGTAAATTTAATAAGATAAATCAGTAAGTATTAATTGACCATTCCCTCAGTTAAGCTAAATGTTAAATATCGAGTCTCGTCCTTCACAAGTTTCGCTCCTATAGCCACTGTGACTGTCATAAAATTTTTTATTTAGTCACTCAAACAACATTTAATGACCTTAGCTTGTTTCCGTCTCTAAATTATACCATTCTTGAAGACAAACCCTGTGTCCAATTAATCTTTGTATCTTCCATCATGCAAAATACAGAGCCTTATATGTAATTGCAAGAAATGAGCCATATGGGAATGAAGAAATCCCTCCCCTCCACAATACCATAGACATAAAAAGCATAAGGAAATTTTTTTAAAACTCATGAGTCCCAGGATCAAGATGTAAAGTTGTACAGGAATATGTTTCTTTCATTTTTTTTTTCCTTTGAGGAACCAGAAACCTTCAAATTTTACAAATCTGAAATCACTGAAATGGAAAAGCCTATCCTTCAGGACTTTCAATTTTGTTTCTCCCTATCCCTCAATTACCCTGCCCTAACCCACCGCAAATCCGTCTTCAGAGGCCCATCCTCTAAGATCTCTCTTAAGCCCCCCTAAGATGTTCCCCTTTACATCTCTGATCCAAACCTCCATTTCCACAATATTTAATAACCAATAATCCCAGGTATTTGTGTTAATTCATGTAAACTGTGGAGGCAGGACATCTTGCTCCGTTTAAAAAAAGGGGGTGGGGGGAGAGGGAATGTCAACAATTTAAAGAGATGGCACTTTGGGGAAGGAGAATCAGCACTTCCATTTAATTTCTAATTTGAAATTAGAATTAGAATTAGAATTAGAAAATGCTGTCCCTTTCTTCTTTCCTCCCCAACTCAATAAACTGTTTAGATTCCTATGTCACCAGAAAGTAGAAGTTCTCCATTGTCATTGTTATTTTTAAAAAGGCAAAAATATGTTTCCATGTTATGTTGGCTGCTTTAAGTGAAATTATATTTTCCATTTTTCAGTGTAACATAAATAGTTCACCTAGCACTTATACCATGCCAAGCCCTACACAAGAAAGGCAACAATGAAGACAGAAAACAAATTAAGACAGACCCTCTTCTCCAGTATTTTATCAAATTTATCATATTTATAATATCAACTTCATTTGAAAATTAATAAGAAAAACAATTCTTACTATCAATTAAAAGTGACTGAATTCTGCAAATGTAAAAGCAGTCTATTATTTAAATGTTAATCTTCCTAAAGTAAAAGCAAAATTTTTAAAATTTAAATTGAAGATTTATTCCTGCTCCCCTTTTTATATCTTACACTGCTGTATTGTGCCACATGTATTTAAATACTTTGTCCAAAAGTGTACGGACACATAATAAGTATGTTTAGTTGGACCTTTTGTTTTCTTACTGTAATCACAGTTGGTACTATGTTAATGTTACTTTTTCATAAGGAAATCATAAAATAATCTTCAAGTCTACTCTTGTTTACCTTTCTCTTCCTCCCCCCCCTTTTTAAAGTAGGATAACAAAACATTTAAAACCATTTTCCTCTCTCTTCTGTCTACACTATGGCCATTGAATGGTTAAAATAATTGGTGAATTACCAATATGTCTAACAATTTATATTCCTTTCTGCCCTTGGACCTGGCACTGATCTTCTACTCACTACTCTTGCTATATCAAGATTTTTATTGAAAACATGTATTAAGAATTTTTAAAAGTACACATATGGATTCTTTTTTTTTTTTTTTTTGCAGTACGCGGGCCTCTCACTGCCGTGGCCTCTCCCGTTGCGGAGCACAGGCTCCGGACACGCAGGCCCAGCGGCCATGGCTCACGGGCCCAGCCGCTCCGCGGCATGTGGGATCCTCCCGGACCGGGAGACAAACCCGTGTCCCCTGCATCGGCAGGCGGACCCCCAACCACTGCGCCACCAGGGAAGCCCACACATATGGATTCTTAATAGAGATTTGTTTCTAGTCCAACATGGACACTAAATTATTTTGCTGTCAAACCAGAGTCAGAATCAAGAGAGTTAACTTTTTAAAAATCATCTCATGTCAGAAGAGTTTCATACCAACCAGGAAAAAGGATGTTATCTTTCAGGTTACAATCTAAAAGTCAGCAATGCACAATCTTAGCTATTGTTCACTCTGGCAAATCACCACTGACTGGATGGTTTACAACAGGCTGGTAATTATATAAAGGCACATAAATATTGCTAAAAATTTCAAATGTCCACCTGCTGGAAGTGGAACCACATGTGCTATAAAAGTAGAGCAATCATGATCACTGGCCAACTCCAAAGGCAAATATTTGGCTAGTAAGGCTGCCTGTTCACTAGTGTTAGCATTCACTGATATCAAATAAACCATATCCACAACAGCGACTTCCATTTAAGTGATTGTTAAGAAGTCTGATGAAGTTAAACTGAGATATGATGATTGCAGAATTTTAATGATGGAAGGAGTCAATAGACCTGTTATGAAACAGCTGTGTATGTTGGCAATGTTTGCCAGTGGGACTGCCTGGCCCCATGAGTTGCATGGTAATCTTAGGGTTGTGTCCTAGGGTAGCAGATTAAATCACGAAGAGTGAGACAGTGTGGACCAAGGAAAACTGGCATTTATCACGTGGCTATTATAAAATAAAGCACTGAACTAGATACTTTCAAGTACCATATTAATTTGCTTAGTATTCTCATTAATGCTGTAAATTTTATCATTGCTATGTTTTTCACCCATGAAGAAACAGAAGCTGTGAAGGATTAATTTTTCCAGGGCCACTCAAGTGGGAGGGGGTTGGATTTGAATCTAAATACTTGTGATTAGAGAACACATCTGAGCCCTGCTGTGTGCCATTCCACAGGTCACTTAATTTTTCTGAGACTCAGTTTCCACATCTCTACAATGAGTTCCAAAGATACTTCCATGTTATTACTTACTCCTGATTCTTTTAATTTCGTTGTCTTCTTTCTTATGCCTTTATAAATGTATGGTGGCGGGCTGCTTAATAGAGATAAGATGTATTAATGCTACAAAGGGAAAAACCATTAAAGAAAGGGGTTGGTTAGCTACCTTCACCTCAAGTTAGAGTTAGGTCTCCATCTGCAGAGAGAAGACATTCTGTCAGTGCTCTAGGTTCAGCGACTAAATCCAACGAGAAGATTATCAGCCATTTTATTCGACATTTATAATCTGCTATCAGTTTGTTGTGAAGCCCACAAACACTTATTGCGTGTGGGCTGTGTTACCTCATCTACAGTGTGCAAATCAGGGACTACTGGTTTAATACAGAAACAGTATTTATTACACAGGGTTGTTCTGATAATTAAATGTATCAATATATGTAAAACACTTAGAACAGTATCTGGTATGCAGCATGATCTATAAAGTACTATTTATTTTTATTATGTTGGATAATGTACCCCTTCATCCATGAAACCTATAGAACATTATATAATTCCTGGCAGACAATATTAACAATATTAACATACCTTTTATTTATTTATTTTTGGTCTAAGAACATTAATTACTGAGTATGCAAAATACATCCAAGAACATTTTCAACTTTTCTTCTCTTCTATCTAGAAAGTTCAGAATGTATTATCATTGTTTCCCAAAAGTGACCAGAAATAATTCTTTTTAAAACTATGTAAACAAATAAAGCAGTATTCAAAACAACTTTATTAATATCATGTCCTACTTATCAAGAGGCAGAAAAGCATAAAAAATTGCTTACAGGCAATTGGGATTCAATAAATATTTACTATAAGAACAAATAAGTATATAAATGAATAATTCTTTAAAAAGAAGACATGATCCCAGTAGTAGTAAAGCATTCAAAACAACACAAAATCAACTAGAAAAGCAAAACCCCAACTTTAATCAAAAACACTAAATCTGAAGCACAAATACTAAATTCTCATAAATACATTGATGGAAAATAAAAACTGTAGAATATATTAGCTAAGGAAATTTTCACAGAACTTCACCAAAGAAAGTGGCTATTGTAGAGGAGACTTAAGGAACTATCCAAATGGGTTATCACTGAAGTGAAAGAACTATGGTCCACACCTCCACAGTCAATTTGCCCAAATTTTCTGATGAACCAATGAGTCACTAGCAAGCAAAAGAAATAGAAAAGTGTGTCAGAGGGCTGCTACATTGCCCACACGTAAGTCTTCCTCTTGGACGAGAAGGTAATCTGTATGTTCCCTAAAATCTGTCAGTGTTTTAGACACTAACTTCCCAGGTAGAAATAGCAGATACCATCTAAATTCCTTTGCTTTGATGGGAAAGGTGTGATTTCCAAAACCATAATCTCTCTCCCTGAGGTACTGTTCACTCCTCTGAACTCTGTCTCTTTCTTATTCACCTACTGTTGGGCTAAAACGTTTCTCTGTCACCAGTCAGTTTCCAGGTCTCCACTTATCCTTCCCTCTCCCCAAAGAGTCACAGTGAGCCTTCCTTTGATAAAACTCAGAAAGGAGGAAGCTTGGCTCTTCTCTTGAGCTTGGCAATGAAGTCTTCGGTTTCCTTTCTTGACAGCAATTATATCTCTGGGAAATTAAGTCTCTTTGAGAAGAAACTAGACAAGCATACTGTTGATTCTGGAAAGCCAAGAAACCACTCTAAGTTAGGATTTTCACCCCAGTCTTCACAGTGCTGAAGGGAGCACCCACTTCATGCCCAGAGTCAGAAGACCTGGTTTCTGAGTCGTCAGCTGACTCCACAGGGAGAACAGATTATACTTCTTAATCTCTGCTCTGGGTTTCCCCCTCAGCCAAAAACAGGAACCAGAGGTTTTCTTCAGTTTATATTTAAATAGTTTTATTACTCTTAACACTTCCTTGTCTTTACTCTGGAGAAAATAACAGTACAAGTACTTTTTCCCTCTTCTGTATCATCACTCTCCACCACCCCACATGCCAACTGTTTCCTCTCATGTGCCCTTGAGATAAATTCAATTTTTTTTTTTTTTTTTTGCAGTACGCAGGCCTCTCACTGTTGTGGCCTCTCCCGTTGCAGAGCACAGGCTCCGGACGCGCAGGCTCAGCGGCCATGGCTCACGGGCCTAGCCGCTCCGCGGCATGTGGGATCTTCCCGGACCGGGGCACAAACCCGTGTCCCCTGCATCGGCAGGCAGACTCTCAACCACTGTGCCACCAGGGAAGCCCCGAGATAAATTCAACTTTGGAAACTAGTCAGAATATGGGTCATGAACACAGTTGTAAGAAAGCTTACTGCTGAGCATTTTCTGTTCCATTTCATGGTTTCTTGCCTCCTCTCCCAGTTGACAGGTAAGCAATCACAATGAGCCTGGACACCATACTGACCAGGATCACCAGGAAGATCAATAAATCCCAGTAAATTCAACCCCCCCTCCATTCCCCCAGACCAGTCCCCACAGTGCAGACCATGCCGTTAGAGCTGAGGGATCGTTATACCGGGTAAGAATTTTCTTTCATGAGAACTAATAATCAGGTATCTGAATACTAGCTTAACAAATGAACTCATTTGCGTATATCTGACATGATATAAAAGGAACCTGGGTAGAATTATAAAGCACATCATTATATTGCCAGATGTATTCACAGTGCTACGTTGAAATCATATTCATAACAATGCACAAATTCTGAAAGGTCTTTTAGATTCTTTGGGTAAAAAAACAACCACACCATCCTAAAAGATGCTGACTTTTTATCAGGGCAGGAGATCACTGGCAAATTCAAGTAAGCATATGAATCTCCTGTCCTATGCTCCCTTCTCCGAGACTAGAATATGCTGTATATGCTACTGCTCTATTACCCTCATGTCCTTATGATCTACTATGTAATCCACACAACCCGTTTCCAAAGTATATGCTAATAAAATGCTAAGAGCTGTCGAGGCACAAAGCATAAGAAATGTCCTGACCAACTTTACTACTAATTTCTCTTTCCTTTCAAGGCAGAAACTGCTTTCTTCAGCCTCAGCCTATTTTAGCTAGATGACCAGTTCAGAAAGCGTTATTGTAAAAATGCAGTTTTTCACAATGATGCTACTTTCTCTTCATGCTTCACCTTCAGCTGCACAGGCTCCTGAAGACGGGGCAAATCATACCAACAAGAAAGGTGCAAAGCTGCTATTCTAATAAAGATCTTAGCCTCATGGAATTTCATGCTGTCTCTAACTTAAAATTTCCCTCAGATAATTCTGAGACAACAAAGAAATTGTGGTGTGTATATGTAGTATTAGAAATGTAGTAACTTAAAACTTTCTTAATATGCTGGCTCCCTTTCTGGTCTTATAGAGCACTTCATAATCCAAAGGGGGAAGGAAAAAAAAGGAGAGAGAGAGAATTCAAAGTCTAATACAAAATTTAAATGACCTAATAAACCCATTCCTCAAAACAGCATATCTCGTTTCCCTGGAAGTCTTTTACTTTCCTAGCACTATTCTGGTCCATGTGGGACTACCCAAAATCGTTCTAGAGTGATAGATATGTCATCTAAATGATCTTTTATATTAGAACTTTCAAACGGTCTTTATCAATAAAGGCAAGTTCTGTTTCAACCATTAGGTATGACTCTGATCAGCCAAATTATTAACGAAAGAGTGAATGCCAGCAACACACTGTAGCTTTCTGTATCTCTCTAAAATGTAAGTCCAAACTATCTACCTCTTCCTCTGAAACCACCACCTCTGCTCAACTAAAGTAACCATCCTATAAACTGCCCTCTGACAATCTCACAGTCACTTCTCAATTACTGTCATCAGGTAAATTAGCCTCATAAAAGATGTTAATTTCTGTTTCTAATTATCACCTACTTTCTGATTATTCCTATCTAGAATGAGCTAGAAAGGAAGACCCATTAAAGTAAACCACTTAATTACTTTCACTGTCCCAGGGATATATGAGACCTTAAAAGGAAAAAAAAAAAAAAAGTCAAAGGCATTACTTTCAAAGAGAAAGCATCAGCCAATAGCAAAGGAACAAATGATTTTTAGCATATACAGGAAGGAGAACAACATTATCACTAACTTTTACTGAGTGCTTACTATAGAGCAGTCTCTAGCTAAACACTTTATACATATTGTTTTAATTAATTTTCATAAAATTCTATGAGTTAGGTACCATTAACATCTCCAATTTAGAGGTAAGGAAGCTGAGGTCTGGCAGCTTTGTTACTTAACCAAGATCAAAACAGGTAAAAGTGTCAGAGTCGGGGCTCTCTCTTACAGCATACTGGGGTACTCCAAGAATGATAAAAGTCTTATAGTCAGTTTTCAGTCACAGTGAAAGGATATTGCCAATAATTCTACAAAAGGAGGCAACAACATAAATATCTAACCTTGAGCACCCCAGAACCACACCCTTAAATCTGAAGCCACAGTATGATTTTCTTTACACTTTAGTATTTATAACAAGATATTCTGTCTATCTTAATGTAACATTATCACTGCACAATTTTTATAACTCTTCCAGACTTTTTAAAGGTATGTCCCAAACAACCGCATTTCTTCCAAAGCATTTGCAAACATCACAAGGTAATTACTTTCAGTACATCAGTCTGAAAAAAAGCCTGCTCTATCCTTTTATAAATTACTAATGTAGGAAAATTCTTTTCACTTAAGAGAAAAATCAGAATTTTATTTTCTGCAGAGGTGTCAATGATCCCATTGCAAAGTACTGGCCAGAGATTTACATACTGGTTTAGAAATATTCAATTAACTATGAGCACTGCAAATTCCCAAATTAATTATAGAATCATCATGAATCTTCTCAAACATTCTTCTAAAGAGAACATTTTAAAAATACTTAAAACTATCCACGTGTGTTGTTAACCTCTGCAGAAAAGCTATCAAAAGAAAGAATCAAGCATTAATGTTTGTTCTCCCCGAATTACTTAATCTACTCTAACTACTTACATATTTCTATAGGATTAAAGTACGAAATATGCAGGGAGATTATTAACCTTGCTATATAATAACAACAAAAAGTGATTTTCAAAGATTTTCCTAAAAACTATTTGGTGAGTTAAATACTGACCATAAGCCAGGGTAAAATATAAAGACTGATTTTTTTACCATAACCATTTTTATATTAAATTTTCTTTTTCCTTTACTGGAAAAGGAGGAATCCACCAATCACTCCCCACTTGACTAATAATCACTCTACAAATAGGCAAAGGCAATGTTATCTATATTTTATAGAAGCACTTTAAGCGAAGTCAATAATGAGAGTACACACATACACCCATGGCCTTCCCCCTCACAGATTATAAAAATTTCTAGACTGGTGTAGTCTTAATTCATAGCACTAAGACACTTTCCAATTAAAATGCCCCCATATTAAGGGTATACACGATATTATATAAATTGTTGACGTCCTTAACTTTTATTTTGGTTTTGGTTGTTTTTTTAAGGTTTTATTTTTGTAGAGCAGTTTTAACTTCACAGCAAAATGGAGAAGGTACAGCGGTTTCTCATTACTCCTGGCCTCCACACATGCACAGCCTTCCCCATTACCAAGATCACTCACCACAGTGCTGTATTTAGCTGGATATTTTTTTTTATGATGAGAAAACAGTACTTAGCTACACATGAATGCTTATGCTTTCTTAAACTAATAATAAAAGTAGCATGTTGCATTTTAAAGGCTAGAAGGAACCTTAGTGATCACCTTATTCAAGCTCCTCATCTTAGAGAAAGGAGGCAAAGGCAGGTAAATAAGTTGCTGCAAGTCACAATGTTAAGGGGCCCCTAAACCTCTGAGACTATGATACAGATCTCCTGACTCTCATAGTTTTAATTTCCCGGGACCATAGCATGCCCCATAACTTTCAACTGTACATAATGCCTTCTAAGAGTAATTAGAAAAATGCAAATCAGGCTGATGTTAGCTATAACTACCCTGCTGACCACCTTACTCCTATAGTTAGTGGGCCAGCTACTTCGCTGAGAAGAAAATTTACATTGAGTTTTATGCCCATGGCTGTCCCAGTGGCCCTGGTATGCTCTCTTAGGCAGTGTGGGCTCAGAGGACCCTGAGGGGAGGACAGGGTGCTGGAAAACAAGAAACCAAAGAGACACAAGGCTGAGAACACACCACTATAATCCGCAGCACACACAAAGTCAATGTACTTACAATGAGCCACACATGCACCCGGATGTGTTGTGTGCATGTACCTGGGAAAATACATTTAAGCTGGAGACGTATATGACATATTTGTAGGGATATTTTCATTTTCTTCAGCTCTCAATCTTATCAAGCAAAAGCCTGGGGACAAGTATATACCACTAAGCAATAGCTATTGCACACTATGTGGGAACAGGCAATCTTTGATCCATCTCAAAAAATCTTAGACTTGTAAATGACTTAACCAGTAAGGCTTAACCCTCGTTGAAGATTCATATTATCTGAGGAGCTTATACAAAGCACTAATGCCTGGACTACATCCCAGATCAATTGCATCCGAATTTTTAAGAGCGAGGTCTAGGCATTGGTGCCCTTCTTGTCCCTGTGATGCCAAAATACATGTTACATCTCTTTCAATGACTGAATCAACAAACATGTTTTTAAATACCTCCTTCACAGAGGTATGATAGGCATCAAGAATATTAAAAAAAAAAGAGAGAGAGATAAGATGTATTTCTTACCTTCAAGTAGGGGAGCTTTCTAAAATGATGTTTGTATTTTTCACTGTCAACTTTACATTTCTACTTTGTTTTTTTGTTTTATTGTTTTTCCCATGATTAATGACAAAATTCCAACACCTCCCCCATCCCACCCTCACAAACATACACAAAGGTCAGAGCCCCCTTGCTCACCACAAGAAGCACTTCTCCGGACTGACACGGATCCATTAATTAAATTGTCAGTTCCTTTGTTCAAACAGGGAAAAATCCATTTAACCACATCATCATCTAACCCACATTAGCTTTAATGTATAGTGTGCCCATTAAGGTACCATTCAAGGGTTTTTTATAAATATGGAGCAGAAATCTAGATATGCTAATGCAAACTATCTTCTTCTGATCACTCTTCTTACTTTACCAAATTATTAAGTAAGGTCAGTTAGGTTGACACAGAAAATAGTGAAGAGAGTTCTTTCATTGATATGACACAACAATTGCCGGGTAGAGTCTCCATCCAACGCTATCCTTCCACACAATTATCTTAATGTACTGATTCTCTTACTAATTAGCAATTTTACCCATAAGTACAGACTCTGAAACAGGCAAACAAGCAGAAAAATGTTATATACCTACACATAAAGTATTTTCTTTACATTAAATAAATCAAATAAAGCATAAATCTCCTTTCACTTCTTTTTGTCCATATAATGAGCTCCTGCAAAGGAAATACTATTTCTATTTCTCTCTCTTTTTTTTTAATGACCCAATACTTGATTAGTAAATGAGAAATTACTATAGTTCACAATTACATTTGAATTTGGGAGTTTTTAATGTCAACAGGAATTGAGGTTTTTTTATATTTAAAACAAAAACTGAAATGACTTCTGAGGGCTATGAAGGAAAGAAAAAATTTCCTCTTAAACTTTCCTCATGAACTACTTTTTCAAAACCAGCAAGCAATTACTATTTAACATATAGCAAAGTGCTCAACATACAAATGCACATAAAATCCAGTTTACTGTGCTAACCTTTGTGCCTCAGTCTCAGAGTTAATCTAAATTCTAAATGCCCAGCTGCACAGGCTAGCAGGCCAATGACCCTCAATTTCTCACAATTCAAATAATCATTAAACAAATATCTTATTTAATCACCCGAGAAAGCCAGCTTGAATACCTACAGGAGCCAAGCGGACAAAACAACTCAATGTGTATATATATGGAGGGAAGAGAGGATAGAGGAGGCAAGATGGGGTTCTGGCAATAATGCCCTTACTAAGAAGATGCAGCCCTAAAAGTCAGCTTTTATGTGAAAACTTCTGAATCCTCCATGTTGGAAACTAATGCAAACTATTTCTATTTCTTTGTAGGCCAAATAATTCTCTCAGAGCTGGGAGGCTGCCTTCAGCCTGCTACATCAGCCTGCTGATGTAGACGATAAAAAGAAAGATAATTCAGGAGAGGAATAAAAATTCATATTACTACTGTTTTCCACAAGCCTTCTGTTGAAATGTGTTTTCTTGTAGTCTATATCTGTCAACTCATATGCAGTAATGCTTTAGAGTCTGCTTTCTTCAAGATTTCATCTTGAGTTTTTCTAACGTATTTGGTCTGAACCCCTAAAATGTTCCAACAGATACACAGCATAGGCAGAAAGAAGACTGACCCTTTCTTTTTCATTTATTTTACTGAAGTATAATTGATTTACAATGTTGTGTTAATTTCTACTGTACAGCAAAGTGATTCAGTTATATATATATCTACATTATTTTTTATATTCTTTTCCACTATGGTTTATCACAGGATATTGAATATAGTTCCCTGTGCTTTACAGTAGGACCTTGTTGTTTACCTCTTTTTTTTTTTTTTATGAATGGTGGCGATTCAGAGAATGGATAACTAAACATGAATCACTTGGAAACATGAATAAATATAAACAGTGAGATTTTGCTCACTCATGCTCTCTGTTTTTGTCACATTTCGGGGGAGAAGCTGAATGAAAAGTAAGGAGAGGCTACGATCACACCAGATCAACAACAGATACACAAACACTGCCTCCAACCCAACATAACCCATTTCACAAGATTCCAAAAGAATAAAACTCAACTATCTGACAAACTTCAATGGTCAACTGCTCATAAAATAGAGAAGGACTTAATTATGTAATACAGGTGAATAAATCAAAGGAAGAGACATATATAAATATCTCTACAGTGATACAACTTGCATGTTCTACCTGGAAAAAGAAACCCTGTGTTTTTACAAATGTATTTGTGACAGTATACAGGAGGGAATGTGGAATTTACATGTTACCTCTGCCTGTGGATGAATTACCTTGATATCCACAAAGAGAAAGGAGAATAATTTTATACTTCAATAAGTCTACTTTTTTTTTACCAAGTGCCTTAGATAAAAATTGACAATTCCACACTGTTTTTAAAGCTTCTTGACTCCTTTCATTTACTGTACTTTTCAGCAAAATCCTGTATTTTCTTTCATCAGTCCCCATACTCTTATTTCTCTCCTTAAACTCTGTCAAAATACATAAAATCATTAATAACTAAAAGGAGGAAAATAACAGTAATAGTTACATACATCCCTACACTTTTATGATTTATATGTAGTATCAAAAGCATTTTAAAAAGTAAATACAATTATAAGGTAAATATACTTTTTCAATAAAGTTATTAAATTCAGATATAGCCCTGGTTATGTGATAGTTACTAACATATTTTAAAAATTAATTTCACTATTATAAATTGAGTGACTACTTAAGGTGTCTCATTTAAAACCAAGTGTTATTAACTCAGTCTATACAAACCACAGCTTAAGGACAAAATTAAAATCCTATCACTAAGAACTACCTAATGAAATCTCAATGAAAAGTCAGGGTTGGTTGGGAATAACCTGAAGAAAATGTCTTTACAGCAACAGACTCAGAGACAATACGATGAGAAATAAGAGTAAGTCCACAACGAAGTCTTCCAATTGAACCTGAGTCTAACCAGTGAAAGGATTTAAATTGGGAGTAATTTGTATCAAACACAAACACATTCACAGAAGAAAAGTAAGAGAACAGATATTCTGAAAGGAGGGAAGAGATAGTAAATGCTCAATAATTGTTGGTTACTGACGTCTTCTCTCATCTATAGGATCTGACCTTTCCTTCAAATAAGCCAAATGCTTTAAGAATACAAGAAACCCATGTACCACATCACTGCCCCTGGCTGTCCTTTTCAGACTACTGATCAGGCTACCATGTGAAGTCAGATAAACACCTTCTTACAAATCTGCCTCTGCCCTGGGGCTTCACTGGTTACCTAGGGATGAAATAATATGTATGCACGTAGATTTCCACACCCACATACCAAGTGCAAGGGCTCTAGAAAATGGAACTCAGTTGCCTGTTAGAAAAATATTAGTGGATAATTCACATAATGCACAGAATATACATTAGGTATATCAATAGAATAAGTTAATGGCACACTTAACAGCTGAATAAAATTCTACCTCTGTTAAACCAAAAGGTTTTCATAAGTCAATGTAATACATAATATGTATGAATTATCCATAAATGTGAATATTCAATCACTATTTATTCGGGACCTAGGAATTGCTAGGAATTGTGTTACATACTTGGGATAAAAATGTCCCTGTACTTCAGGTGCTCATAATCTAGTGGGAAAGACAAGTAATCAAACAATCACAGTGCAGAAACTGTGCTATGGTGCCTGCTTTGAGGGCCATAAGCACAAGGTTTAATAATGGAAGTACTTGAAGCTCATGCTACACTGAGACTGGAAGAGGAAGGTGTAAGGGTATTTGAGGAATGGTTTCTTAAGGAGGTGACATCTAATCTAGCAATCTGGCAAAGAAGTGGAGGGAAGTGTGCTCCAGGCAGATGGAAGCCCATGTGCAAGACTGAAGCAACAGTGGTCTGCTGGAGAAGCAAATAGAGACCCAGAAATAGAAGGAACTTGGACTCTATCCTTTAAGAAAAAGGAAACCACCGAAAGATTTTAAGCAAAAGAATAATATGCAAGGCTACTTCTAAATGGCATACATCAGCTACTGAACTGCCTCATATTGCCTTTACATTAAATACTCAACTAACAGCTAAATCCACATGACATTTAAAATCAAATTCCAATTAATCATTTAAAGTCTTACCCCCACTTCTAATTAAGTAATTAATTGACCCAATAAATATAAATATTTTCTGAAGGTGGAAGTGTGTTTTGAAGAAAAAAGAGAAAACATTGAGAACTGGGGTGGGAGTGCACAGTCAAGATGAACAAAGGCACAGAAACAGGGATACAGGAAAGCACAGGGCCTGTTCTGGCAAAGCAAATAACTGAAGCTCCTTCTAACAGCAGGATGATTTCAGTCTCAGGAAAAAGTCAGCACAAAAAATGATAAGGTGGAATGGGAGATAAAATGCCTTTAATTTCATTCAGAAGCTAATGGAGAACAACTATAGTTTTGTAAACTGAAGAGTGACAAGCTGCATGAGAAAACTGCAGTCAGTGTAGGAGAAACCCAAGTCATACAAGAACATTTTTAAGGTGTTTTTTTTTAACATTTTCAGTTTAAATAAATAGCCTCCTCTTTTCAGGGATACCTGAAATGGCCTGGATTAAATCGATATGAAGGAGAGAAAAAATCTATACATTTTCATTAGTTAGTCAATATTCAACTAAAGCAAATGGGAAAGAGACATTACCCCTTTTCTGTAAAAATATCTGCACGGTTAATCATCAGAGGAAGAAATCTTAGAAAAGGAGGCAAGACTGTCACATTTTAGTGATTACGTGCTTCAGGTGGTACATGCTGACTAGTGAGGCGTCAGCAATCGTGGTGGGGGGGGGGGAGAATTCTGAACTCTCAGTTCTTACTCTGACTCCATAGTGACCACAAGGCTGGCATCAACTCCAACACACAAAACCGCCTTCACCTACAGCGGTGCCCTAGATATGCCAACACCACTATAGAGAGCTGCAAGACAGAATCAACAACACACAGATCATCACTGCAATCATCTGACTCTTCCTGAATTAAAGATAATAAAATTTCAACCTTATCTCCCCTCCATACCTAGACAAACCTAAGGAAGATTCAAATCCCATAATATCCTAATAGCATATCATTTACATTAATGTGCTGAGGCAACAGGCTTAACATATGTCACACATATAAGTAACACACCTATGAACCAAAGGTCCAAGACATGTGTGTATTTAAGACATCTTCCTTAAACAGCTATGGGACAAAAGCCAAGGGCATTACCATGATTTGATTTCTATGTCATGTTCATGAACCCAATCTTGGCACTTGTTTCTTTTAACTGAGTTGGCTTATGGGACTTCCTGCTAAATATTAGCTGCCCAAAGTTCATACACATTATTTGTTCAACCCAGGAGCAAACTGCTATAAAAATGATAGGAGGGCAGTCACCACATTCATTTATTTTGTCTACTACTACCAAATTAGCATTTTTCATTTTTATTGTTACCTTTTAGCAATGCTAAATCCTGCCTTCAAAAACTCTGCCAAGAAGATGGAGCATCTATGCTGTAAGATTCCATAGTCACCATCCTCTCCAACTCAAAATCCCTCTACTTCCTCAATTCCCTCTCCACTCCCTTCTCTGAGTTTTAAGCATACTTCCTCTTTGCCAAGGTGAATCTTCTGCCCATTTTCTTGAAAGTGCCTCACTGCCCTCTCTAGCAGTCCATTTTTTAAATCAATTAAGCAGAAGAGTTCTCTTACATTTTCAGATTCTCCCTGTGGATTGGCTCTTTTCTTCTTGCTACAAAAAGTCTCAGGCCTCCCCATGCAGGAAGGAAGGAAGGAAGGGAGGGAGGAAGGAAGGAAAAACCTTTCCTCTGATTCTGTTCCTTTTCAACACAATACCTCCCCCTCCCCTCTGAATGCCTTGAAAATGAGACTGCCCCAGCCTGCTAATTCCTCACTTCCCACCCACCACCTCACCTCCGCGTACACTGCTTAAGCCATCTCTACTTCACTTGAAATGTTCTCCTAACTCCTCACTTTCCTATTTTTCCACACACCCACTGCTCTATCTGCTGGCAAGTCAGAAACTTAGGGTCATCCAAGACCTATTCAGTTCTGTCACCTTATGCCTGCAGTCAGTTACTAAGGTCTTATATTTAGCTGATATTTCTATTATTTGTCTCAAATATACCTCTCAGTGCCAGTACATTACTTTGGGTGCTTTTAAATTCCACCTAAAATATGGTGAAACCCTCCTAACTAGTCTATCCACCTTGATCAATCCATTGTCTACAACATGCTATAATAAATTTTTCCAGACACAAACTTGACCACTCCTTACTTACAATTTAGACTACAATGTGCCCCACATCCTAATGGTAGAATAATCTTCCAGAAGCCCAGCAGCAATCATGTGACTATGCTGCTCTAAATCTTCACTAACTCCACATTCTCAAGTGAATTAAGTGCAGTCTTCTTAGTTTGTTATTCAAGGCTTTGCACAGTACAGCCCCAAACTATCTTTTTAAATCTATTTTTCTCTAACTTATATTCTAGAATTCAAATAAACAATATTAAATTGTTATTTCCATTGATGAAGGTGATTACAGGATAAAATGTTATTCATTCTTCCCTCTCCTATCCAACACAAAAGTGACATTAAACAGAGAGACTGTTCAATAACAAGCATTCAATGCACAACCCACAGAATCAATAACCTAATCGAAAGAAGAAGAAAAAAAAAAAGAGTGTAAGTTCCATGCAAACAGGGAATTTTGTATATATTTATTTTTACTGCTTTATTTTTTTTTTTTTAGCTGCTATATCCCCAGAACCCAGAAAACATCTTGGTATTAACAGGCACTCATTAAGTTGGATTGTTGGAAATGCAGGCATGCTGTGGTGCTAATCCACTTTGCTTTACAGCTGGGAAACACAGAAGGTACAAGTAACAAGGTACGATAACATACAAGTATTTGTAAGATAAGTGTCTAAATACGGCAGTACTCCAGAAATGTGATGTCAGTAGAAGGAGGGCCTTTACTTATTAGCCAGTCTCTATGACTTGGCCACAGTTTTCTCCAAGAACACGTTAATATTTCATAAATTTTCATTTTCCCACAGTAATCTCCATGGCATAGAGTTAGCTGCTGAGGATTTCATTAAATGTGAGGAGGAGTTCCTACAAATGGAGTTAAGGGCACATAACACATAACATGAGACAGGAAGAAAAATACACTTCACGTGGTTCAGGGAACACTACATAGCAATCAAGTTCCTTGAAGAATACTGTGTAAAGACAGCAGTTTTCAAAACAAAAGGTCAAAGTGAAAAGACAAGGTGCTGAATTTATAGTACTTTTATTATCTAACATCTGTAACTTTTGAAGTGGCTATAGATACTGCACAATAAGAAGCACTGAGATCTATGAAGAACACAGACCATTCGAATAGGTGCATATGCACTTAAACCACCATATGCACAGTTTAGAAGTACAGTTTGTTAGCTGTGATAAGTGTGCATCTCAATCCACTGCTCTATCACAAGGCACAGAGGAATGTCCACTATCAGTTACCAGCGAGGATGTTCAAACTGGGCTTCCTTTAAACTCAGGGATGAATAGGAAAGGCTCACTGCATAATGCTGTAAGTTTCTAAAAGCATGTTTACTGATACAAAGCAACTGCCTGCCAATTATTTGAGATGCACTATGTTAAAAGAGGTTCCAAAAGCCTCTTTCAAGTAGACCTTAGTCCATTTAAATGGACATACTAAGGTATATCTCCTAGAAATAGTACACCTGCCTACTGGCAAAAAGGACCCATCCAAATTCTTTAATACTCACTTTATTTAACTTCGTTTTTATTTCTTAATTTACAGGTTGGTTGCTCCAGTCCCTGATTCCCTACATCAGCTTTAACAATTGGATAAGATCCATTTTTAGTTAGCAGTAGCATTGTCATCTGCATTCAAATAAATCATGGCCAGAAGTCCTTTTTATAAGGTTATACTCCAAAATAGATTAAATATAGTGTGATTCTATGAACTTTTAAGAATAGTTCCATAAACTACATGTAAAAATCATTCTAATAATTTTTTGTTAGACCCCTTCATTATAAAACTGCCAACTTCCTGGCTTCCAAAACAGGAAAGGCCTGTGGTCTTATCAAATTTACTATAAAACTTACTCATTTTACCTATAACAAGCCACCCTTGCCTGTAAAAGTTATTTTATGGCTAAATTTATAAAATATAATATGCATTCTATTATAAAAATCAGACAAGGGAAACAGAAGTAATTCTGTACTTGAAAGGTATAAAAATAGACATGATTCTGTCAACATTAGTGATGGCAGCTGGTTTTAGCCACTGGCAAATCTACCTGCCACCTCATATATGTGTTCCTCAAGGTTCCTCAGAGAATTAACTTCTCATACATGCTATTTTACAAACACCAGCACTCCCCATACATCTTTTCAAGTCCTCTAGATTTCTCTTTATAAAACTCCATATGTTTTCTAAACCTCAATAATTAAAAAGCAGCTTTAGTCAACAGTAATCTCATGATAAATACTAACAATTCGTGCATTTAACTAGACAGTTATATCTAGTATAATTAAAATCCATTTAACAGTTCTTTCTTTTATTCAACCAGTAAGAATTTACTGGTGCCAACCATGATTGGTAAGTTGTAGTTACCTATTTTCCCACATTACACCAACTAAAAGTTGAAGTTAATAGTTTACGTGTATATATGATGTTCCCTGTTTGTTCACCTTCTAATTGGAGAAAGCAACCATAAATTTAAAAGGTAATAAGCATTAACAATTTTTTCACGGGTAAGCCAATGGAGCAAGAATGAAACACAAATAAAAATGCCATAAATAAGGACAAAAACTGCAGGCCTGTAAGTTACTTATCTATCATATGTACTTACTGCTTTTTAATTCTGGCTTGAATCTGTCCCCTTTTGTGGGTAAGGGGATCTTATCCCTCCTCCCCCATCTTCAGACATTATTTGTCTTCCTGTTACTGCGTGAGTCAGCACCACTGGAAATGGACAGCTTCCTGCTGTTTATTAAGCGGAAAAGTCTCCCCATGGAATGATACACTGTAGCTAAAGCACAAACAAGGGTAAAAGATGCACCCAAAATGTTGTGGGAAAAATTAAACACACACACAAAACACAAATAACAAAAACACTGCGGCTAAACAAATGTTGACATTGTTCATTGATACGATTTACCTTTCTAAAACAAAAAGTTAAGACCCAACATACCGCTATTATCTTAGTCATTCCTAATAATAATATAATAATGTAATAATTATGAACTCACTTAATAATTAGGAATGACATTTTCTTTCTTAGTAGTTAGGCCTAATTTGCTTCAAAAAGACTTCCCTGACACCACACTCTACACACCTGAAAGTTAGGTTAGGTATCTTGACACTTGCCTGTGGATACCTCACTCTCTGTCCTTAGCCAATAATATAATAATATTGAAACTCTATTATTGGATTGATCTCCTCCACGACAGGGCTTCTAGTTCTATCATTCTAATGATAGCACTTAATAATACTACATACCACTTACTGAATGCCTTTAATAAACAGCCTGTCACATTCATTATCTCATTGAATACTATAACTACCTTATGAAGTATTATTAGTTCCATTTTACCTTTGAAGACATTTACCTAGAATTATAAGTAATTATAAGAATTATAACTAAGTAGCATTCAGGATTTAAACCCAGTTCTACTAAGCACCAAAGTCTGAGTACCTTCCAGAGACAGACTGCCTCATCCTATAATATACAAGAAGTATAGGATAATAAGGTAATCATATCAAGATTCATTTATCTTGGGACTTCCCTGGTGCTGCAGTGGTTAAGACTCCGAGCTCCCAATGCAGGGGGCCCGGGTTTGATCCCTGGTCAGGGAACTAGATTCCCACATGCATGCCGCAACTAAGACTTTGCATGCCACAACTAAGGAGCCCACCTGCCACAACTAAGGAGCCCATGTGCTGTAACTAAGGAGCCGGAAAGCCACAACTAAGGAGCCCATGAGCCACAAGTTAGGAGCCCGCCTGCCACAACTAAGACCTAGTGCAACCAAATGAATATTAAAAAAAAAAAAGATTCATTTATCTATTCAATAAAAGCTTATCCAAGAAAAATGTTTTCAACATTATGGAACATTAGCATACCTCTCTTTGGTACTGAGCCTTGTCTTAGGGAGGCAACACAACACAAAGATTATATAGTCCAACCATCTCGGTTCCAATCCCAGTTCCCCCACTTACTTCCCTGTGCCTCAGTTTCCTCATCTGCACAATGTGAATAATAACACTATCTACCTCATAAGACTAAATGTAAAGTACTTTACAAATAAGTATTTGTAAAGTACTTGAAATGGTACCTGGCAGATAAGAAGGGTAAGGTGTTTGTTAAACAAAAACACTCTCCACTGGTAGACTGTATCAAATCTGCTTAATGGCAAACTCTGTTGACAGCACAACATGTACTTTATTTATAGAGAAACACCTTGTAGCCCAGATACTTTTAAGCACTCCCTTAGGGCAAAGGAGCTAGTTTGGAAGGGTGGACAGTGAGCAAACTGTTCCTAGGTAGGAATGAAGAGCTAATAGCTGGGGTGAGAAGGGAGCAGAAGAGAAACTAAAGTGATTTCAGATGTTCTCCAAAATCGCATTTTCCAGGTTGAATTTAGATCATCTAAAGTAGTGTCAGATGTTAAGATCAGCCCTAGTTCAAAGTAGGCAGATTTTGTACATATTGTTTATGATCCTCCAACTGATCATTTAACTGATTTAAGCATGGTATTATTAGTTAATATTTTGAAAGTATAAACTGGCAATGTGTTACTTTCTAAATCAAGACTACAGTGTAACTTCCCAACACCTGTGGTAAGGGTTTCTATTACTCTTAGTTTCAAGAATTAATTAACACAATTTTTTTACTCAAAGATTCTATTTTTTAATAGAGAAAAATAATAATTAAAATTACTTATTGTATTAAGACAACTCACATTTATGAAACTAAATCAAGTATAAGAGATTATAAGATATAATAAGTAGTTTTATTTCCCCTCTTTTCAAAAATAAGCTTCAACTCAAACCTCTAGGGTCAGAATGAATAAAGGAGTAGAATGAAAGAATTCTTTTAGAAAAATGGTTAAGGATGCTACCACCTCTACAGGAATGACAGTACCTATCAACAATGCAGAGTAAAAGGGGAAAAAAATGATGAAATTTGAAAACATTCTGGACCAAGAAGCAATAGAAAGTTGGCTATTATAACCTAAATCTGCTTAAATTTATTTGAGTAAATTAGGCACCTGAAAAAAAAATTAAAAGCTTTATGTAATGAAAGTGCGGAATAACTCTTTAAATAGCACAGAGTAGATGAAAGGAGAACATTATAGATGAGAAAATGTGTTTAAGTTTCAGTCTGTTTTGCAGTC
Organism: Mesoplodon mirus; assembly: GCF_964341445.2. Lineage (NCBI taxonomy): Eukaryota > Metazoa > Chordata > Mammalia > Artiodactyla > Ziphiidae > Mesoplodon > Mesoplodon mirus. The sequence goes on along the minus strand of NC_138977.1, from coordinate 15,786,810 downwards.
TTTATTCAATTAGTATTGAAGGACATCCCAGCTATTATTTTACTACAACTTCCAAAATCTTCAATTATTTTATTTCAACTAATCAGATCAAAGATCTGTTGAATTATTCAGTAATTTAGGGCATAATTGATTCTGCAGGAATACTGAACCAACATTACTTTCTGACTTCCCAATTTTTCTTTAGAAATAACATTCTTCCAGTGTTTAAATATGCCTTCTTTCCTTTTTCTCTTAATCCCTTCTTCTATCTGCTATATTCTGGCATGAAAGACATGGACTATATAAAAAGAATACCTGATGTATTTTCCATATTAGTAAAATTCTTCAGAGGTTTTTTTTTTGCCTTTAAAGAAAGCCTTCCTTCCCACAAATCCAGTCTATATAATTCATTTAATGTTTCACTTAATAAAACACTTTAATCAAGCTAAAGTGAAGTTTCATTTAGATTATTACAAATCTAACAGGTGGTTTATTATATTTCAAGCCATTTTGAACAATGAGACAATTTATATCCAATAAGATGTGTGAAAATAGCATTTAAAGCCTTCAAAAATCAATCATTAATATCTCATTTTTATTTCTTAATCACAAGATGCTCAAAAGTTCGAAAATAAAACTGAATGGCCTCAAAGGTTAATTACATAACATGGCTCGCAGGCCTTTCATCTGATCCTATTTCCTCATTAGCGTCATTATGGCCTCTTCACCCTCTAACTTAACGGTATGTATTCCAGCCACAAAGAGCATCTCTCCCTGTTCTTCAAACTCTCCTCAGCCTTGACTCTAAGCTTCTGCACAGACTATGCCTTTACTTGCACGCGCCCCCTCTCTTGGTACCTCCTCATATAGCTAAATGCCACCTGTCCCTCAGGTCCTGTTCAGTTGTCACTTCTCATAGGACACCTTCCCTGACTCCTCAGGGCTACACGTAAGCATCCCCCCTCTGCTCCTACAGCATCTTGTTCTCTGTACTAGCTTACAGAAGTTATACCTTCTTTCAGGTCAAATCCTACAGGAACATGGCTGGAAACATGTGACAACCGTTCACCACCCACATTCCTACCAGCGTTCCCCAACTTTTCTGGCACCAGGGACTGGTTTCATGGAAGACAATTTTTCCACGGACTGGGGTGGGGGGATAGGGAATAGTTTGGGGATGATTCAAGCGCATTACACTTATTGTGCACTTTATTTCTATTGTTGTTACATTGTAATATGTAATGAAATAATTATACAACTCACCATGATGCTGACAGGAGGCGGAGCTCAGGTGGTAATGTGAGCGATGGGGAGCGGCTGTAAATACAGATGAAGCTTTGCTCGCTCACCTGCCACTCACCTCCTGTTGTGTGGCCCAGTTCTTAACAGGCCACGGACCGCTACTGGTCCGTGGCCCAGGGGTTGGGGACCCCTGCTATAGAACATCGCAAAGAAGATATAAGGCTGGGAAAAACACACTTCTCCCAAAGGGAAATTACTGCAAAGCTATTTCCACCATTATTTCCAAAAACAACAAAAGGCTTATGTAAGAAAAAGAGCACTATACCTTCAACGTATTGTACTTAATACTATTGAAAGTAAAACTAAAAAACCAAGGTCATTCCAAAATTTACCCAGAACTTAACAAAAGAAGTTGTATTTTTTCTTTAGACCAAAGACCCAAATTTTTAAATATTATGCAAATAATAGTCCACCTATCTATTTCTTGTAATTGCCTTTCAACCTTCTTTGCTGGAAGCTTGCTATGTAAAGAGGTCACATTTACATCTTATCAAGGTTTTGTATCAATGTTGTAGAAACCTGACCACATTAAACAATGAAGGAAACAAAAAGTACCTCCAAAGAAGGGCCCCCCTCTGAAACTTGTAACCTGAAACCTCTAGAACACAACCAAATATATAAGCAGTAATTTGATTCATGAGGGTGTCTTTAATTCACACAATCCGGAAGCATAAGTATCAACCTTTACATAAAGGAAGGTATACCAATTATTTTTTCTGAAGATTGACCTCTTTAAAATAGCATCAGTCTTTAATTCAAATTTAAATTCCTCTTATGCCATCTCAATCTTTTTCACTGAATTTTTTCACAGTTACACTTTTTCATTTTTCTTTATTATTCCTTTTTTAGTTCTTTTACCCCACATTCGTGGAGAAATATATGGTACTTTCACATACATTATCACCTGTCTTTTTTTTCTTCATTCACCCCATCTTACATTCATGTACCACATATTAATTAGACATCCACTGTGTACTAGGAAATGGGATTCCCCTTTTTAAAAACATATGATAGAGTTTATTTTTTAGAACAAGACTTTATTTTTTAGAACAATTTTAGATTTAAAAAAAAACAGAATGGAAAGTTACAGATGTCCCTCCTGCCCAGCCCCCCACAGTATTTCCTACTATTAACATCTTGCATTAGCGTGATATATTTGTTACAACTGAGCCAATATTGATACATTACTATTAACTAAAGTCCACAGTTTAGTGTTACTTTTTGTATTGTGTAGTTGTGTGAATTTTCACAAATGCATGTCATGTATCCACCACTACAATATCATACAAAATAGTTTCAACGGCCCTAAAAACCCTCTGTGCTTCATCTATTCTTGCCTCTTGCTCTCCTGTGCTCCCCCTGAGCCTCTGGGAATTACTGATGTTTTTATTCTCTCTCTAGTTTTGCCTTTTCCAGAAAATCATACAGCTGGAATCATACAGCACATAACCTTTTCAGATTAACCTCTTTCACTCAGCAATAAGCATTTAAGGTTTTTCCACTTTTTTTTCATGGTTTGATAGCTCATTTCTTTTTATCTCTGCACCAGTTTCTTTACACTTTCACTTATTGAAGGACATCTTGTTTGCTTCCATGTTTCGTCAATTATGAATAAAGCTGCTATAAACATTAATGTGCAGGTTTTTACATGGACATAAGTTTCCAACTTATTCTGGTTGAGGTAGTATTTTGATAAATACCAAAAAACATAGTTTGTTTGTTTCCTAACAGGACACCTGATTTTTTTTTTAATTTCCTAATTCCTGTCGACTTTTTCTTTCACTTGCCTTTAATTATGAATATTTAGATAACTAAGTATGTAAGAGTTTCTAATCATTCTTGTCTCTTCAGAGATTCATTCGTTATCCAGGATAAAGTGGGGTGCACATTCAATTCACAAATGCACACAATTCCTATTAAACAAAAAAATCAGCCACCACTTCTACAGAGTAGATATAAACAGCCTCGCAAAATGCTCAACGAAAATTAAATCAATTGTAAATGTGCACAGGACTTCACCTTTTTCCAATGACAATCCTCAGTCAAATCCAGTGAATGATATTTCTTAAGTACCTACTATAGGTAAGTCAGTAGTTGGCTACAAACAGGGTCTCTGCTTTTTACTGCTCAGTAGTTTGAGTGGTGAGAGTTCTCTCTATATCAATGGCACACAGTGTTCTCCTTAAACAGAAATTTCTATGAAAACTGAAGCAATAAGTCATAACACTAAGACACTGACTATATTTTAGTTTTCTAAGTCCTCTTCCTAATCTCCCTAGGATCCATCTTGACTTACCTTAAAGCCTAAATAAACCAGGTATTTTTCCCCAAGTCACAATGTTGAACCTGCCTAATACATAAAAATGCATATTTCTAATATGGAGAGAAACCCACTTCTTAATTTTTACATGGCAGTAAACAAAAAAGAATAAGTAAAAGCCATTACTAAAAAATTAAGAACAGTTAGGACTTTTACTTACTTTTTGAACTTTAAAGTCATGTTTTGGAATAAATTTAACACTGCAATTACTTTATTCTTTCTATACAATTGTTTTTCGTTAACGTATAGTTGATTTACAATGTTCTGTTAGTTTCAGGTATACAGCACAGTGATTCAGTTCCATATATATATATTCTTTTCAGATTCTTTTCCCTTATAGGTTATTACAAAATACTGAGTATAGTTCCCTGTGCTACACAGTAGGTCCTTGTTGGTTATCTATTTTATATATAGTGTTGTGTATATGTCTACACAATTTAAAAAGAACTGTAAGCTTATAACAAACTCAGCATTTTTAAAATATATTTTATTTAAATATTATTTTGTTTATAATCTCCCTGTCAGCCCTCCACTACTACCTCATTACTCCAAATTTGACCTCTCACTGGCCCTCAGAATTAGGTCCATTAACTGTCCAGAGAGAAATGTGATGCTCTCCATGGCACTCGCTCCACCATCTCCTGTCTGCTGTGGTTTAGAAATAACACCTGCTCAGAAATGGACCTCTCCATACAGACTTCAGGGCTCTTAAACTGTGTGCTTCCTGGTCTCTCTGCTATAAAGTGAATCATGCAAGTGGGCTATCAGCTTCCTTGTGTCCTGAGAGCCTGAAGGCCAGCCTTCTACCCATACCTCTGACCTGTGCTAGCAATGTCATAAGTAGGGTTTGCGGAAGGCGTCCCAGTTTCTGCCCGTGGTACTTTCACCTTCAAAGCATTCTGATTTAGACAATTATGTGGTCACCCTGGTCAAACGCATCCCCCCTGACTCACTGACTTTCCATATTCTCTACTGTCCCTTTAAACAACCACCCCTGCTGACACCAGCCCCTTCATGCCAGCAGCTGTCAAGCTTCCAGAGCTCTGACTACAAGAATTCTGCAGCCACTATTTTTATACACACTATATTCTATGAAGGAGTGATTTTTAAATGCAACAAATTTGTTTTATGAAAACTGAGTGGTTTCCCCATAAAGCATTTTTCCAACTAAAAAGTGTAATTAAAATGACTTGGACTTCCCTGGTGGTCCAGTGGTTAAGACTCCACATTTCCACTGCAAGGGGCACAGGTTCGATCCCTGGTCAGGGAACTAAGATCCCACATGCTGCACAGCGTGGGCAAAAAAAAAAAAAAAAGTCTTTCATGAGACTTAGGAGCATAACGTTCTTCTTGAATAAAAGAATCTCAAGCCATTCACCTTCTCACTAAGAGAAGTTTGTTCAATGTTCTAAAGTCACAATAGGAATTGTTGTAGGGAATTCAAGATTAACAGTAAAGCTGAGCCCCTGGAATTCAAGTCAATTTTAAAAAAAGAAGAAAGCATGGCCACAAACAATGCAATTCAATTTCATTTTACAGATGGCAAGGCCAAAAAAAAAAAAAAAAAAATGTGATCCAGGAGCCACAGAGGGATGAGTAAGAACAAGGCGGTAAATGAGTTCTGGGGAGTTTAATTAAGGGTCTGAAGAATGACATTTAGAGAACAGAATGAAGTAAGGGCAACAAAAATGCTTGAGGAGGTAGTGGAGGGGTAGGAGCAGAGAGAGAGCCAGGGAGCAGATGACCAGCAGCATCAGATACCTGATCATGCTGCACTGTATGGACAGCCAACAATCATTTAGAATTTCCATTAGTAAGCAGTGAAGAAATGCACTCCTGTGACTTGCGTGTGATAATTGCTAAAGGGCGAGTGCTGTATATAACTTGTTGTTTTGTGTCAGAATTAGTCTGGCCCATCAAAAGATAACTTGCAGAGTCATTCACCAGCTTCAAATATGCTCAGTTTGAAACCTGACTGAAACCAGCTGAGCACATGACATCACCACAGACTTTTTACTATAAAAAGGGCAGACTCTGTGAGGTCAGGTGGCAGAACTAAGCTCGGTGACCAGAAGCCAAGCTGGAAGAGGGAAGAGCCAAGGGAAGTTCAGAGGAGGAGAGACTCATTCCAAGAAGAAGCGAGGATGAGCAATTTGCTCAAGAGACAGCTGCAGAAGAGAAAGAACACAATGGAAATTTTCCTTTAAGGACTGGGGCTTCTGTCTCTCCCAAAGATGTAAATCTAAAGCAAACCCTTAAAGGAGAAACTGATGGAAGCTCTTCCAGGTTTTCAGTTCCTGGCACTGCATTAAACTGGGAATAGTACTCAGGTAGTCTTCCACTCAACATGTATTAATTGAGCACCTACTATGGATCAGGCAGTGTTACAGGAACTGGAATACATTAGTGAATAAAATGGACAAAAGTCACTGGATTGAAAGACAGTTAATAAACAGGCAATTATAAAACATGTCAAAAAAGCATTGCAGAGAAAATTAAGAAGAGAAAGTGGTTGGGTAGAGAGTGGTGATATTTGAGCAAAGACTTAGGGAGGTGGGGAGATCAGCCGTGTGGGAATCTGGGAGAAGAGCAGGGCAGGCAGAGGTAACAGCAAATGCAAAGGCCTTGAGCTGGGAGCATGTTTTCTGTGTTGGAGGAACATCAGGACAGCAAGTGCTGCTGCTCAGAAGGAACAAAGGGAAGCAGGCGTTTGACTGTGGACAAGTTAATTTAATTTAGACATGCAAGGGTTTCTGCTAGTAGCTGTATAAGAACGTGGGCTCAGGAAAGGGTTTGTTATCTCAAGACCGAAAAATTATAGCATGTTTTTCTGCCAAGGGGAAAGATCCAGTAAGGAGAGAAAACAACGATGCAGAAGACAGAAGAACTTAGCAGGGCAATGCCCCCCAGATAGGTAAAAGGGGGTGGGATCTAGTGAAGATGGGCCTGCCTTCCCTGGTTGTAGTGAAACTGAATGTGTACAGGCTACAAACTGATTTGGTCTGTTTACATTTTGTTAATGAAATTGTGTTGGCTATGAATGAGAATGAGTCAAAAAAACCTGTCGCAACTTTATGAAATTCTTAAGTTATTTAGGCTACGCACAGCTGGGTTTTAAACGAATCAAATGTAGTAACAAGAATGTAGTGAAACATACAACATACAACTCAGGTAGGAAAACAAACTCCTGTTCGTATTTAAATTTCTTTTCCTTTTCCCATCTTTCCACAACTTCGTTTTAATTTTATATAGCAAAATAATAATCTTCTACCCAGTCAGTGAAAACACTTAATACAACAAAGGCAGCCTGCCAGTCATCATGGGTGTTTCTTCCTGTACTAGGTTCCCAAATGACAAACCACGAGGAGGGAAACAGGAGGGGCAGAATTTGCATTCAACACACACTCAGATCTTACAGAGCCTAGAAGTACATCTTCATGGTCTTTCCATACCTACAAAAATTGATATTTAACGTTGACAGCCCTCCACCCCATACCTTTTCCTTGGAAGAGCTGGTCCAGATAACAAGAACATTTTATTATCTTCTCATCGATGACAAGTTTAAAAGTGACTTGGAGTTATTCTCTATGAATATAGGTAATCCCACTACCCAAATCATTTAAACCTGGCTTAACTGCTAACACCTATTTTGAATGGGGGTGCTTTTGAGCTCTGATAACCACTTCACATCCATCTGGTGGCAGCAAAGCCAGAGCTAGGGGGTGACAGAAAAACAACAGTTTCTCTCTCCTATCTGTGAAAACCATAAGACGGTGAAGATTAGGACGAGAGGGATGTGATGCATAGACCTCACTGGAATGCTACGGAGGGCTTACGTGCCTGAGGTATGTGTCTAGATCTCTCCCCAGATGACTGCTTCAAGTCGGGATAAACACACGGAAACGCAGGCCCCGAGCTCCCCAGGGCCTATTCGGAAGGAAGGGTATGCAGAACATTCTCTGTGATCTGACTGACTTCTGGGCTTCTCGAGCTCCTCCCATGTGGACCTAGTGTCTGACTCACACTTGCTCTGGGAGCTTCTCACTGACTCTCATTTCTTCTCTGACTCGATCACTGATTTTGCATCCCAAATAATTCTCTTGCCGATGGATATCCATAGACTGCTACTAGGGCAATTTAACATATTCGATGTGAGTGTTTAGCACCCTTAGCAAGCGTCCCTTCCTAAGCCTGCTGAGGTGCAGGGAACAAAATAAGGTTCCCACTCCTCACTCCAGAAGCATGGCTGGTCCACAGAGAGGACAAACCTGCTCCCGGGGAGGTCCTCAACACGTGGATCGTGGGCTTCTAAACATCTACTCAAACTCTGACGTTCGTAGAATCAGCTGTCATCATAAGCGTCTTTCCTTTTTACCTGTTTTTCATTTACTGGGTCAAGTATTATTCAGTTCAAATGTATTAAAATAAGGAGAAGTGATTTTTATAAGTTCATGCGACACAGATATCACATTCACCATCAAAACTCTTTGTTCATGCTTTCAAAAATTAAATCAAAACCTGCACTACTCAGATTTCACACACATTTTTAGCACTACGATTTTACAAAAACAGAATTTTCAAAAAAGACTTGAATTTCAAAGGGATGGCTTTTAAATACCCGGTTTTAACATTTAACTGATCAGCAGGATAGGTTCAGATAAAAGCAAGCATCTGGCCCTAACAGAGCAACTCATTTGGTGGCCTGAGGTAGCACAACACCTAAGCCTTCGTTTCTCACTAGTAAAAAGAGAGCACTGGCAAATACACTCACCTTGTGGCCTTCTTCAGTTGTACTGTTCAATGACTTCTTTCCACACAATGTTATAAATTATTAGTCTCCCAGCTTAGTAAATGTTATCAACATATACTGCAACTATTTTAATTTGTAATAAAAAAGGTAAGTAGTCAGGTGCAATACGAGTGAATTAATAAAATTGGAGTATTTTAAATGCAGAAAAAAATGCTTGCAGAGAAAAAGATCTAAGTAATATGGCAGATAATTCTTAAGACTGCTGCCTGGCTCACACTTCCTTTCCCCTGAGCACTGCCATCAACACACCCATACCTGCACTGTAATTCTTTAACCCAACCTCTAGCTGATTGATTTGAGGGTAGATGCTAGACCCAAGCTAAGACAATAAGATTGTCTCTCCCTGGGAGTCGTCATTTTGATCTGATAAACACAGCCTGGGAGCATCTGAGTCACAGTAACAGCCACTCTCAAGAATCCACCACTCTTGCTTCTAAAGACCCCAAAGCAGTCCTGAGACCTTAGGGCCACCCCTGGCTGCTTTCTACCCTTCTTAAGACTGATGATTGTTATTCCCAGAACTCCTTTAAATACTGAAAGTTTTAAATTTAAAGTAATTAAACCTCAATAAAACTTAAAATCCACATCCTTAGTTGAACTGGCCACATTTCAAGTACTCAATAGTCACATATGGCTACTGGCTACCATACTGGACAGCCCAGATTTAGAGAACACCTCCATCATCAAATAAAGTCCTATTAAATAACACTGCCCCAGACACTTCCTTCTAATTAACTTCCTTTTTTCTTAAGCTGCTAAGGATCAGAATTTGTTTTGTTTTATGTGCATATGTGTTTTATACACCTATGTGTTTTATACTTGCACTCATAAAAGTCTGAACAAGAGTCAATGGTAACGTTATGGAAAACTTGTAAAGGATTTCTGGGTACTCTCAGAGGTTCTAAGTCTTGGAGTTAATGTCACTTCAAAAGTTAAGGTTTACTCACCTCATTCCTGGACTTCTGGGTCATGGAATCACTGAATTTAAGAACTTGGGAAAACCTTAGCAAATATCTAATTCGACTTCCTGTTTTTCACACATGAAAAAATGAAGAGCCAGAAAGCTTGTAACTTGCTTTTGTTTCTGAGCAGCACTTAAATTTGATTTAACAGGTTAAGACAAAATAAATAAGGTACCAACTAAACTGTAATATACAACATAACTCTGCAAATCTCATGATTACACAAGTAACCAGGCATGAAGTTTAAATATTTATTTACTCAGGAAGCTGTTACTACACCAATTCCTTCCCACCCCCCACCCCCATCTTTTTTTTTTTTTTTCATTTATTTTGTAAGGTACATGCACCATGGTTACCATTGCTTTCAATGTCATAGTTCCCCATATCTAAACAGCACAGAAAACATTCTGTACTTTCAAATCATGGAGCAAACAAATACATTTTTTACTGTCATTTTTCTTTTTCACTAGAACCTTTATGTTCAAATCTGCCACATGATTAGTCATCTATACAGACTGAAATCTGGATAGCTGGAGATATTTTTATTCAGTTGCTTTTAAACAAACAGTAACCAAACATCATTTAAAATATGTGGATTAAAATGTCATACCTATGTATCAGTAGATTTAAATTTGCTAAAGCAAGTTCCCTTGGCATGTCCATAAGGAAACGTGTTCTTCCTAGCCAAAAAAAACAAACAAACCTTCAAATCACAAATTTGAACACTGACAGTAGACAGGATTCTGACGCTCCATCATACCCACTGTCCCACACCTAACTGCAGTGAAATCTGTCATCGTCCACCCAGCAGAGAGAAGTTACAGCTTGCTTTCAGGTAAATATAGAATTCAATAATCGTGCAATGTTAATTTTGCCAGAAGAGACTGTTTTTAAACAATTCTTATACTGTATTTGCTTCCCTGAAGTCAACTGTTGTCAAGTGTTAGAGGCGTTTATGACCTCCCAACCACCCTTTCCATTAAAAATAAATGATTTACATGTTTTCCCACATACAGATTTGCATCTAGTATGACTAGTTGATAAAGAAGTGGAGTAAAATGGTTACAACCCCTACATATATCAAATCACTACAATCCATATTTCTGTATGGTTTTTCCTTCTTAATGGTAAACAAGCAAATGTTTCCCCCTGCTCACATCACATCACATAAACCAATGTTCCAAATTTTCTGAAACAATGATACACATTTCAAAGAATTAACCAAGGCTATTTCCTTTTCCCTTCCCTTTTAAACACCAGTGGTTTGTGAGTACACAAATATAAACTTATATATAAAATATATATTTACATATATATATACACACATACACATTTGTTTCACAAAGTTTTCTAACATGCAGAGGTGTTGGCCATTCCTGTCTCGGGAAAACAATTCTCCCAAGATCATGGAACATGACCCACAAAGTCAACAAGGGGAAGCCCTGAACTCAGTGGCTGCTGCTGTGAATCACCGTCATTAATCAATGGTGGTGTGAATCATCGAAAAACAGTCCAGGGAGCACAGACCAAGAACTTTCAGTCTTTCCACAAAGGTTTTAGCAGATAACTAACACAACAAGAACCAAAAAAAGCAAAACGGCATAAATTCCAACACCTAAATTGCATGGCTAAAGCATATGTTCTGTAGAGAAAATGTATGAAAGTCAATAAGTATATCTTAAAGCAAATGAACACAAATGCCAACCACAATCCTGGCTTTTACTCAAACACCTGACTCCTTTGAAACATTCCATACCATGGAGGGGATCACAAATTAGTCAGGTCATAAAGTTATGCACCTGGAAATATTTACTACACTAATAAGTTACCAAGAAGGAGGACAAATCATGGTGTCTTATGAATGGAAGTTATGGAGTTGATTATTTTAATAGGAGTCAAACCACTGATTAAAAAATAAAAACTTCCTTACACTGTTGAAGGGGCTCTTGAACCAAACTCACAGCATGTACGGGTCCTATCTTCATTTCAAACTGGAACTCTAAACACTATTACAGGCTACTCTATATGCAGAATTTTGCCAAAGGTTTATTTTAATCCTTCCTCCAATACTGATTAGTTATACCAAAGCTACAAAAAATTAAGTATAAGCGATTCGGCTTCAGCAGCCCCAGTTGGTTATGACAAGCCATCAAGGGAGGATCTGGAGACCTGCAAAAGGAACCTGGTCCTTAAACAAGGTCTGGGTAAGTGGCTCAGCTGTCACCTGTGACAGTGTTTGGCCTCTTGAAGGAGAATGCATTAGCTGCAGCAGCCCAGGATCAGTTTTCAACAGCTGGCACTGAACCTTTAGGCTTTTAAGTCATTGGTAATGGTTTTTCTAGTAGAAAACATATATTTTCTCCAGCAAGTTTTAGGGGGGAAAAAAGTGTGTGTGTATGTGTGTGTGTGTGTGTGTGTGTGTAATATTGATACATCTTTTCTCTTAAAATAAGGGGAAAAAGTACTTCAAGACAACGTTTACTAAACATTTACTGTTTAAAGATTAAATAAAAGGTCATTCTCAAATCTGTATTTCATTTCTCAAGCCCAGCAACTGCAAGGGGAAAAAAAAAAACCTACTAGCAGAAATACCTGAGTTAATTTATATTGTTTTAGCAAAGTTTAAAATTTTTGGAATAGCCATCAGCTTTACAGCTTTGATTCCTTTAAAGATATTTAAATATACGGGTGCTTAAGTATTAGAAACACAACTGAAAAGTCACATTCATTTTTCTACACGCCTTTTAATGTACACATTTAGTGCTGAACCACCAAAAGAAATAGAGATAAGAGTCTTTAGAAAGAACTGATGACCTTTTCTACTTGACAGAGATCTTGTTTCGAAAATACTCAGCACGGAAACACAAGGTTCTGATCAAAACAGTGGCAAAGCAGCTGAATTTTCTTAGATATGTGGTCCAGCCCTCCGCGTGGGAGTGTGAAGCTCAGATGCCCTGGACAGCCTGTCTTCTGCTCCGATTCAAGTGTACAGAGTCTTCTGCTTAAGGGCCCGTTGTTCTACATCCAAGGCAAGCAAAGGTTCTCCATTTCAATTAGCACGGGCACAGAATTTTTTTTTCTTTTCCAAGATATATGGATCATGTGGCATAAGAAAAGCAAACATAACAGAGCTAGTTGTCTATTAACTTTTTTTAATTGACGTGGAGAAAATATCTAAATACGTTTTTGGTAAATCTGTCCAAAGACAAACTTTAAAGTCATCTTGCTAATCAGTGGTTGGCAACTTAAATTCTACGCAATCTCAGAAAATGCAAGTGAAAACAACAGTTCCAGCAGCCCAGTTCCTGTCTCCTTATACCTTTTTCTTCCCTCCTTGCCTGGACTGTTGAAGTCAGACAGGTTGAAGAGACGGTCACCTTCAAGAAAGCCCTTTGCCCTGCCAGGTGAAAGTCACGCCAGCAACCAAAGCAGAATCTGATATAAAAATAGGAGCCTAAGGAATCCAGGGAAAGCAAAGCACATCGTGCAGCCAGCAGTTCAGATGGCCAAAAATGCAAAAGAGGTGACAGAAGCTTAAGGCTGTATCTGAAGGAGCATAGAATTCACCTCTCCTACCACATTAATCAGGTAAATTAATAAAACACTAAAATGGCCAGGTGTTGGGCTGAAAAGCCAGTGAGTAGACTATTTGATGTTGCAGAGTTACAGGTAAAGGACACTAATCTTCCACTTTTTTACATGTCTTAGTTTATACATAAAGGCCATTTACTTTACTGAGATAAAATAATGGTTACTCACCCTCATCCAAAAAAAAAAAAAGATTGCAAGGCTGTCCATACAAAGTACTAAATATAAAATTAATACCCTTTAACGTCAATACAGGATACTAAATATGATATTAACCACTCTTAATGTCATTTCATTTTTAGGCACCCTACGTCAAACAAAGTCACAGATAATTTTTTTCAAAAGAAGGAGAAAAAGATTGATATCAAAATAGTGCTACCAAAAGCAGAAATAAAGTTAAGGGATTTACAGGAGTCAAAAGCATGCTAGTTACAAAGGCATGATGATGTCTGTGAGGTAGTAAAAATATTATTTGTGTATTTAAAAAAATAAAGGAAGCAGCTGTCTAAACATTTTAGCTTTTTTCCCAAAAAATGTTTATAGGCTGTTCTGAGGATAGAACTAATCCAAGCTGAGGCAATGTTTTAACCCATTAGAACACACACACGCACACGCACACAATCACACACAATCACACACCCTGGAGTGCCTTGTGTCCCCTCCTCCTTCCCCTTTTTGATTTGAGGCATTTCCTCCTAACTTGGCTGCAAGAAGGAAATCCTGAAAGTGAGGGTCATCGACAAATATCTGTCACTCTCCAACAGTGCATGATAAGACTAAAAAACTTTAAGTACTTACTTGCTGGTTTGAATTTTAAAAAAGGAAAATGACATGCTATCTTTTACAAGTTACCATTATAAATTTAATGCCAATCTGATTTTACTAAAAAGATATATCTGCATTAAAATATACTTATAAAGTACAACAAAAATAGCTCCAATCTAGAATATGCATGTTTACTTTCCTATTTCCTTCATCTTTATATATCAAAATACATATTGGTCACATAGATGTAATCGTGGTTCCCTTATAGTTTTGTATTCTGCATTTTCACTTAATATTTCATTATAATCATTTCCATATGCCCCATGTATTTGTAGTTATAATTTCATTAAGAACTCCATAATATTCCACAAATTTAGTAAGCTACTTATTTACTTGCTTACTTATTTCTACAATGCCTTCTTACAGAATGGGCTTGGTGTGGAATCACTATCATTTGGGGTAGATGATCGTGATTTCCATTATTCTGTTGTTGGACACTTAGACTGTTTCCAATTTTTTTTTCTCCCATTTGTAGCTAAACCTGCAATCAGCAACTTCATGTAATACAGCTCCCTTTCTCAGTTGAATCGTTTCTTCCTAATGAGTCAAAGGTTGTAAACAATATTTTAGTAACTATAATGCCTCATTGCTTTACCAAATGTTCATACCCATTTATAATATAAAGAATGACAAAGTAAAACAAATATCCAGTAATTATTTCAGTACTGAGACAGGTCTAAAGTCAATTTTTTAAATGCTCTTAACTTTTTTTCACTTTGTAGAATTAAATAAATAATGCATACTTCTAGATAAACTTCAAATATGTATTTGCCAGAGTCTAAAGTAAAATCAATATTCTCCCAACTCCTAAAACCCATTCTCTGATGTAAGCACTGTTAACAATTTGGAGTGTACCTTTTCACACCTTTTCTTTTTTGTACAACAAAAGAAAAGGTGTGAGAGCATGTCTGTATATATGTAGGATTTCTAAACATTTCTTTCGTTTTACAATACTAAATCTCTTCCTATCTTCAAATATGAGCTCATTATGTGACTTCTATGCCTTCTGTAATATGATTCCATCTCATTCAAATATCACTCAATGCCAGTTATACATTCAGTATAGCAACATCACAAAGTATTATATCAATATTCAGTTAACTGCCACTCCTGAATAACCTAAAACAGAAGATAATCCCCAAACTTTAAACAGTGGGATGTGTGTGTGTGTGTGTGTGTGTGTGTGTGTGTATGTTTCAGAATTACCTTCCTGTCTGTGTTTAAGACCAGACATGACCTTGCATGCCCTAAGAGTGCATCACTAGGGCGGTACAGCGAAGTGTTTAGGAAGGAAGCTAGCCTGATATCATAAACGTGTGACCACATGTGGATAACCAAGACTTGTATAATACCAACATTGTACCTAGCAAGACAAAAGAGTGACCTACAGTTTTAAAAGAGATGAGTGACACAGAGTTAAAAGTCAACAAAAGTTCATGAGACTTGCCAGGAAAAAACTAGCAAAATCTTGGAAATAGTGGTTTCTCTACAGGGTATAACTTGTATTAATAAATTTGGTAAAGGCATTAAGACCCCCTCTGAAAGGAGCATTACTTTTGTCATCTCTATGTCAGTTTGCCTCTTTCCGGTGCGGTCACTGGAATTTTCTTTGGTGATCTATGCCTCTCCTGTTATCAGCCATACCATTAAGTGACACCCAAATGAAACCACCCCTCCTGCATTTGTTGTCCCATCGCTATCTTTTATTTTTAACAATACTGATAACTAACTGGTGTTTTCTTGTTTTCTTATTTAATATATGTCTTCTCCACATGAAAGTAAGGGCATTGTCTCTTTTTAATTCATGACAATGAATATTTATTGAGCACCTACATATGCTGTACAAAGGGGGCAGAACAGTGAAAACAGGCAAAAATGTGTGCCCTGGTGAAGCTCACATTCCAACAAAAAGAGAAAGACAATCCACTTTGAGTGTAAAATCTACAGTGTATTAGAATGTAATGTGTGCTGTGGAGAAAAATACCAGAAGGAAGGAATATAAAGAGCGCCCAGGGTAAGAGTGGAGGCGTGTAGATGCAATTTAAATACCATCTCCAGCACCTAAAAGAGAACATGCAGACAGTCGATAAATACTGGCTCATGGAATAGGCCAGACTGACAAAAGTCCAACAGCATATCCCAATGGGAGACTCCCTGGAAACAGTGATTGGTTTTGAGATGCGCAGATAACAAGATCAGAGTCATCTGGATGCAAGAGATATTGGAGCAGGCAAGCTCCACCGTATTTGGTGTTGTGAATGTGTATGATTTGGACCTATTGTAGCCATCTGGCAATCATAAGAATAAGCCATCATAGGTAGAAAGGCAGAGCCAAAGAGAGGAAGAGAACCAGCACTGGTTACATCATGATTGTCTGGTTCAACTGACATCCAAAGATTTGCCCCCTGACTGAGCTCTGTAGTTGCTTAGGGCAATCAGAGCCTCTAAATCAACTCAGCTCTTCTGTGTGGGGCATAATAACGTCCTGCTTTGCTTTCACTAACAGGAGTTCTCTTAGGGGCCATTTCCTCATTTGGAAAAGTTAGAGTCACTATGTTATGATGTTGTTTCATCCACCCTGAGCTGGGTTTCTTATTACTTGCAATCTAATGAGTCTGTACTGCCATGCATTCCAATTTACTATAAAAATATAACACAAATTGTCTTCCCAGCACACATCATGCTCATCAGTATGACCTTGTTTGAGTTTGAATATTTCCTCTACCTTCCACTCCCATCCTCAACTCTCTACCAATCCTACCTAGGATATCCATATCCCACTTCCCTACCTCTTTCACAAAGCTTTACTATTAATCCATTCATTATTCATTCGGTCATCAGATATATGTTTAGCAGGCACTGACAGGCACTGAGAAAGAGAAGGCTAATAAGGCACAGTCCTTGTTCTTAAGGACATTTCAAAAAGGAAGGGAAATACTTCAATAATAGCTGAAAAAGCAAATGCAGGCTAATGGCTGCTTGGAGAGAATGATGCGTAGGAGACAGTGACAGAGTGAAGACTGGGGCGAATAAAATACATGTTTCAGGTGGTCCACAACTTCCCTCACTTCCTCTACGCCCACTGATGGGATCCATTTATTATCCTACATATATAGCCCCCAACATGGGAGTCATCTCTCCCCTAAAAGGTTCTACGGTCCTAGAGGGCAGGAACTGTGCCCAATCTTTCTTATAAAAAGATTCTTTTGTAAATCTTTTATTCTTCTTATATATCTTCCCAACTTTCTACCGTATAATACAGAATGTCTCCCATAAATGTTTATTCACTTCAAATATGGGTGTTTTGTTCTCAAACTTTTGAAAAGGACCATAGATGCTATTTCTAGCCCTAGTTAAATTTCATGGCTTTTTGACAGAGTACTAATTTTCTCTTATCTGTTTTGACAGCTGAAAGCTTATCAGAGGTACTCATCCTAAATGCCATCAGCAAAGGCACCTTTTCCCACGGCATCTCCATGCGGCCTCTAAATCAGCCTCTTCTTTGTGGGTCAAAATAACTTCCTGCTTTGCTTTCACTGACAGAAGTAAGGGGAGTATTCTTGGGAGCCAAGGAGATACTTACTTGAGAGAATTTCACTTTTGAGCACCATATACCAGAGCCACTATGCTGTGGCAATAAATTAGAGAATGTCTACTGCGACAACACTCCTTAATCAGGCTGTTCTCACTTTAGATAAAAAATTTTAAAAGAATGATGAACTAAGTGGAACTAAGTACAGCTTTTAGTCCTTATGATAGAGCAAACAACAATTCACCAAAAAATGAAGAGGGAGGTGGGTGAAGCGCACATATTCCTGTACAAAATTTCATGAATTCTTAAGACTGATGTGATTCAAAAGGGTAAAAAAATGTTTTTTTCTCGTATGGTGAACAGTGAATCTAGTTTGTATTGAAGTGCTTTTCCATATGATAATCTCAGGTATCCGATCATAAAATTTAAATATTTTAAAAAATCCTTTCCCAAATCTATGTGGTCATTCATAGGCTACCATTTACAAGTTTGATGAATCCATTTTCTAACCATACTGCCCAAATCTCATCCACTATTTCAAAATGTTATATTAAAATTTTTTTTTTTTTTTTTTTTTTTTTTTTTTTCTTTTTGCGGTATGTGGGCCTCTCACTGTTGTGGCCTCTCCCGTTGCGGAGCACAGGCTCCGGATGCGCAGGCCCAGCGGCCATGGCTCACGGGCCCAGCCGCTCCGCGGCATATGGGATCCTCCCAGACCGGGGCACGAACCCGTATCCCCTGCATCGGCAGGCGGACTCTCAACCACTGCGCCACCAGGGAGGCCCTATATTAAAATTTTGATACTATAGTGCAGGTAGGCTACAGGAAGCTGGCCTAGAAACAAAACTCACACTTACGATGTGGCCTGTGGGCAAGTGCATCATGAAGCTCAGGGCAGGAAAGGGTAGGCAGCATAGACACTGCCTTTATCTTCTCTCCATTCTAATCCCACTATGCCTTTAGTGTTCTCCTCGCTTACTTCCTGGTCCCACAGCAAGCAATATTCTAATTCCCATTCTTCACCTTCCCACGATTCCCCTTTTCCATAGGCCAGAGCCCAGTCCAAGGGATGAGACAAGCTCAGGAACTCTTCATCCTTCAGACCTCCCAGGGAGCCCAACCAGCCCGGCCGCGGCTGTGTCCGCTTAAGAAAGGAAGAAATGCTGCTCACTTTCTCTTCGCAGTACCTCCTGCTACTCCGGTACATTCCCTCCTATCTTCCCAGAACTGGAAGATGCTCCTTTGCCAACCTGTCTGCTAGCGTGGAGTAGCCAGTCCAGGCTCTCCTTTCACCTTCACCTGGACATGTAAACAGGTGACTTTGGGCAAGTCATTTCAACTCCTTGGGTCTCAGGTGATCCAAGTGATGGCTAGATCTCTTGCAGTTCAATATTTTTGTTCCCAATTGTTAAATATTCCTACAGCTTTGCTTTTATTGCTTTTGCTTATTTGCTTATTCTGTCTCTCTTCTGCTCAATGAGGGCAGGGATAATGTCTGGATTCTCAGGGGCTAGCACTGGGCCTGGCAGGCACCTAGGAGGCATTCTACATGTATAAGGAGAATGAACATACATAGAGAGGAAAATCAGCATTTTTTTTTTTTTTTGGTATTTATTTATTTATTTATTTATTTATTTAGGTCTTAGTTGTGGCACGGGGAATCCTCATTGCGGCATGTGGGTTTTTTTTTTTTTTTTTTAGTTGGGCATGCAGGCTCTTAGTTGTGGCATGTGGGATCTAGTTCTCTGACCAGGGATCGAACCCGGGCCCCCTGCATTGGCAGTGTAGAGTCTTAGCCCCTGGACCACCAGGGAAGCCCCAATATTTCAACATCTTAAAAGCAAGTCTATTAAAGCAATAGGGAAAGAACAATGATCTGTTTTTTTAGTTCAGTAGTCACTGAACTACAACTGTGTTACCTGTGGGATGTCAGCATCTTTGACCCTTCATGTCATACGGGGTAGAAGAGAGCAGTGGCTCTCAAAGAGGAAGGAGAGTGGGAATGGGATTAAGGTCACCAGAGCCACTTATAAAAAGTGAGCGAGTTTATAAAAAGCACTGTATTAGAGTGGGGCTCTAAGCATTCTTTTTTTGAGGAAGGCGTTTCCTCAAGTAATTACGACACACCACCTCAATTAGGAACCAGCAAATTAGATGATCATTTAGGCCCATCCAGCTTCAGCAATGTATAATTCTAGGACACATACTAAATTTTACCAAACCTTTATTATTTTTTCCAGGAATACTTTAGTACTCCTAAATACTAAGCACATGTCAACTAGATGCTAAAATTTTATGTCCTATACACAGCTAATTTAATGGTTTATTTCAATAAGGCATAAATTTTAGTCTCTAATACCACTATATTCTAAGAGTATATTTTGTACCTGTTAATGACGAAAAAATAAATACTGATGAAAAAAATTATACATGGCAAGGATGGGAGAGAGAGACAGTTCCTTCCGTCTAGGCTAAGGTTTCTTAGCCTTGGCGCTATTGAAATTTGGGGCTGGACAATTCCTCACCGTGGGGTGGTCCTGTGCATTGCAGAATGTTTAGCAGCATGCCTGGCCTTTTACATTAGAACTAGGGCCTGACCCCTACCCCTAGTTATGACAACAAAAAATGTCTCCAGACATCGTCACCCCCCCACCCAATCTCCGCCACATTGGGAACCACTAGGGGAATAACATTAAAATAACTAAACTAATTATCTAGGTCTCAGAATACAAAATATCCATTATACACAGGTAGGGTTATGGTACCAACAGGCAATTACTTAAGGGAAAGAACTACTTATCTTAAAGAATATTCACTCATTTGTTAGAGGCTTAAACCCTTTTATGAATAATCAGACAAATGAGTTTTATCAAAATAGGCATCAATTTCTAATTTGTACATAAAGCATACACAGGTGGAAAACCTCAAACATGAGCATACGCACAGTCTAAGACTATTAAAGAATTCTAAATAACATTTCCTAAACATTTCTGGAAAGTTCCTTTTGGAAAACTGGACACCCTCTTTCAAAATCTCATTGTAGAGCTCATGATTTAAGACCACATCTAGACAGAATAAAACAAAAAGGAGACTTGGCGATTCTTTTGATACAATTAGTTCACTTCTAGCTTTTCTCTTTGGGGTCTAAATTATAGCTTTTTGCTGTCAACACTAATAAATTTAACCAGATAATTAGCAAGTTATTACAAATAACTTTTGCTATGTAGATATTACCAACTGTAATGATTTAAAGATGTTTCCATCTTTTTCCATGAGACCTCTTAACTGGTTCTGAATCCCAGAGGAAAGAGTAAAAAAAAATCACTCAAATTCTCTAAGTTGAACACTAGAGACTGGGATCTTTTCACTGTGATGAACCAGACCCAACATTTTATGAACTTTAGACAAACTTTTTTGCAATGACAAAACCTCAAGAATGGTTCCCTCTCACTGAGTTTTCCTTTGTGACTGATTTGAAAACAAAGTTGGGTGTTTTTCTTTTTTAATTTCTTAAGGAATATTGTCTGTCAAGCAAAATGTGTCAAGAGGAGAGACACATTGACCGTTTAACCTTAAAAAAATAAAATTATGCATTTTAAAGATATTTTTACACGGTAGCTTGAGAGAAATTTCCAAACTTTGTTAAGAATTACCAACCTTGTTAAAGTAGTTTTCTCAAATAAAATTCAATTAATGTCAATTAACCTTTAAGTCATTTTAAATTCTATTTGTGTCTCATTCACAGTGGAAGATAGGAGTTAACCATTACCTATCAGCTAGTATGTGTGTTTCTACAATTAAACATACACATTACATAGATATGCAAATTTTTAAGTTTATTATTCATCTAGAGTCTAACTTGGACCACGTCTCCTAATGCCTACTCTTTGTTCATTTCACTATTCCTTAATAGCTATATGAGAAAGCTAAGAAAGAATAAAAAGAAGATGAATGAACTAGTTTCACTACACTCCAGGTTTTGATAAACCAGTTCAGCTTTTTCTTTCTTTTTTTTTTTTTTTTTTGCTTTGAGTTAACCTCCTCAAATATACTCATGAGGTAATTAGGAGAATATGTACATTCTCTCTTTAAAGATGGAACCCCACGTGTCCCTATTATTCCTATGGATTCTGGTGACTATGTCATTTTATTTAAGGGTTTCAGTCACAGGCTTATTTTCCTGAGGGTTTCTACGACATTACTGTGTTTCTGTTTCCCAATAACTTTTTTTTAAATAAAGGATAGCTTTTCTGAAGTTTATGTACTATTGCAGACATATGCAAAAATTTACATTTATGCAAAGGTGGGTACCACTGATAAAGTAAACAATCATATACCTAGAAGTTAGGAGACATAAAACTGTAGCTAAATTAGTCAATGACTCATAGTAAAACACTGCTAAGTCATCGAATGTGTCCTTCTTAACAGTCCCTCCTACAACACAAGTCTGCAGTCAAGCCACTGCAGAAATTTTGAAGTGAAATAAGAACATGTGAAACAGCAATATATTTAAATGCTGAGAGCTTCTTCAGAAAAGTTTTAATATTTGCACAATTGGACACAATGTCATTCCAGGAACTCATAAAGTTCCTACGAAAATATCACTGGTTTAGAGATAGTAGCAAATGAAATAATGCATAATGACAAAACAGGAAATATTTATACATTCCTGCTTTCTTCAGCTTCTCTTATGATCTGTTCTTTGTAAAAAAGTGTGGTTGTCTTCCGTCAATGACACTGGCAAGTGATAAGTTCCCTGAGCCTCCCTAATTTTCTATAATCTACTTCTTTTAGAGTTGCAGTGAGATTTACTCTAGATAATACTTACCATCTATTTTAGCACAACGCCTACCACATAGAAGTTCAAGAGCAACTACAAGCTTCCATTTCAAAATGACCAACCTAAGGCACGGAGAAAAAATATCATTATCACACTCATTTACCACGTCCTAAGTGATTACTGTATGGACACCATGAACTGGCTTTGTAACACAGGTCACCGCTCAACCAGGATAACATCAGCAGATCGATATAAGGTGACTGAAGCTGGCCCAAGGTCTTTTAAGAACTCTGTAACTTGAATGTAGAGGGTATACTGGCCAATTGCCTGGGTTCCCAGGAAGGAGAACCCACTGGGTGACCAGCCCTGGGATGGGGTCAACCCATCTAACACACATAGCCAGCTGTTAGCAGAAAACTCTGAACGTAACGTACTGGGACAGAAGCTTCCACAAGCTTTCTCCCCTGTTGTTCTGTGCAGAAATACTGGTCTGGGCCATGAGGATCCCCTGCCCTAAATCTCAGACACTGAAGATCTGCTGCATTCTGTTTTAGTCATTTTTCAGTGAAACCATGGGGGCTTCCCTGGTGGCACAGTGGTTGGGAGTCTGCCTGCCGATGCAGGAGACACGGGTTCGTGCCCCGGTCCGTGAAGACCCCACATGCCATGGAGCGGCTGGGCCCGTGAGCCATGGCCGCTGAGCCTGCGCATCCGGAGCCTGTGCTCCGCAATGGGAGAGGCCACGACAGTGAGAGGCCCGCGTACCGCAAAAAAAAAAAAAAAAAAAAAAAACCATGAAGGTAATTTTTTGGGATTGGTTTTTCATGCCTTATCATAATGTTTTGATTATAGCTATTTTTGTTTGAATTGTTCAGCTGTTCTTACTTTTATCTCCCCCACTTTCAGGAGCCAGAGCACACTGCTGGCACAAAGCAATAGGACCAGGAATGAGAGGACCAGCTCTTAAAGGAACAGGCTCTGCTCAGGGTGAATTGTGCCAATCCCTGCCAGGCTTTCTCAGCAGTGACAGGCCAATTCCAATGAATGACTCCAGAGGTTCCTCTCAGGTCCAAAGAGTTAGGGATCTAGTGTTTCCCTTACAGGTCTTAGAATCAGCACAAGCCAGTAGGTCTCACAGCTCCTTCTACACCAGCATTACAGAAAGGTGCTCCCCCAGACAGATTCAAGTGTCCCCAAGGTACACCCCAAAGTCATTCAGGACCACAGTCTCATACTCCCTTTTAAACTGGACTGAGGCAAAGAATGTTCATTCAATGTCACCTAATAACTGGCTGCAAATACTTACACCTAGCAGGAATCTTTTTTTTTTTTAATAAATGTTATATATCAGAATTTCATAGTTTTGTCCTCATGTTTCTGAAATGCTGGAGGACAGAAACTTCAAAACAAACATGCAGTAAGCATCAATAAGTGATACTGAGTAAATGATCTGTAATTTCTATTATGAAATATCTAACTTATTTTCATCAGGTCAGAAGCATTAGTAGGTAAAGACACATTTATACTACTATCTCCCTTTATCATCAAGGACTGGTACCCTGCACATTCCTATAGCTACTTTAAAAGGCATTCTCTCGACACACTTTTATTCAATATCTATATGAGCCCCAGCTCCGTGCTTAGGTTTGTAAAGTTAATGGTCTGTGCCCTCCAGGAACATAGTCTACTAAGGAAGAGGGGGAAAACGTAAAGTAAAAAGGCAAATAACAGACTAACATGCTGACTGCTATTTCAGAGAGACAAATAATTTGTCTCTTCGTCAAGAAGAAATAAGCTAAAATATCACCAACTTTATTTAAAAAGTAATAAGGTTAGTACACATACATATTAAACATTCCAAGCTTTCAAGTCAAACTACCCATATAAATACTTTGTATCCAGAAGATGTGAATCATAGTAATATTATAAAACATGTTCAGTCAGAAAACCTGTTTGGATCAAAGCCTGGCAAAGTGACACATCTTGGCTTAGCTTTTCCTGACACATAAAGGACAAAGATCACGTCAAAACATAAACTGTGATGACAATCTACTAGGGAAAAGGTATTAGTGTTACCATAGTGATAAAACAATTTTTGTCATTACGTTTTTTTTTTTGAAGAATGGTTGATTTACAATTTTTGTCATTACTTTTAACCTCATATTTTAAATCACTTTATGTCACATAACACAGCATTTCATGTAGAGGTCTTAGATGTTATTCAAGACTATACTGTAGATTCCCCAAAATAATGTATTTCTGAATAATGCTGAGTTCTCTCCATACTAAGAATATTGTTTCAATCACTATTCATGGATAATTTGGTAGTAAAGGGAGAAAAAAAGGGGGGAGGTAGTATTAAACTAAAAGTACTCAATCTTGGGAAATAATTTCAGAAGTCCTTATCAGAAGTCACCATCATTCGTCACAAATAGAATCATCTCAAATACCAACAGAGTAATCATATTTATACATGCCCTTATCTACAAATGTACATATATACATACATCTACATATAAAATATGTTTCATTTATATAACCATATGTACACACAAACTCTGATGACATATAAAGCAAGCATTCATGCCTTCAGATGTCCAAAACTTACTGAGACTACAAAGCTCAATTCATTTAATATCAAAAACAACATGATATTCCACTGCTCATTACATATCAGGCCCTCCTTACTCAAATATTTCCAACGAAATTAGTGTATGAACCACCCAGTTCTCTTGTCATTCTTCACCCAAGTAATGCAACAACCATGCTCACGTCTAAGAAAAATAATCCTGCTTAGGTTTTAAAGGCTGGTTTACATATTTTAAAAATTACCTTGTACCTTTTTACATACTTAATGATATGGTGCTTACCCCAAATAACAAGTTACTACTTTAAAAAAATTATATATATATATATACACACACACACACACACACACACACACACATATTTTTTTTAAATCACATGAGCTCAAAGGAAACCACCAGATAGTTAAAATAAAACATGCAAGTAAGTAAATATTACTTATATGTTTTCTACAACTGGTCCATTTAATTTAGTTTGTAGAGCATCCTCAAGAAATTTCAGTTTGAAAGAAAAAATGTAAAACTGAAGCAAAGCTACCCAGCTTCTACAAGGGTACACCTTTTCTTTGAGATAGTAATCTCATTGGTAGAGATTACCTAGGCTTCTGAATAATATCTATTCCGTGTATGAAAATAAGGAAATGTTAAGTAAAACGTATAAATGCTATAGAAAGAACTCTAGATTGAGAGTAAAGAGATGAATTTCTTAATTCATTTATGGCAGAAAAACTTCTCAGCATGTTGCTTGAATGAAGTCCCAGCTCTGTCATTTACCAGCTATGTAAGCATGGAGAAGGAATTCACCTCAGCTTGATCTTTAAAATGTATCTGCAGCCTCATCTTCAAGGTCCCTGCTGGCTCTAACACTATGAGAAGATCTGCTGAAATGGACAAACTTTTCTAAATTAGTATACTACCACAAAGCAATAAATAACTCTTGATCTGTAATGACAATTGGTTATAGCATCCACTAATAAAAAGATAATTAACACAACAAGCCATGTCTAAGTCTGTCCTTACCATACACCTTTACACAGAGCTCCAAATAATCTACAAGTACTCACTAATTAATTCTCAATATTATCATTCCCCTTTGACAAAAGGAGAAATTGAGTCTCAGAGCCAGGAGAGTCATTTGGCCAAATATCAGCAAGACAGAGTCCAGCATGACAAATCAAAAGTTCCTGGCTCTCAGCCACTGTCTTTTAGGAGTATGCAGTAACTGTCTCCTGAATCACTCTAAGGCAGAGTTATAAAGTAAGTGCAAAGTTTAGGGCCAAATTTATGTCTCACTTAAAAACTGGCAACTAAGCCCGTGCGCCACAACTACTGAGCCTGCACTCTAGAGCCCACAAGCCACAACTACTGAGCCCACGTGTCACAACTACTGAAGCCCGCTCGCCTAGAGCCCATGCTCCGCAACAAGAGAAGCCACCGCGGGCTTCCCTGGTGGCGCAGTGGTTGAGAGTCTGCCTGCCGATGCAGGGTACATGGGTTCATGCCCCGGTCCGGGAAGATCCCACATGCTGCGGAGCGGCTGGGCCCGTGAGCCATGGCTGCTGAGCCTGTGCATCCGGGGCCTGTGCTCCGCAACGGGAGAGGCCACAGCAGTGAGAGGCCTGCACACCGCAAAAAAAAAAAAAAAAAAGAGAGAAGCCACCGCAATGAGAAGCCCGCGCACTGCAACAAAGAGTAGCCTCCACTCGCCGCAACTAGGGAAAGCCCACGCGCAGCAACAAAGACCCAGCACAACCAAAAGTAAATAAGTAAATAAATTTATTTAAAAAAAAAAAACGCCAGAAAGATGTTTCATCATCAAGAAGGGCTTCAGTCTCCCCTGTGACTATATCAAAGTGAGACGAAAACAATGGCAGAATTCACAGCCCTGTCCAAACTGTCTAAACTCAGTAATAATTTGTTCATGAAATGTGTAATTCTGACTTATTTCAAATTAACGTGTTTCCTTAAAGTTAAAGGGTCTAAATTTTTATTTAAAAGTTCGGTTGGTACTCTGAAAATTACAAATATAATGGATATACTTGTATTTCTTTTACCTCTACATCTGCAACAATCACATTAACTCACCCCAAGGGAAATGTCCATATTTTCACTACGTGTACACAAAAATATACAAATGTATCTATTTCTTGGGATAATTGTTTTTTTTTTTGTTTTTTTGTTTTTTTGTTTTTTTTGCAGTATGTGGGCCTCTCACTGTTGTGGCCTCTCCCGTTGCGGAGCACAGGCTCCGGACGCGCAGGCCCAACGGCCATGGCTCACGGGCCCAACCGCTCCACGGCATGTGGGAGCTTCCCAGACCGGGGCACGAACCCGTGTCCCCTGCATCGGCAGGCGGACTCTCAACCACTGCGCCACCAGGGAAGCCTGGATAATTGTTTTTTATTAACAAAAATAATATAAAATACAAACTCATATATCTATATGTACATAAGTATCTGAAATTTATTTTGTTCTCTTAAAAAGTATTATGTACATTTTCCCAAGGGTATAGGTATCTACAAATTATTTTTAATATTGCTGCACAATATTCCATAGTGTGAATGTACCATATTTGGCTCAAAATTTTTGATAAAAATACATTTTAACAATTAACTTATATTAACAACATACAGGTTATTAACAATAGAAACCTTGTTCTCTATCCTTATGTATTGGTATTTTCTGTACGACTGATTCTTAGAAGAAGGATAGGATCACTGAGACAGAGTGAAGCCCTTTATATAATAATTACATTTTTCTGCAAATATTTTTCTGCCTTTCTCTATTATGTATTTTGCAAATGAGAATTTTTACTTTTTATGTAACCAAATCTGTCAGTGTTTGCTTTATGGATCAAAGTTTCATAGCAAACTTTGAAAGACTACTTTCATCAGGATATTTTACTAACATTCTCCTATGTTTTCTCCTACTATATTTATTTAGATTGTTTTTAGTATTATTTATACTGTTAATATATTTGGAAGTTATTTCTGTATATGATACTAAATAAGCCTAAAGAGCTATGCTATATGATTTCTTTGAATAATCTGTGCTTTTTCTATTTAATTGAAATGTCATTTTATCATTTAAGTAAGTTTCACTGTCTACTAGAACCTGTTTCTGAATTTTGCCTAATGATGCCCATTTCTGTGCCAATATTGCCCTGTGGTTTGTAAGTTTTAATTCTTGGTATAAAACTTATACCAGGCAACATTCTGCTGTAGTTTCAATTTAGTTTCATTTCTACAGTTGAAAAGGTTTTCATTTATGATTTTTAAAGTTGATGCAATAAAAATCTAAACATAGAATGTGTGGAGTGTTGAAGTTTGCTCATCTAGATAAGGAAGCCATTGATCAATCTTCCAAATTCCTCATGTTAAGATTTTAAACAGTATTATATTCAAAAATGAATAAAAATATGTTTTTGCATATGCAATAGGTTTTAATTATTTACTTTTATTGAAATATAGTTGATTTACAATGTTGTTAATTTTTGCTGTATCCAATAGTTTTTAACATAAAATCTTACAACTTCTGTAGGTTCTAAACTTGATACCCATTTACATAATTTACCAATACAAACAAGTAAAGAACATGAAATGAAAGAAAAATTTCTCTTTGACCTTACATTTTTTTAAATAGCAAAACAAATTCAAAAATCTCTAATAAACATTCGTTATTTTGATATGCTACAATTTATATGAGACTGTCTAAACAGGCCCATCAGCAAGTATGGCCCAATTTAAGGAAAAACATTGAGGCCTTTGAAAATTAACTGAAATGTCAACCCACTTTAGAAGAAAGCTATTAGTAAAACAAGGGTGAAGTTACCAGCACTTGTGAAAAGCACAATAAATAAACAATGAGACTCATTCAAAGACATTCAGGCTTTGCAGAGTCAGGACAAGAGACTACAGAACCAGTTCCCACATGGGCAAGAGTTTGTTTATTTTATTTTGCTTATCGGAAGTCAGAGCAAATGATCCCAGTGGTTTGGAATGGATTGAAAATGTTTCTTAGCATCCAGGCGAGAAAAGCTGCTTGGTTTTCAAGAAGCTTAACTGCTTTGTTAGTAACCTTTTTGCTCATGCGAACTATAAAGCATATGTTTGAGAACGGAACTACTTGAGACCAAGAAAGGTATTATTCTTTCTTTCTGTCATCCTATACTACTTTTTAGTCACATTTTAAAGAGATGGTCAAAAGAAATAAAGAATATTTTCTACATAACCTGGGAAATACTACAGTCTGCACTCATGACTTAACCGTTTATGGAAATGAATTTACAGAATTAGTGTGCTTCACACCTCAGAAAAAGATGGGAAATGAAATTAAATGGTTACTTTTAATCATAATTGAAGCCTTCTAGAAAACCAACAAATATTTAAAATGTGAATCATAATGATCTGTTTCCATGATTTAATTTGGGGCCAAGCTAATGATGAGAAAACCTAGAACATACTTCTTTCAGAGTACAAGTATGAAGGAAAAATGATAACATCATCCTTTTTTTCATATAAACTGTAAAAGGTAACTATATTCTTTGAATAGGATAAAATAAGATGAGTAATATCAAAACTTTCTATTTGAGTGCAATTTCAGAATGAAATCATTTATCGCAATCTTCCTACTTCAAAAGCAGTAAACAGTTTGTCAAAGGTTTTTTTGGGAGGGAGGGAGTTTACCAAAAAATTGATGATAAATTTTTTAACCTTTACACATATGATCTTCTAGCATCTAACAGTATAAAAAATATTTTAAGAACATATACTGAATTATCACTAAAATATATCTAGCCTAACAACCAAGTAGTTTGCTAATTATTTTTCATGGTTCACAAAAATGACCACATATTCAGAGAATCTTAAATGATGGAAATACATCCATCTCCAGTACCTGAGAACTTTGTTACCAATTAAACTAGTTCATTTCAAAGCTTCACACAATGCTTTGAGAGCAGAGGATTTACTGGAAAGGTAGGTTTAAGTAATAGATTTTTCCCCCTCTAAGGAGACAGCTTCAGAGGAAAAAGTTTCAACGCTGCCTCCCAAAAAGGAGAATGCACTTTACCATCATAAGGTGATGAGGCAGTCCACCACAAATACAAGAGGTAAAACTAGAAGTTCTTTAATGCAGGAAAATTAGCTCTTTGTCATGTCCTTGGAAGATCTTTTCTTTGGTTAGCTTACTCTGGAAGAGGTTTCTAAATTGGTTGGCTGTCATTAATCTAATTGCATACTGGGGTAGCTAATTAGAGAGGGCACTTCTCCATTTAAAAAATACTGCCTCAGGTGAGGCTGGAATTAGTAGCCAACTCCCTCCCCCATCCCCCCCAAACCCAACTCACTCTAGAATCAGTGCTCTGTTTGGAACACCTACCACTCACTCCAGGTTTGGAATGCAGCCTCCCTCCTCCACCTGACCACGGAGGTTCCCTCTCCGGAAAGCCACAAATTATAGCGCTAGGTTTCAGCCAAGAGAAGAAGGCATTTGGAGGTAAAGCCAAAATGAGGGTGAAAGAAAAATTTCCACTAAGAAACCAACAGTAATAAATGATGTATGAGCTACACAAAAAGTAAGCGAATAGGGCCGTATACCCACTACCATCCTCGTTTCTCAGAGAAATAAATGAAGAGAACACAAAAAGGCTCGAATTCTGACCCAAAAGGAAAAACTATTCAGTAGTAGCAAATCAAAAAGTAAACAAGCTGAGCTACAGATTTCATTCTTTGTTCTACTGTAATTCTGAAATTGACATATCAAGCATTACAGAATTACTGATGTAAGGACCAAACCCAACTCCCTTGAAAGTGTACTCTCACTTCTTTCCTGGTTTAGTTACTGTCATCTCCTTTAAGATGTAAGAATTATGGTACAGATAAGATGTAAGAATTATGGTACAGATAGAAAGACAAAAACAGGGAGTGTAAGATCTCTGAGCAAGACCAGGAACATGAGTCAAAGATTGAGCTCATTCCCTTCCAGGTAGACCTCTGATCCACAAGCATCTGTTGATTGCCTCCATGGATGCATCACCTCTCCTCTCCACCTCTGAGGTAGGCAATGTAGGTATTACAGCTCTAACAAAACACAATTTTCCCCAGCAAAACACACTAAACTTAGATCGTGGTGTACGCTCAAAGAATCTAAAATGGTACTAAAAGATAGCACTGCCCTTTCATTTGAAATCAAAGAAAACCAGACTTGGTTGGCATACTGTACTCATACAAATGACCCCACATTACGTGGAAAACAAGAATGTCCTAGGGTAGAACTCTGACTCGTAAACTTTTGCCCCAATCAATGCTGTGATTACAGCTTCACTTCTCTTGGTCCGAGGGAACTTGAACACAGAGTACATTGAAATGAGGATGAATAACTGCCATATTTCTAGTGTTTTGGGGCTTTTACTTCTGCAAAACAATTCTGAGAATGTAGTTTGGCAGCACAAACCTAGGAAACCAGATAGGTCACCATGGTTAGCTGACTTATCAGCTGAAAATGAACCTTCCTTAGTGGAATTCTAATGTCTGCAGATGGAGAAATTTATCCCTAAAAAAGTTTTCTCCTAACAAATGACTTGTCTCAATTATGTGACAAATGGTTGCTATCTTGATTATAAAATGCAGTTGTAACTGGTTCAGTGTCAAAAAAAGGTTAAAACATGGTCAACTATGTGACATTTTTTGATTGGAATTTTCTCTTTTCTCTTATGTTTCTAAATCTGCCAGATGTGCCTTGCGGCCAACACTTGGGCACTACTAGGTGCCTGGTATGTGAAGCCTTCCTTCAGAGAAAATACTATGCTCAGTGTTTTTTCACAAACCAAAGTAATCATGAGGTTATAACTGAAGTATTCACTGCTTTTTTAAAGGCTACATTTCTCTTCTTTAAAAATCTTATATATACTCTCATTCTTTGCTAAGTTTGTTTTCAGCCAAGGACACAAACTGCCATTTCACAATATGAATTCTTACTATAAATCTACTGAATCTGTTATCTCAAAATAATTAATGATAAAGTAAGCACAATGGTAACTGAGTAATCAAGGGAGAATTTCCTAATTACATCTTATATATTTTTTAGCCTTTTCATCTACTGGGTGTGCCCCAAACAACTTTAACAATACATCTTATAATGACTCATGTCTACATATTACAAGGACTCTTATTTGTGCTCTTAAAGATTCATACAATCTAAAAGCTAGCCTGGAATGTGAAATTAAAAGCAATTTATCAAGATTTTTATGTATTTTTCACATTCAAAATCCTTCATGCTATGCAAATGGAATTTTTTAAATTATTTTCTTCCAAGATGACTATACCAGAGCCAAAGTAATCCTAGATTTTAAAACTAGAAGGGAAAAACTGCTCTACAGAAGCCTAATAGTTTGAGTTATTATCACTGCACAATATATACAGTATATTTATAGTTTTGTTATTATGATACCTGGCATATACATGTTTCAGACTTATTTTTAATAAAAAATTTAATAGCCAAAAATTAATTTATATTCACAAAACACTTGATTATTCAATTAAAGTATACTTTCTGAAATGTGAAATTGTATACACATATACACACGAGATTAAAAGTTTTTTATTAGTGAGAGGAAGTTACTTCCCAGAAAAAGGAATCCGGGGTTTTATATAAAGAGCTCTCCCAGGCCAACCCCGTCTTCCTCTGCCATTCCGTTTCTGCACTTTGAGAGCAAGGCTTTTGTCATCTATGATTTATAAAAAGGGAACAGAAAGAAAAAAAAAAGATACTGCACATCAGGTGTTATCTTGGTACTTCCTGTGTCTTCCCACTGTAAGGGTCTTTATTCCTGGGGATAATATAAAATGACAAAGCTTTCTACTTGACAATAATCCATAAATAATAGAACATAAGAAACAATCCTTCTGAAGTGCGGGCAGCCAGGCTCTGAAGCAGTTATGTTGTGATGTAGCTTTTATATAAACACTTGAAACCCAAAAGGCAAAATATGTGTGTGTGTGTCTCTGTGTGTGTGTGTCTGTGTGTGTACCATGCATGGGGGGTAGGGGCAGACACACTTCACAGTCCCATAAAGTTCATCTTGTTCTAAGGCTCAGGGAAAACTTTCTTAAATATGGCAAACTGCAACACTAATTACAAAGAAAGAAATGGGCCCCTGCCGAAAAATAAAATACAGCAGCTAAAAGAAAAAGTATTATTATCTATCTACCATGTAGGGCCCTGGGAAAATTCCAACTGTGTATCTTTTAAAAGAAACCCAGACGTACCACATAAAAACAGACTTTATTCTGTTGATTGATTCTCTTTGTAGTCTACACAAGGATGGTTAGCAGTCAGAAACAACCAAAAGAGATTCTGTTTTCTAGTATGTAATACAATTGAGTGTTGCTATAAAATATTCTTACACTGATCAAAAAAGAAAAAATACTTCTAAAAAATGGTACATATTACTCTATTTTAAAAAGAAAGCATGTATTTATCAACTTACCCTAATCATTCCACAGATCCAAATACCTTAATTCTATATCTCATGCTCCATATGAAAAGATTAATATGTAAATAAAGATTTGCTTAGCTAAGTACAATTACAAAAACTTAACAAATTTTGAAGTTACCTAGCATCTAACAAAGGCTAACGAAAGTATGCCAGTTATACTTTCTTCAACTGAAGTATTGCTGATAATTGTATTTGTATAAGTGTAAAGACAAGCTTTTCGGGCTTCCCTGGTGGCGCAGTGGTTGAAAGTCCACCTGCCGATACAGGGGACACGGGTTCGTGCCCCGGTCCGGGAAGATCCCACATGCCGCAGAGCAGCTGGGCCCGTGAGCCATGGCCGCTGAGCCTGCGCGTCCGGAGCCTGTGCTCCGCAATGGGAGAGGCCACAACAGTGAGAGGCCCGCATACCGGGAAAATAAATAAATAAATAAAGACAAGCTTTTCATGACTGACTTCTTGTTTTTCCACATACTAGTTTGTTTTTTCACTGCCAACGTTTTGTAAATCTCTCACAATTAATATAATGCTACAAAACTTAAAATAAGGCTTAAATTAAAAAAAAACATGAATTCTCAGTAGCCAATAATAATGATTATTAACCTCTATTTTAACTTGGCTCACAGGAATAATGTAATTACACAAGCCCTCAAACTTTTTCAAAATGAGTCATACTTGTCCTACAAGAATAATAACTCAGGTAAACTGCAGAAACTCCATTTTAAAAGAAAGAAGGAAATTATGTTTGATTTTATAAATTAATATTATTTACTTCAATCCAAAAATAAATACTACAGAATAATACATGAAATCCATGACAAAATTCAGTAGAAGGCATGCATAAGAGCCTGAGCCTAGGATCTTGTTCAAATTAAATAGAAATTATAGATTTACTTGGCAAGATACAATTTATATTAATATATTTGAGATAGAATAGCAGATTACTTGAAATTCATCATCCTAAAGACATGAGGAGAAAATTTAGTTAATACTAAATGCAATAGTGAAAAATACCAAAATCTTTTTATTTAAGCAAAGAATAAAATCACACAAAAATTAAGCTTTATGAAAAGGGACTAATTTAAAGATCAAGAATTAAGAGTCAATTCTCACTCACATTAAATAAATCACAGCAATGAAATAGATAATCCATCATTCCAGGATTTCTTATTTGCCAGTGAACCCAAGTATAGCTAAAATTCTAAGAGATCAGTGTACATTTTTTAAAAAATTATGAAAACACAGTGCCACATGTTCACTTTTGCTCTTCTATTATATTCCCGCCATGATTTTAGCTGCTGGGTTGGATGAATGACCATTCACTTTGTTAATGTACAAAGATTGTGCATAAAATGAAAAAGTTAAAATAGCTCCTCCTATAGTAAAATGTTGTTTGAAGACAGCTGTATGATCATTATCTGAAGAAATTTCAAGTAATCTTTTATTATAATTTTAGAAAAGAAAGTGTATAGATTAGTGCTACCGAGACAAATAGCAAAGAAAATTTATAAAAGACAACCAAAACACAAGTGAGCATAAAAAAGCACTTTAGAAATATAAACCAAAATATAAGGCAAGAAGAGCATTCTAATGCACTTTCAAAAGTTTATTTCTTCTTTCCTTTTCTTTTTACTAGCTAACCAAATCCCTCACCTTTGACCTCGCAAATTCTTGCATTTTCCTGAAGCACCATCCTTCATTATTACAAAACATTTCATGTGTAAGAATGCATTTTTTTTCTGTTAAACATCTCTCTTTTAGTTTTTGATACCAGGAAGTTCTGTCCTAAGAGGATCCTACATGTGGAATTAATCTGTAAGACATACCATTGGAGGTTCTGACTTAAAACAAATAGAGTCATCTCCTTTTCCAAGATGTGTTATTCTAAAACAAAGGATCATTTTCTTGAAGGTTCAGATTAGTGTTTCTATTTGTCTAGCTGACACCTCCAAACATGGTAGACATGAGGATTTTCTACAGTTTTCTCTTAGTTTTAGTTAATGTTCTGTTTTGAGTTGCAAGAAAACATCCCAGCCCTACCTTTCTGAACCACCCTCTTTAGTGGTATGTGTAGAGCTCAGCACTCCATGTTGGTAGTACCTTCCATCTAATATGTTTTCAGAGTCTAAGGCAATTCAGGCAGCACAGCTGTCTACTCAGGAGGCTCATTAAACATACTTTAAAAATTCCTAGAAGAAGGCATGACTTATTATAAGCAAATGGCTACCCTGGGTTTTTTAGTAACAGAATTTTAAATTAAAATAAAATTATATAAGATATACCTTGTTTGGATTATTTAAAACTCTATTAGGGACTTCGCTCGTGGTGCAATGGTCAAGAATCCGCCTGCCAATGCAGGGGACACAGGTTTGAGCCCTGGTCCGGGAAGATCCCACATGTCGCGGAGCAACTAAGCCTGTGAGCCATAACTACTGAGCCCATGTGCCACAACTACTGAAGCCCGCTCGCCTAGAGCCCGAGCTCTGCAACAAGAGAAGCCACCGCAATGAGAAGCCCGTGCACTGCAACAAAGAGTAGCCCCCACTAGCCGCAA
The DNA here is from genome assembly GCF_964341445.2 of Mesoplodon mirus. Lineage (NCBI taxonomy): Eukaryota > Metazoa > Chordata > Mammalia > Artiodactyla > Ziphiidae > Mesoplodon > Mesoplodon mirus. Next base: position 15,751,079 of record NC_138977.1, on the reverse strand, counting down.
CTAGAGAAAGCCCGCGTGCAGCAACGAAGACCCAACACAGTCAAAAATAAATAAATAAAATTTTAAAAATAAAATAAAATAAAACTCTATTAAGCTTAACTTTTAAATGGCTGTGAATTTGAGGGTTGGGATAATCAAATGTCAACCCCAGCTGATTAACAAAAACATGAAAAATGGGGGAATTGATCCCCAAAGCTCTTTTATTCTAAGGAGCGCTTCACTTGATGGACAAATACTAGGAGGATACAGTCATTACTGTACAACAGGAAACACTAGCCACAGGCTATCAAGTAATTGTGATGGAAAATAGAATGCATTTGCAATTTTTAAGTACATTTAATGCCCAGTGATTTCATCACCTACCCTACATTTACAACTGGGAAACAATCCAGAAACCGAAGGAAATCAGATATTTGCAAAAATATGTTTGCACTATACTATCCAACACTTGTACTGGCAACATTACTGTAGATATTTCAATATATGTTGATTTTAAAGAGTAAGTTTTGGAGTTAGGCTTCTAATTTATCACATTTTAATTAAGGAGCTATTACCAGCCAATTTACCAAAACACTTAATTTTCAGAACAGCAACTCTTTTATTTTTTTTTTTAATTTATTTTATTTACTTATTTTTGGCTGCATTGGGTCTTCGTTGCTGCACATGGGCCTTCTCTAGTTGCAGCGAGCGGGGGCTACTCTTCGTTGTGGTGCACCGGCTTCTCATTGCAGTGGCTTCTCTTGTTGCGGAGCACGGGCTCTAGGAGCGCAGGCTTCAGAAGTTGTGGCGCGTGGGCTCAGTAGTTGTGGCTCGCGGGCTCTAGAGCGCAGGGTCAGTAGTTGTGGCGCACGGGCATGTGGGATCTTCCCAAGCCAGGGTGCGAACCTGTGTTCCTTGCATTGGTAGGCAGATTCTTAACCACTGTGCCACCAGGGAAGCCCCAGAACAGTAACTCTTAAGGTGCGTATTGCTCTGCTGTGAAAACTACAAATAATGGCATTATAATACCCCTCTGCCATTTGTCATCTTGAATAATTTAATGAAAAATATCTAACTCGATATATTTTTAGAGAATAAAAGTAATCCCCGTGAGATACTTTCTACATTTTTTTACTTGAACCATAGAAAGCCTAAAACAAAATACAAAAAGTCCTCCAATCTGTTTCTTCAAGTTATCTGAATGGCCATCTTCCTTCATTATAAGAATCATCGCTTATTCTCTTCTTTTATAAAAGTTGTTCTGCAGCAGGGTGATGTATTTTTTTAGCATTTTTTCAAAACATAATTAGAAACAAATAGCTCTTGATTTGATTTCTCATTTAAGCTTCAGTTCGACTTACAGAAATTTTAACTTACAGCACTAAATGTCTGTTCTCTGTGTATAAAGCCCTGAAACTAGCCTTAAAACATAAATATTAGGTCGTAAAATCCCAATTTTCATTTCAGATTGCACTGAATTCTTATAACCACTTTTTGTCTGTAGCCTTCTATAACTGTTGCTTGATGAAGGTCCTCCTATCTGCGTAAGTTTATTGACTTTTTTTTTCCTGCCAATACACGTTCCATTTTCTGGCTTCTTTATTTCCTCTCTGCCATTAGAGGAAAATGCCATTTGACAGGACCTCAGATTCCTTAATATAAAAGGAAAACAGGAAGTCACAAATGTAAATTCTGAGCCCACTATGTGCTACACTTTGAGTCAAGCATTTACATTTTATTCAAAAAGAACCTTTGGACAACACTACAACCCTAGTTTTACAGAAAAGGAAACTGAGACTCAATGTGGTTAAATAACTTACACATAATCAGTAGAATTCGAAGTCAAGTTCATGCTCTTTTTCCTGTATGTACTTTGCTGCTTCCCATTATTCACTGACATTTATAAGTGGGAATCAGAGTTTCTCATTCAGGATACAGAAATATGCCCATGAGAATAAAGTCAATAAAGCATCCAAGAAAGATCCTATTCACTGGCCTTTTTGTACTGGAAGGGAATTATATCTGCTAGAATTAGATTCAGCTTCATACAACAAACCCAAAATAACACTGACTTAAATAAGATAGGAGTTTAATTCTCTCTCATGGAAAATAAGTCAAGGTGGGTAATCCAGATTTAGTATGGCAATTCCACAAAGTCATCAAGGACTCATATTCTTTTTAGCTGACTACTCCATACTCTCTACAGTATGATTTTTATCCTAACGATCCAAAATGGCTGTCAGAGCTGCAGCTATCACATCTGTGTTCCAGGAAGCAGGATGAAGGAATCAGGAAAAGAAATGTATTATCCTTCCTTTTTAAGGACATGTCTCAAAGTAACACTCAGTACTTCAACTTTTTCTCAATAAATAGAACTTGTCACAGGCACTCACCTGGCTGTAAAGAAAACTGGGAAATGTAGACTTTCTGACTGGGTACGAAGGTGCTGAGTTAAAAAGCAGAGTTTTATTATTACTAAAATGGAAGGTTAGAATGGATATTTGGAGGCACCTAGATGAAATTGCCAGAGAAATTTGCATATAATCTCTGGTTTACTCATAATATTATTAAACTTTTCAAGCAGATCAGGGATAACTGAGACTGACATACCCAGTGTTATTTCCTAGGTAGAATACATTACCCCACTGGATTCATCTCATTATAGGCAATCAAATGAATAAATGTGATTTTACATTTTTGCAACTTATTTTCAACATTTACATTATAAAGAATCACTAAGTCTATCAGACAAAATCAAGTGAGATTCCTTTAATAAATGGTGATCTTTTTCCAGGGTTAGAATATAGGGCACTGGATTAAGTGACAAATTCTATCAATGGGGGTACCACACACTTTAAATGGCCCCTAGCTTCTAAAAGTTCTAATACCCAGAGGTCATGAACAAATAACTGAATGGAGAACACAGGAGAAAATGCAAATGTTGATAAGGAATCAAATCTGAAAGGTGCTTCAATAGTTAACCTAGGCGCAAGTATTTCCTCATATATGCTATACTTATGTTAGTGTTTAAAAACTTGTAACTTGAATGTAAGTAGGCTTTCTTGGTCCCTGATGTCACCTACATGACACAGTCTTTTCTACTAGAAGTCAGTCTTTGATGATGAGGCATTTGAGAAAAACACAAACATCATCTCAAAAAAACAAGAACCAAAAAAAGGTGATTTTTTTCAAAAGTGTTCTGGGAACAGAGAGGAGGGAGTCATTTCACACACAACAAAGCAAATATCCTCAAAATTCTCTTTAAGTATTTTTCCCCAATGTTCCAATCCTCATGGCATTTCCCCTACCCTCCGCTCTCATCTCCTCTTTCTCAAACGCATTCCCAACTTCCCACAATCATTTTCCATAACCCATCTGACGGCACTCAGCTAGACAAAGCTAGACAAACAGTCCTCAGCAAAATAAAACCAAGTCATGTGTCATTCCTTAAACATGGTCTTGGGGCTCTGTCATCTCAGCACTCCCAACATGTACAGGCATATGCACATGTGCGCACACACTGATGAAACCCTTCAATTTCTCCCATGGTAACATGATGTAATTTCCACTAATTCAATCCATAATCAAGAGAGTAGAATTTCTCCTTCAATTTCATCTATTTGTGAAATCCATATGATCTCTCTCAAAAGATTCTGATGGGATCATATGCCCACTCTTGGATCAGTCATTGTGTCCAGGTCTGATAGGCCAACCAATTTACAAATTAATGATAGTTTAATTACCAATTAGAATATTGCTTGTTGAACTCTAAAATGAGGGAATAGCTGTGTTTGTGTCATGTTTTGGTCAAACTCTTGTAGTCTGAAACGTTTTCCTTTTTCTATTAGAAGTACACATCTTTTAAGGAACACATTGAATTTAAAAAAAATATTCCGCTGAAGCTATTCTGTGGCTGTGCTGATCCGTTTCTAAAATATTGTCTTCCTTCAGCACCTCTACTATTTTAATATCAATATAACATGTAAGTGAACAATTTAGTTTTATTGATTACATTTTAGGGTAGCTTATAGGGAGTGCCTCCTTAATGTTAATATCTAATTTCAAATGTAAACTATTTTAATCACAATTTGGGATAGGTTACTTCCAGATTAAAAAATATATATATATAGTAGAAGTGGTGTATGTATAACTCTTAGTAGTTTCTGTAAGATAGAGTACTATTTCCTGATCTTGCTCTTAGATTTAATGATTCTTGGTAATTTTTTTGGCCTGCTGTCCCTCTAACTCACTGACTCTTATGGATTGAGTGGAGGAAATGTAAGAAACACACAGTAACTTACATATTCTTCACCATTATTCTAGGGAAGTAGATGTCTCCATTTGAGAAGAGAAAATTGATATAAAGAGGCTAAATGCACCCAACTCAGTCTGCTTAATATATATGATATTATAAAAACAATTGTACGTAAGAGCTTTTGCTGAATCTACTTTGCCACACTTAGTAGGATATTTATTTTGTATTAACATAGGCTTATTACTATCCCTTGGATGTTTAAACACATTCAGTAATTGACACTATTATACTTTTGTCTGAAACCCCCTCTAAATATCCCTGAATGAATTCTTAACTCAAATTTTTCAACTAATTTAAGAATATTTTTCTCCTTTAACCCTATCCTAGATGAAAGAAACAAACTGCTATTATAAAACTACTGTCAATTTTGTATTATCATCTAATCTACTACTGCCCGTTCAAAATTGATGATTTAATATTTTAAAGGAGTATAATTCATTTCAATTAAGTAACGTGGCTTGTGTGAAATTTTCGTGTACTCTTGAGTAAGAATCATACAATTTGTAGCTGGTTTAGAAATTTATTGAAACTTAATGAACACTAAACAGATGTTTATGGGTGTGAGTGAACGTTTATGGGTGTGAGTGGCATCTCCACTCATTTGTAGCTTTTCCTTGGAAATATGCCAAACAGCTGAAAATCAATAGTCAGACCATAATCTTAATCATTTCAAAAATAGCATATCCAACTAGCTTTTAAAAGTGATCATGCAATTTGTTACTCATTCTTTTGGGGGGGGGGCACATATTATTGAAGGAAGGTCAGATAACTTTCTCATCTGTTCTTCCTTTTGTAAGCCAGGCAGCTTTTTTCAATCTGATAAAACTCTTTGAGAGAGAATTCTTTGCTTTCAGAACCTCAGTAGCTCATAAGAAATTCTCTCCAATGAGTGTGTGCTTTTAAAATAATTTTTTCCACTTCATTATATTCTATTTGCTGCCAATTTGATTTTTTTCTTTTTTTTTTTTTTTTTTTTTTTTTTCCTTTTTGGTTGAGAAGTTTCTTGTCCAGCAGAAAGGGACCTAGTCTACCTTAAGGGGAATGGAAAGCCTGCATGATTATGAAGCCAACTAAGTGGAAAGCATCACAGAGGGAAGAACCACACCTCTTTACATGTGTGTTTAAAGCCAAATCTATTCCTTGGATTTCCAGTTGTAAGAAGAGCTATTTTTGAAGGTTTTTATGTATTTGCTATCAAATGACTCTTATCCAATAGAGTAGACATAATTTGTGCTTCTATGTTCACCAGTGAGCTGTGTGATCCAAAACTGTGATTCAGTTTTCTCACCTATATGTTACCAACGATAATGCTTATAAACAAGCTCCAGGACATCAGCTCTACAGATACAAGCATGTCCAGACATGTTTATTTTTTATGCATTTTAACAGAAATAAAAAGTAGAAACACAAGTCCTTTGATACAACTGACTCAGAGTCACATTTTTTTAAAAAAATAGACATAGTCCAGAAACCATATACATTTAGTTGTAAAAACAAACACAATAGCATTTCACAGGTAAATAAGTACTGGCTGTTACTCGGCATACACTATTATGTCACTAAGGCAAGGAAAAGCAATCCTTATCCTAAAGGCTTAAAAATGTCAACAGGCACCAAAAAGTCCACCAGGGAGCACAACTGTCATTTCCATCTTCAGTGCTGAGAGTACTTTTTTTTGGGGGGGGGGGGGTTCTTTCTCTAAATTTTCCTCCCCCAAAAGCTTACTACAAAAGAACAAAGGAGCAGGATTCATTTGTTGTTGTCATCTGGCAAGAAATGTGGGAACCCTTCCAAGGATGCTGAAGACCAGTGAACAAGCCCCCAAGATGGGAGTAACAAAACGAAAACAAAGACAAGCAGCTTGGTACCAAGATTGCACAAAGTTGCCAAGATAAGAGCAAGAAATTTTAATTGCATGCAGGAAACAAGAGAAAGTTGAAGAGTCAAATGGCAGAGTTCAAGTGCCAATAGAAAGGTGTCTTTAGCAGCAGTACTGTGAAGAAAGGGGAAAAAACAGGTCGACCAGAAAAGCAGCTGTTGCAACAGAGTGTCTTAACTGCGAAGACCATTTACAGTCATTTCCCCTGCAGAAGGTTGGCACTTTCCCCCAAGCCTGACTAAGAATAAGAAATCCTTGTTTCATTTGTCCTTTAATACTTCTGATCCAGAACCCTTGTCAAATGAGCTCTTTTGAACACATTTTTAACATTTTCAGGTTAAATGTTAAATAAATAATAGTCACTCTCTTCACATAGTAATTTTTTCTGTGTCAACAGAAACATGCCTAAACTTGGCCGTAAAAAATAGATACCATATTTATTCCAAATGCATGCAATCACTGTGATAAAGAAGTAATATATTTTGTTGATATCACAACTTTGAAGAGATATAAAAATGGACACAAAAAATCCTGTATTATAGAAAAGTATTCAGTGTTGCTATTACATTATTTTTGCCACACTTGACACATATGTGTATTTATGTGCATAAAATGTATTTAATTAATGAGAAAAGTATAAAAATAAGTAAAAATAAAATGTGCATTCTCACTAGAGCATTAAAACCTTCACATTTCAGCCACAATTTTGTCATCTGTAAAATAAAGGCACTGGGCTAAACTGTAATCTTCAGGTTCCTTTAAGTATCCATATTTATGGTCCTAATATTCCAATAACTCAGGCCTGCCATGAGAGCCTCCTAATCTGTCACATTTCCTCTGTGTCTAAAGCCATTCCTCAAATAAAACCAAACTATAAAATGCTACTAATCTAGTGAATGGCTTTAAAATTATTAAAACGTGCTACCACAGGGCTTTTGGGAAAGCAATTATTTTAAAGACTAAAATTTGAATTTCTTCAAGGCCTCTTATCCGAGGAATATAAAGTACTTCGACAAACTAAGGTTAATTGTATCCATGTGATAAGTGTTACCGACCCCCCACTTCAGTCAAGCTTGGATTGATTAACCCACTTACCCAAAGTATCAAGGAACAAATGGAGTCAGAATACGTAAATGTCTGAACATATTGTGTCCCTGCTCTAATCAGGGACCCAATTTCCCCAAACAAAAATCCTGTTTTAGCCTGAAGAATCTCTCCCATGTTAAAAGCATTAGGGTAAGGGTCTATACTTTCATATATAAGCCACCTTTTCTCTTCTAGGTATGGAAAATTTAATAATTGTAATACTATCAGCAAATACATAGCACTTACTATGTGCTAGGCACTCTTCTAAGTGCTTTATACATATATTGATTCATCGAATCACCACAACAATTCTACAGGTAGATGCCATTATTACCCTGTTTTACAGATTAAAACAGAAACATAAACAAAAAAACTGAGGCACATAATTAACTTGCCCCTGGTCACACGGCAAATAAGCAGCAGAGCTAGGGTTCCATGCAGGTAGTTTGGCTCCAGACCCCAGGCTCTAAACCACTCCACCACCTGCAACTCAGGGTAAGGAGCACATAAATACTACACTTCTCTGCATTGTTCGGTTCCCTTCAACTACTTTGTTCGTTTGGCTGCATTTTCTAAGCACTCAATAACTGCAGATGAATGACAGAATACAGAAGTCATTGACTTAAAGAAAAGCAAATATCCATGTACACACAGGAAACAAAATTTAAGAGCAAAATTAAAATAGACTCCTATCCAGTGTAATCTCATGAGTTTATTTAATGACTCAGCCCAGTTTTCATCCATTTGGTATTTCACAACTCCCTGCCTCCCTCTAATTCTTCACCTGAAGGATAAAATGGGGGAAAAAAAAAAAAAAGACAATACATTTTGGCAGCATTTTCATTCCCTAGTGCCAAAGACGAATAAGAACAGTGAGGAAGTCCAGTCCTGCATAAACGGGAATTATCAATGAATTAACATCACCAAAAAGATTCAGTGTAAGCCAAAAATTTCTTTCATCTTCAATTCTCATATTGATAGCATCATTTTCAATATATGATTTACAAGATGAAATGTTTTGTTTAGAGTTAAGTAGCTGAAACAGAATGGAAAGATACTCTAGTCCTATTAAACCAGTGCACTTTAAAGCCTGGCCAAACTTAAGTATCGCCAGGAGACTTAAAAAAAAACAAAAACAAAACAAATGCTGGGGCCTCACTTAGAGAGTCTAATTTAATTGGTCAGGGGGAGGCCACACTGGTAGGTTTCAAAGTTTTCCAGGTGATTGAATGTGCAGCCATGCTTGGGAGGCACTTGTTTAAATGCTATCCAGGGCTTTTCAAACTTTAATATGCATATAGAAGTCTTAAGGATCTTATTCAAAATGCAAATGGATGCAAAAAGCCTAGGTTATGGCCTGAGATTGTATTTCTAATGTGCTCCCAGGCAAAGCTGATCCTGCTGGTCTATGGACCACACTTCTGAGCAGCAACCTGCTATCCCTCCATCCATATATACTATAATCAGTATTAAAAGTGAGAAGTGGAAAAGATATTACAGTTGAAGGTGATGTAGAATATTTCACTTTTATATATATAAAGACATAACTTATTTTTAAAAAGCAATTTGACCCACAAGAAATGATTATATAACAGGGGGTTATTGTGAACTAAATGAGCTAACACGCATGAAGCATGAGGGGCTGGCTGTTCCTAGCCCAGAATCAGTACTAATTTTTAGCTCTTTCATCACTATTTTATTAACAAATGAGTAGCACTGATGACTACCCATATCAAGAAAACTGAATGCAGATATATAACTCATTTTCTAGAAAAGTATGGCTTCCATTTGTTCAGTGTTTACATTATGACATTCTCTCCTATACTTAGACCATTTGGTATAGAGATAAAATGTTTGCCCCAGAGTCAAAATTTGACATTCGATAACATGATGCCTGAGATCTGCTTTAACATACTTCACCAAAGAAAAAGAAAAAAGGAATCTATAAAGCAAATACAGTGAAATCAGAATATCTCCATGATTAACTGTGAGTTAAGTACATGGGGTTTAATGGTCCTCTTCTCTCAACCTCTATGTATACCTGAAATTTTTCAAAATAATTTTTAAGTGTTCTACATTTTTTTTTTTTTTTTGCGGTACGCGGGCCTCTCACAGTTGTGGCCTCTCCCGTCGCGGAGCACAGGCTCCGGACGCGCAGGCTCAGCGGCCATGGCCACGGGCCTAGCCGCTCGGCAGCATGTGGGATCTTCCCGGACCGGGATACGAACCCATGTCCCCTGCATCGGCAGGCGGACTCTCAACCCCTGCGCCACCAGGGCAGCCCAAGTGTTCTACTTTTGAATCTCAGCTTCACCACTGATTAGTTCTGTGACCATGAACAAATTATTTAACTTCTCTGATCCCCAGAAGATTCTTCAGTAGGTTTTCACATTAGCCACCTGATAAGCTTTTATCACAGGGATTAAAGGAAACAGAATTTTTAAAAAATAACTGACACTAAGCAGGTCACATCATAAAGACAAATTTAATTTTAATCCAAATGGGTCAAATTTAAAGAGAAGCAAAAAGAATGGTAAAGGGCCTCCCTGGTGGCGCAGTGGTTGAGAGTCCGCCTGCCGATGCAGGGGATACGGGTTCGTGCCCCGGTCTGGGAGGATCCCATATGCCGCGGAGCGGCTGGGCCCGTGAGCCATGGCCGCTGAGCCTGCGCATCCGGAGCCTGTGCTCCGCAACGGGAGAGGCCACAACAGTGAGAGGCCCGCGTACGGAAAAAAAAAAAAAAAAAAAAAATTTAAAAAAAAAGAATGGTAAAGTGTTTCTAAAATAGAAACAGGTGGGTCTATGAAGACTGAAAATGGTTTGCCATCACCCGGCCATTTCATCCTATTATCCCTTTCTTAACAGTCTAGACCAGATTCCATCATAAATAGCAACAAGTAACATAACGAATTCTCCAGAATGCCGTATCCTGAGATAAATGCATAAAAAGGTTTCTTGCATGACAACACAAGGGGCAACGCATGTCAATCAACTAAGGGTGACCTACAGACAAACATCACATCTAGCTGCTACACTATTGCCCTGACTACAAGTAACACGGCTTTTTCTCACACTCACTACTTTCATTTATGAAAATCTCTGGATAGCAGCTGGGGACAGCAGTTCAGGAGGAAAGTAATATCTTGAATACATGCCAAATAATCAAAAGCAAACTATCACTTCTGGTTCCATTTCTTCACAGGACAGGAGTTCAAATAAGAACAGCTGGTACCTTTATTATCTATAACATAATTACATAATCATTTAAAAATATACATTATTGGAGACAATTCCATCATTCCAGAAATAAATCCAATCATTCATAAAACCTCACAGTTGGAAACCTTATATAGAGGGAAAGTGCATAACTTCACAATACACAGTTTAGCATAAGAGTGACAGGGAAAAATGATTTTAGATAGTGGATATATAGTAAGCAATTTATGCACATTTCCATTTTTTAAAGAATATGTAGAAATAATGACACATCAAGTCTCATATCCATTCCAATTGAATTCTAATCAAATGTTGTCACTAATGGGACTCCAAGGGACATGACCCTCTTCCATAAGAACAAATTCTAAAGCCTGGAATGTACTGCAAATACGCTGGCCTCCCTCTTTAGTTAAAGAAAGAACAAACAGTAAAATGAGTTCAGAAGTCGTACTTTCTAGGGGAACTCTCCAAAGAAGCACTCTGTGTTAATCTTCTACACTACAATTTCATTCTTAAGACACAAGTTAAAGCCACATTTCAAAAAAAAGTAACCAAGCATGTTTCTTACATATTTTTCATACTGTTCATATACGGAATGAATGGAACGCTTAGTCACTGGTTATTTTTCTTAGATATTCCTATCTGAATACAGACTTACCTGATATTTTTCTTATACTAATAACATTCAAATTATCTATGCATGCAATAATAAACACTAAGCATAATCATACCATGGTATCAAGTTCCTTAAAAGGTAAAGCTTATTTCAGGCAAGGTCTGGCTCAAGGATTAAAATAAACACACACAGCAGGAAAGTTGTAACGTATATTCTGTTTCTTCAAGCCATGAAATATATATTTATTTATACATATATACTTATAAATAAAAAACAAGAACTGTCAATGAAATACCCCAGTTGTACTGCGCTGTAAGAATTAAGGTTATTCAAATTTTGTCTTCTATGTGTTAATGAACACCTTTAAACCACCACCAAAAAAAAAAAAAAAAAGATCATATTTGAAATCCAAGGTTCACAAAAATGTCACAGGGGGAAAAAAGGAGAGGAAAAGAAAATATGAACCTAAGATGATTCCAGCAGGGAAGAAACTTTCCCACATACAAAGGTATTAGCCATGAAGCAAGGGAAAGCCAGAGGCCTCAGAATAAAATTGGAGCTCCCGGAACTTACACTCAGGGCATCAAGGCAGGGTGCTCCATCTTTCGTTCCAGCTGAGCCTGGGACCTACAGCTATTTTACCTGCAAGACTTCCCACAGTCAGTCCAACCAGGTTTAGCTAGATCAGAAATGTGTTTAGCAATCATATGAACAAAGAAATAAATTTCTCTAATCACCTGCCTCAGAGAAGCATTAAAATTCTCAATCTGAATCATCACCCTTCTAACTAATTACAACATTGGTTTAAAAGTGCAACTAGGCTAATCCTCAGCATTCGCCATAGTACAGAATGGTTACAAGTGGTAAACGAAAAGTTCTGATCTCAGAATGATTCGCATTTGCATCTAAAATGCTCCGATGAAACCACATAACTCCCTCCTCAAAATGTTTCATGTGATGTCTCCTTGAAGTGGCTTTCACTTTAGCTATGTGTGGCTTCCTTTATTTGCTTTAGTGACAAAAATATGAAAATGAATATAAAGAAGCAAAGACTCTAAAACGAAGGCCAACAGTAGATACCATAGCCAGCACTAGATTTTTTTTTCATGGTTTTAACCTAGAGGAAAAACTCAAGGTCCAATAAAAATACCTTCTTTATGTAACTCACAGTTAGCACTCTTTTTATGTTTTAGATTAGTTTGTCTTATAACACCATGATAGGGTCAGCAGTGCCAAGTAAAGCCCGGTTAACAGTCCCATTGTTTGTGAACCTCAGCTACATATTTCTAAAAAGGAAGCCGATATACTTGCCCCATTAGAAAGCTACATTTTTCTCCCACAGGAAAGGCTAATGGTGTTCCACTAAAGTGATTTCCAGCAGTAACAAGATTTTACATAAAAACAAATCCCTGATAAACTCTATTTTCTATCAATTCATTGAGACCAACTAATGAATTTGGCCTTGAGTACACCTGAGCTTAGTGTCATGGTGGTAAAAGTCCAGGATCTGGAGTCCAAACACCTGCTCCACCACTTACTCGCTGCATGACCTTGGAAGGGTACTGAATCTCCCCTAGCCTCAGTGTGATTAGAAGGATAGAGCTAGGTAATGCATGTGCAGGGCATATACATTAATGTTATTAACACTTTTAGAATAGAAAGCTCATATGTGTGTGTGTGTGTGTGTGTGTGTGTATTCACTTTATTATTTATTTACTTTGAGCGAGATCCTATGGAGAAACAAAGTAGCTGACAAGTTAACAAAGTGTTCTCTTCAAATAAAATCAGGTGAAATAACATATTACAAGACATATGCCATTAATAAACACACCAACTCCCTAACCATTATCGATGGAAAATTCATTCCTTCCACTCCCTGAAATGACAAAAGATTAAAGTAAGTCTCAGGGCAGGCAAAGGCATTGGAAATTTTTTTTTTAATTTATCATTCTAAAGTACAGCTATAGAAAAACACATCAATTAGGTAAGGAAAAGGTCAAGGACAACGATTACTCAAGCACCTCCCTTTTTTTCTTTTTTTAAACAGAAGCCGCAAGTTTTTTATTAACACAGGTGCAGGTGGGATTTTTTCCCATGTTATATATGCAGAACCTAAAATAAAGATTTGTGAACTCACTCATCCAAACTGACTGGCTCCAAAAATTCATTTGGTTGCCAGGCTTAAATAAAGGCCTAGGCAAATCTACTAAGGACATAAATTGGGGCAAATAACTAGAAAGAAGAGGTAAAAGAATCCATATGTTTAAATAAAAGACCTAAAAAGCCTAGAAGCTTATATTATATTATTAGCACAAGCTAATGCTTGTGCTTAGAAGTGTGTAAAATAATTACAAAATCCAGAGTAAAGGAGACCTGGCTTATACGTTTACATGAAAATGCCTGGGGAGATGGATAAGGAAGTCAGGGATTCCATAAGTCAAGCGTACTAGAAAAAGTAATCCAACCTGGGCTACATTAATAAAAAGTATGATATTGGAGGAGAAAAAAAGGAAGTACTGATATCACTATGTTTTAGTGATGATCAGGTATAGCTTTTCCAGTCAATTCGTTTGCTGGAGGGAAAAAAAAAAAAAAGATTAATTATGTGCCAGTCATCATGCTAAGCCTGGGGAGATGAAGCAAATAGAGGCTTGTCCTTGAAGATTTCACAGTTAAAGAGAAAGCTGTGTTGCAAATGTTTGTGATACCCTGTGTGTACCAAGTACAAGAGGAAGCACAGACAGCTGTGCCTGAGGGGATCAGAAAAGTAAGTTTTACACAGAAGAAAGACACAATAATGAGCAAGAGTGTTCCATGCAGAGGTACAACAAACAGAAAACCATAGAAGGTATCACCGGGATTTTTAAGTTGTTCAGTTTAGTTCCATCAACTTTATATAGACCAAATAGCCCCATGCATGCAGAATACACATGTGAATAAAAAATGTTCTCCCTGCTCCCAAGGACTTATATTGTAATAAACTGAAGACACTTAAAGTTCAGCACAATGTGACATATGCTATATATACTATAAATATTTTTGATATTCAGGCAATAAGGGTCAAATCCGATAAAATAAAGAGTTCCTAAAATTCAGTCAGAAAAAGATCACCAAAAATGGGATTAGCTGAATCAGATGTTCATTTTTAAATGACCACTCTAATGATAATGAATGTTAGAGAGGGGACAAGTTTGAAAACAAAGAGACTAATGTTGGGAGGATACTGCTGCACTGGGTGAAGTATTAAAAAGATCTGAACTGAAGGACAGATTTAATTAACTGGACAGATGGTGGTCACATTGCGCCCAGGATAAAAAACACAGGAGAACAAACACCCCACTTTACTTTCACCATATCCATCCACAGCAACTGCTGCATATACGGTTTGAGAGAAAGATCCAGACCAAAGACTAGGTAGCAAATACAGATGTGTTCATCATCAGCCTATAAGCAGAAGTAAATCCTATGAGTTTAAGGAGGTGAAACTGCCTGGAAGAACTTGTAAAGGGATAAAAGAACATTTAGGATTCAATCAAGACAAGCTGACAAGTCAGAGAAAGAGGAAATCCATGAAAGACAAAGAGGACCATGTTTCAGGAAGAAAGAGGTGGCCCACCATGTCAAATATCACAGAGACCAGCAACTGGACAGTCATCGGTGACCTCTGCCATACTGTTTCAGAGGAATGGTAGAGGCCCCCAAACTACAATGGATTTGACAGTGGGTAGGAGGTGACAAAGTATATGCTTTAATGCAGGTTACTTCTAGAAGAAGTACGCTGCGCTTTCAAGGGAGCTGTCCAACAATAAAATAACAATACCTAACAGCTACCGAGGGCTCTTTTCGAGCAGGCAGTAGGGAAGGCATTTCACATACAGTTCCTCTCCTGGCTTACCACCACCTTCAAAATCAGTATTACTGTTTCCACTTTTCAGTTAAGAAAAATTGGGTTGGGGATGATTACATAACTTCCCCATGAACACACAGCTGGCACACGGAGAAAGGAAGATTGAAATGCAGGTTCTGTCACACCATAAACCAGTACTCTTTCCACACTCTGACGCTGCCTCCCCATCACTGGAAATTAGGGGGCGGGTAGGGGGTTATTAACCATTTTACAGGAAGGTCTTTTTTTTTTTTTTTTGGAAGACAGCTAACTAGTTGACTTTAAAAGTCACTTCCACCTTCAATAGCCCATGATTCTCTCATATACCTTGCTCACAGGTAGCTGTAATAGCTACAGAATTTCAGATCTAAATGCTCATCACTCCCTTTGCAGCACTTTTTATGCCACCTTCACTTTAAAGTAAGCCCGCGTCCTACCAATGTGCCTATCATGCTACACACAGAGAAAATTAATTTTGGCTCCATTTATTTTTGCCAAAAAATGGAAGTACAGTCTGTGAAGACAGTCACTTCCGTTTCCGCACTCCACAGCATGCTGCACCTTCTGCTATTAAAGTAATTATAACTTATATTGTGATTTGCTTTCACAGCCCACACTGGACAGTAACCTTCAGAGACTGTCTACTTTACCGTAAGCTCTGAGAACGCAGCACAGAGCCAGGAAGCAGGGGGCACTAAACCTCTGACGCATGCATGCGTGGACAGAAAGGAAGAATGGATGGAGAGATGGATGGTGTGGCAAGCGAAGGAAATAATATGTTTTAACAGCTATTTTACACCTGATAATGGATTATTTAATCTATTTACCAACTGGGGGATATTACAATGATATACTTGAAGGAAGCAGTATGGAAAATTGAGTGGTACAAGAGGCATGAGATATGGATTTAAAGAGAAAGGAACGTTCACTCACAAAAAGGCTCCTAAAATACACGATTTTTCCTGGATTCAATACCACCCAAAGGCAAAAAAAAAAAAAAAAAAAAACTAGTCAATTCACTAAATTATTTTTTAAAGATCAGTTACTTTTGAAACCTCTATCAAGAAGGCCAATCTTATTCTAAATAAGTAATTTATAATGGAACTTCAGGTGTGACCCCCTAGGAGATGTTTGAGGAGAGAAAGCTTCATAAGGCACTTTGAAATCACCCCAAAAGTGCCTACCTATATGTTTCAAGATCTATTCAATCTACAGATCTGGCTAGCAAAGGTCTGTTCTCTACTCTCGTCTCAGACTTTTTTTTTCTATCGAGACGCATATGACATGACATTCACTTGCACAGAACACTAGCATGAGTGAATCCAGGTTCTAATAAACTATCCTCAAAAATGCTCACGGAAATGAAGGCAAACACTGCCACAGCTTACAAGAATGTCTGATTTCCACTGTGATTAAAGGCATATCGGTAAGATCAAGAGGACTGCAAGCTATGCAAATACCCACCATGACAGCTGCAGCTCGCATCCCTTCCTCTCCCACATGAGGAAACACATCAGGATGAAGTGAAAGTAACATTTTAAGGCTGAACTTGAATCCACCCTAGTTTATATATAGATATTTTAAAATAAGTCATTTGCAAACTTCTGTACGTCGTTATCAGTAGCTGTTAATACCTCACAGCTGAGTGTAACACAGCAATGTGTTGTGACACTGCAGTTGGAAGCCACTGGCCTCTTTTAGGCCTCGGTGAAACTTAAACTAGTTATCAAATTACAATCGGACTCACTGGGTTAGCCAATTTCAATGGCCTTAGGAGCTGTTTATCAACAACTATGAAAGACAGAGTGTGCCAGAAGTTAGAAGAGGCAGGTTTGGGCTCTGGTCAAGTGGGGTGCTGAGGTGCCTTCATGGTGTGATTTGAAAAGTAAACAAGGAACTTGGCCTGTCCTCAATTACCCCACTAAACCACCGTGGTGTCAGGCTATCACACTGTCTTTAGTACTCGCCTGTATTACAAATAAAAGCAAGCAAAATACAAACAATGCCTACAGAAGTCACTGGTAAAATGCATCTGCTAGCCAGGTTTTCTGGAAAGCTCCTAGTTACAGAGCAGATTAGGTATTCGATACCTTAAAGCCGCAGATGCAGAGGGACTGGAAGAAGATACAATTGAAGGAAAATTCAGTAGGAAGGGCATGAGAAGTAAGGGCATCCCGACGCTGGGGGTCCTCACCAGACAAGGGACATCATGGGATGGATGCTAGACTGGGCCCCCCAAGTGAAGGACTTGAGTTCCAGGAAGTTTAAAGGTCAGCACAAGGGCACAGAAGGGCAAGAACAGCGAAGCAACCAAGCCCATGGTGCTGGAGGTTCCACAGAAGGAAGCCAAGATGAACCTTTGCCCACTTCCCCAGTTTCAAGAGACCCTGACAACCTGATGTGGTTTTCCAAGATGGCTCCTGGGATGGGGAAAGGCCCAGAAACCATGACATGTGGGAAAAAGCTAGAAGAGTTAAGAACAGGAAAGCTGTTTTTAGTATCAAATAAGCTCTCTTGTAAAAGACAGAAAAGGTTCATTTCATCGAACTCTGTAGGGCAATGCAAGGAACAACAAACATGTGTGTCAAGAGCATCAGACTGAGGTCAAACATAAGGAAACATCCTGATGGGCAGAAATGGCCAGGATAGAGCAGGAGATCTTAAGAAGTCGGGAGCTCCTTCTCACTAGATATGTTCACAGGCAGTGGAAAACTATCCCTCAGCGAGTCTGGACAGGGGTTCCACACCGGGGATAGCCTGAGCTAGACTTCTGGGGCACTGCCCCATTCTAGGAGTCTGATTTGTTCACTGTGGTTAGGGTCAGACTTGGGCAAGTGTAAGAGATAAAAGGTTTCCCACATAAACTCCGATCCCTCTCCCCCGTTCACAATCAGAGGACTGGCTCCAGGCTGGACAGGAGTCAGATTTCCAAGGTTTCTTCTAGCTTCAAATTTTCATAATTTTAGTCTCAGATCTCATTTACACCCAAATAAATGAGGATCGTGTATTCTCTCTATTCAGAAGATCCCCACAATGCATTCCAGGGTTAAATGTCCTTGACTGGTTATTAAAAAAAAAAAAAAAAAAATCACCTAAATCCCTAATGCTTCTGAACAGTGTTTTCTCTTATCCACTTGATAGTGGGTGATGGATAACATCTGAGTGTGATCCGCTGTAGAAAGAGACTCTTTAATATGTTAAATCTACAGTTAAATCACCACTCCACCTTTTCTTTTTAAGACTGAAGAATCTCTGTTCCCGTCACAATTTAAAATCCTTTAGTCACTCAGAGGGGACCTCGTTCTTTTCCCCCCCAGCATATTCCAAATTTTCTACATCCGTTTCTAGAAGTGCACTGCAGTGCGACGGAGCACTCATGCAGAATTCTGACTAGAGGTGAAGACGGGCGATCCCCGCCGGCTGCTAAACGCAGATCGGCGAAGGCTGACAATGATGAGAGTTTTAGGTAGGAATATAGTTTCCCTAGTCTTCAGCTCCTTGAAGGAAAAGTATTTCTGTGCTAGGGAGACATTAAACCCTGGCTCATAAACCAGAGCTGGGAAAGCCCCGGCTGGTCTGCTTTAATGGGGAGCCATATGACCAAGTCTGGGCTCGTGCAGATCCATCTGTGGTCCTCTGTGACAGCCATCAGAGCAGGCAGCTCACCATGCTGCCTCCCTGTTGATGTGGATCCCAGGGCCGTGCTTTCCTCAAAGCATTCACCATGCAGATATGCCGTCAGGGGAGCTGACTCACAAGCAGCCTGTACTCCCGGCCTGAAGACTTTTAGTATTATTACACAGACATCTCATATTTGGGCCTGCAGTACGTTTTACATCTCTGTTTTGATTCCTACACGTATTAACCTTTATTCATTTGGATGTGTGCGTTTCCCGAGGTAAGCAATATGATTGTGAAGTGAACCTGGGCCTCCCAGGTGCCTGTCACAAGAGGTCACCCCACAGCCTGGGATCATCTCCAATCTTCCTGAGGAAAAAAAAAACATCGCCTAACTTTGAGTAAATCGACCTATACACCCTTTGACACTGACTCACTGGAAACTAAGCACTCCCTGGGTAAGCCACTATTGCCAGTTATGCTTCTGCAGGCTGGCTATTAGGCAAAAAACATACAACCCCAATTATAAAACAGAGTATTTCAAAACTCATGTGAAAAACACCTTCTACAGGATGGGCGCTTACAAATCAAGAAACTCCTCACGTTTGCGAGCCACCCATGATTTAAGATCCACAACATTTCAAAACAGAAAAGAACCCTATAATTTAAAATTGTAAATCCCTCTTATCCTTTATCTATTATTTCATTTATTTAACAATCATGCATCAGATACCTGTTCTAGGGTAGGCCCTGTGCTAGGGCTAAAGATACAAAGATAAGTGGAACCAACCCCCAGTCTTCTGGGCTCTCCACTTCTGGGGAGGAGAGGCAGTCAGGTAAACAAATCATCACAGCAACATGCTCTATTCAAGGTGTCCGCTGTGAGACTGAAGAGACTGAGTCCCTTCACTCCAGTGAGGGAAGGTATCAGGAGATGTGGGTCCCAGAGAAGGTGACATTTGAACTAAAGCTGTAATAATGAGAATTAAATGATGAGAACTGTTATCATGCCAATAATCAGACCCGCACAGAGAAGGTATGCATGTACTTTAATTTATTAACATTAAATATACATAGCAGACCAACAATGCCAGGTTTAATAATAAAAAGAAATTTAATTTCTTTGTAAAAAGCAAAAAAAATTATAACACAAACTTGAAGCCCTGACTCAGGTTCTGTCATTTTAAGAGAATATATTGTGCTTTTAATTTAATTTGATAAAATGGCATAGCTCACAAGATGTTTAAAACCAAATGTCAATGGATGGCTTAAAGCCCACTTAGGAGAATACAAGGAGTCAGCAGACTTGGTGCCACCTTTTTTTTTTTTTTTTTTTTTTTTTTTTTGCGGTATGCGGGCCTCTCACTGTTGTGGCCTCTCCCGTTGCGGAGCACAGGCTCCGGATGCGCAGGCTCAGCGGCCATGGCTCACGGGCCCAGCCGCTCCGCGGCATATGGGATCCTCCCGGACCGGGGCACGAACCCGTATCCCCTGCATCGGCAGGCAGACTCTCAACCACTGCGCCACCAGGGAGGCCCGGTGCCACCTTTTTTAACTTCTCACGGCCCCTGTTTCTTCCCACTAGATAGCATCCAGTGACACTGGGGGGGCACAGTAGGGCAGGAGCTTATGCTGGAGAAGGCTGCATTTCTGGGTTACAAAAGTTTTACAGAAAATGATGAATTGAGATGTAAACAAAGGAAGAGAATTTTGCTTTGTTTTGGTTTCGATTTTTCGTGTTTTGTTTTTTGTCATGAGATTTGCCAGGTCACTGTTCTCTTCAAGTCCAAGTCTGGACCATAATTAAAACACATAAATCACCCAATAAATTAAACACTGAATGTTTAACATATCTTTTCTCATTCGTCAAAAATTGATCAGCCTAAGGAGAAATACAACAGAAACTGAAAGAAAGCTTTCACGTTCAAGTTAATATGCTAAGTTGAAAAGGATTTAGCCTTTTAAACTCAGCTGGCATAAAGCCAGTCCAAATGACCAAACAACAAAACTGCCCTCAATCTAACTATGTCACCTTCGTAATGCCTTCTTCTCATACTCCATTCCCTGATGTCGCTGGAGAAAGCAGCATTCCAATTAACCAGGCAGTCACCATATAGAGCCATCTACAGAGAATCAAAATTTATATAACGCACTCAAAATAAACGTATGATGTGTCTCCATTTATGGCTTCAGGAGACACGTGATAATTTTGCATTGCCCAAATCATTCAACAAGAATTTATTCAGTGCCCAAAGTGCAAGGCATTGAGCTAGGCACTATTAGCTAGGCACTGTATTTCCCAAACTAAAAGTTTGAATACGCATTTTAACAAATCACTTTATGTAACATCCAAGTAAATGCAGCAACCATGGGAGATACAGTTTAGACAGTGACATACTAAAATTTCCAAAACATTCCAATACTACATAGAGACAACTGAACATTTTAAATCAGAAGTAGTTGCTCCTCCCAAAAAGAAAAACTGGAGCTATACAGTCACTGTAGAAAGAGACTCTTTAACTCTTAGAATCCTGGAGCTGATGGGAAATTTTTTTTTAATTTGGCTCCATATGAATAAAATATTCTCTCTGAACATCAACCATCATTCTTCGGGTTTCACAACTATAGAAAGTATCTGAAATTGACAAACATTGAAAGGTGGTATGTCGTAATCTGGAGGCAGCTGTTAACGTAAATCTTTGGTAATTTACTTATTTGTTTTGCTCTTTTGCAGAGACATGCAGAATTTCCAGATGTAAGGGATAGAAGTTCAAAGAAAGTTAGAGAGACCACCTTTTAAAATAGAGTAGAATATATTTTTCTGTGAGGCAAAAGCATGGACTAGGGAAATAAAACGGAAAACACAAAGTTCTATTCCTCTCTATGATGGTCTCAAAAGGAATCCATCCAATTCCAAAAACATAGCATTTTAATAACTGATAACTGCTTCCTCAGAGTTTGTATTTTTTTTTAAATACCTGCATGTGCACTTGTGAAATGGATTTGAGATTCCAGCAATAGGTCTAAGTCCTCAAGTTGATAGTCCACCTGCTTTAAGCCATTATTCAGAACCCCTAACCATGGAGGAATATGAAATTTTTAATTTGATTTATTATATGAAATATAGTGGATGGCTTATCAATGAATACAGCCTGTATGAATACAGGAGATGGAAATATTGTAAAATAAAATGGGTTAAAAATGCCAAAATGCTAAGAATATTAAAGACAGTTTACAAACTGAAACCCTGTTTCAGTCTACATCATTCCTACCTGATGACTGTATTTTAAAAAAGGAGTAGATCGCCTAAGAAACACTGGTTCCTGGGCTTCCCTGGTGGCGCAGTGGTTGAGAGTCCGCCTGCCGATACATGGGACACGGGTTCGTGCCCCGGTCCGCGAAGATCCCACACGCCGCGGAGCGGCTGGGCCCGTGAGCCATGGCCGCTGAGCCTGCGCATCCAGAGCCTGTGCTCCGTAACGGGAGAGGCCACAGCAGTGAGAGGCCCGCGTACGGCAAAAAAAAAAAAAAAACACTTCTTCCTATTTTCTAGAGCTTTCCCTAGAACTTAACAAAATCCTCAAATATGGGCCATTATCTGTAGTTCAGACAAACAGTCTTACAATAACACCTTTCAAAATAAAAGTAAATAAAACTCCTTACCAGGAGAGTACGCTATTTCTATTTCTGCATATATATTGACATGAATAGAAAACACTGTTTAACAGTTTTCCTTTAGTAAACTTCATGCCAAGATCAAACCAGATTATAACATTTATCATCAGAATTTAAATTTCTGCTAAATATAAAGATATAAAAGCTTCTCCTAATAAAACTATTTTATATAGCCAGTAATTCAATACAGAAAATTTCAAAACAAAATGTGATATCCTAAATATTACTAAAAGAAGTGACAGTTTCAAACAGATGCTCAAGAGAGAAGAGCATCTTTGCCAAAGGGAAGAATTTGCTTACACTCACCTCCATTCTAGTCCTGTGACCAACCATTCTATCTATTCTGGCTCCATTTCTTCAACCATAAAATAAATGTCACATGAGCTACCACTGTAGACCCCAGGCATTCATGAATTTCAATATTAATGGTTCTGACTATTCTTGAGTGACCCTGAAAATACATTAACACGCTGTCACTTGTAATTCTGGGTCAGCAGTGACTGAATTGCCATTCCCAGGTGAGTGGACCAAGGGTAACCTTCCAGGCTCTCAACTCCCATTAGATGATCTTCGGGTTCTCACAAGTGAGTGGCGGGTACAACTGCTGCCCATTTACATATAGGAAAAGTAGCCTGTGATGTTATTAACACGTAACAGTGGAATTATAGGAAGCTGGAACTCAAAATCTCACTGTATTCTTCTGGAACATCAGGAGAATGCTACACTAGAAAGCTGCTGAAAAAATTACAAAATGATTTTTTAGTTTTTATCAAAGTTCCATGTCACTTAACTGGATTTGCTAAAAGGAGACTATGTCTAGAAAAATGCTGTTTTCCAATGAGGTCACTCTAAATGGATTCTTTATTTGGTTTCATAATTAGTTTCAACTTTACACATGGCTGACACAAAAAAGATAAGGAAAAGTAGAAGAGGCCAATTATAAAAGCTATAAACGCATACTATGTCAGTCATATTGCGTATCTCTAAAATTACAAATAAAAGCACATCATAAACAAACAGATCTTAAAAGGCATATTTTTAAACTAATCTAAACAAATGTCAGAGTGAACCTCTAACTAGAGTCTAAGGTGTTACTTTTTTCACATTTTAACTGGATGTCTTAGATTGTTCTTTAAAGCAGAGGTTCTTCCCACAGTTCCCAAAACACTATTATTTTTTTAAACGTTAATTCTTCTAACTGATGGCACTGGAATTTCCCTGAATCCCAGCTGCAACTGTTGCCTTAAGCCTTAAGTTTACAGAATGTTTTGAAAACAATGCACTTGTGTTATATTTACTTTATAGTAGAAATTCTGAAAGGATTAAGGAATAGATCAATCTAATTTGTAATTAACAGCATTAATTTGCATGCTGTTCACTAAGTCCTGAAAAGAATTTGTTCTCTTTTGAAGGATATTCACCATGCCCAAATCGTGATGCTTATAGTATTCATTAGATTAGCAGTCAGTCCCCTTTCTTCACATCCAGTGCTGATGTAAACTTCAGCCACCAAACAATGACATTTAGTCAAAGTTTCAATTAATGACACTGAATTAATGCAGTTTTACTATACTCAAATGGAAAACCAGATACATGGAAAAACTCAACTGATGGTAACAAATATCAGTAAAATAAATTCACAATGAGCTCTTCTTGACACACTGCAAAGAATTGGAGTCATTTAATATTCCATTTCAAGATCCAAACATGACAGTTATCACTGAGGTACCATATTTTTGTTTTCTTTAATTAAGTAGTATTACCAGCCTCATTGAGCTAGAAACACTAGTGGCTTGAATCCCTATTTACTTAACATTTTACTTAGCTACAATCGTCTTGCTTATAAGATCTTAGATAGCTTTCCAGAATTTCTCTATGTGTACTCTGTCTACACAAATACTATATAAGCTGACAATACACAGAAGGACAGCTCCTTTTTTTGCATTCCCAAGAGTTAAAAGCAATCTGATATAAAGCACAAGAGTCCCCTAACTAGAGCTTTTGAGAAATTCCCCAAAACACTTCCCAGGAACTGACCCCTCAACAACCTACCATGGTATCTGGAATTTCTACCATTAAAGTCAGTTTGGGTTAAGGTAAAAGGCCCATTACAAAATACCTGGAGATGGGAAGAGAGGAAGGGGCAAGAGATATAACAAAGCAGCAGACTTGTCACATACAGTTCGATTTCCTCCAAGTGTTTAACTGTCATATAAGCAAAGTTCTACAGCCCAGCCCGTAGGGAATGTTAGGGCCACACGAAGAAGAGTTAAAGACAGGAACAGGCAGGGAGACATGAAGGGAAGCCAGAGTTTGGAACAAGGCCCGTGGAGCACCACTGAAGAGAAAAAACCAGACTATGGGTTGTATTAAGGGAGGAGAGGGGGAAATAGTTATTCTTCTATTTATTGACTTCTGTCTTTTGCCTTATAATTATACAATGTTTCTTTTTAAAAATATAAAACAGTAAATGGATCAAACTATTCTGCTTTCCAACAAATGGCACTACCAAGATGTTTTCTCTGCATTGTTTTACGCTCCATCGTTTTTATGCAAGAACAGACAAAATGAAACAGCCCAAGTTTTGCTAGATGAAGTAACTTTCTTTCTGACGTTATCTAAACGAATGCTTTTCCTCTCCAATGCTGCCATGCCCTTCCATTTTTAAGGTTTAAAAACTGACCAGGGTCTGTGAACACACTCAAGAAGATGCTGAAAATCTGAAAAACTAGTCAGTCGAGACTAAAACTCAACCTGCCTACCTTTCTAAAGTTGCATTCTGGAAACACAAATCAAGAAGGCCGTCACATCATTGCATTACTACAAACAAAACCGCAAGCACAGCTTTATTTGTAAACAGCAGTTTGTTATACAACAAAAGCCAGATCACACTAATGAAGATAACTGTAAACAAACGCCATGGCCTGCCGCAGTAATAATCACCCGAATTCTTCTTACTTCTACTTGTGACTCAATGTTATCTGTACTTTATAAAGTGAAAGAATACTTAAGGAGCACAAAAATTTCACTCGCCTACTTTAAAAACATGAGTCAATCTCAGACCACTGAGATAAAAATTCTACCAAATTTAGAGTAAAGTCATGGCTTCATGGCTTCGTGAACTATGTCTTACTGAATTTTTGCAAATGTGAAAAATCGTTTGGTAACCTGTATTCCATTCTGCAAACATGTACTTCCTACTCATTAAGCATATACATATGTTTTCACATGGAAATGCTATGTCACAGAAGACTGATAATCAAAATAGATTATCATCTCAAATGATGGTAAAAATCATACGTATGACAAAATGTCAAATCCAACTTTCAATAATGCCTCTTAAGCCAACCATATAAAGTCTATTAGAAAGCATAAGAGGAATAGCAGTAGTATATCCACCTTAACATCAGGATTCATCATAAAACCTTTTCTATAAAAAAATTTCACATCAAGATCCCTATCAAAATATATGCAAAATCAACTTTTCCTATTTTGAATCTATTACATCCAACTGCATTTCAGTTCTGAAAAAATAGGTAAATCAAAGTTTTTTGAATTATGGGTGGTCATGTGTATGTATAATGAAAAGCCGTTTACGATAGTATGTATATAATACAGTACTGTAAAAAGGCAAGACAAAATAGCCATGGAATGGTTCAATGGGCTCTTTCAGGTCAACTGGTAAAGACATCAAGCCAGAATGTATGAACAGTTATTTTCACATTCTTCACTTGATGATAATTTTACATTTACATTAAGAAACCACACTCTGTGATTTAAAACAGAGAACTGACCTTATATGTACACATATGAGTGTTTTCTAATTGCTGACACATTTACTGCTATCATTTTAATTGTAAGCTTTACATCAAGTGTTTTGAAAAACGGTAATCTCAACATACAGATTGGCGTTACACTTAAACTTCACACCTTAGGGAGATATTTGTTATCCTCTAATATTCCAGCAAAAGGTCTTAATTTTTGAAAATGTCAACAGAGGCCCTTAACACAAAACATAGTTCTTTTGAATGAATGTGAATTGACTGTTTACATTAGAATTCATGCCTGCAGAAAGAATAGCTGTGCATCAGTAGATTTATTTCAAGTCATTTTTTAAGAGATATTACCTCCTTATTTTGATGGGTCTGTGAGTACTGCACTGAAGCAGGAATGATTCTAATAGAACCAAAACAAGAGAAGAGAGAAACCACACATACACACACTCACACGCACATTACTTTAAAAAAAAAAAACTGAGCAAACCTGAGTGAAGCAATGAATAGTTCCGCAGCCCCATAAGGACTTAGGCATCATGCATGGTCTTTAGACTGCTGGGTTACTTCACCTAAGTGCTCATGGTGCATACGACTTCATTGCCTTGCACTCTACTTGCATACTCAGGCCACATTAGATACTATCTCTGTTCTGCACAAAACACACAGGCATATACACAAACACACTTTCTCTCTACACCGTCCAGTGCTGTTTCCAGTTTCAGAGGCCCGCTCTGCGCGTAGCCCGTGCCCATCCCTACTCTCCTCCGCGTCCTGACTCCAGGAACGTAGGGCTACTACATTAAGTAGGGGTACTACTTAATCCTGGTGTATCTGCTCTGTGGCCTCATCCCTCCAGGATTCACAGGATGATTCCTCCCCCACTCCACCACGGAATACAACGGAGACGGCGGATTCCCCGGTGCGAGAGGGGAGTCCACTACCTGTCCCCTTCCTCACCCCACGCATCCCGGCTTCTCTTCGCCAGAAACCCCAGGGCCCTCGCCGCCAGGAGTCTGTGATCCCGGTGGGGGGGGGAGAAGAGCCAATGACAGGAATCAAATAGCCCGTTAACAAGCGGGTGCCAGGGGCACGGAAGAAGTGAGCGGGGTGAGGTTACCACCGGGGAGGTGTGCTCCAGCAGGGCACCCTTCAAGAGCAATGACAGCTCGGCGGGGGCAGGCTGGGGGCGGCGAGGGAAGCTGGGGAACCGCTTTCCGTGTCTCTCTCAGGGCCTGCGGGGGAATCCCGGGGCGGCAGCGGCTGGGCTCTCGGGTCGTTCCCCGCCTCCCACGCCCCCTGCGCGTCCCCTCCGCCACCCCCTCCCTGCGGCCGCCCCCGCCCCGCGCGGAAGGAAGCGCCGGGCTCCCCCCACGCTCTCCCGCTCTCTCGCGAGTCCTGTGCGGGCCCTTTCAGGGGGAAGGGAAGAGGGAGGGGGCGCGGAGGGAATTGCTGCAATGGAGCGCCGAGAGAACCCTGCCCGAGCGAGGCAGGCGGTGGAAAGCCACGGCCACATAAAAATGCCATATTAATTTCTGAAAAGCCATAAATCACCCCTCACTCTGCAAAAGAAAACCATAAACCCGATCCCATGCAAGACTGCGAGCAGCCACCCACTTCCTATTTCTGTCACAGCAGCTACACCCTGCCAGCAACCACCCCCCGGGCGCCCCCTCCCGCCACCGCCACCGCCAACCCCGCCACCGCCTCCCCTCGGCTCAGCCATTTGCCAAACGACGCCCCCGTTACATAAAAATGCCCCAAGGGGGGCCGGGTAGGAAGCCTGGGGGAAGGGCGCGCGAGGGAGGGGGATTCGAGGGTTGCACAATATCCTAGAAGGTCCATGGCTGGAGCCGGGAGACAACCCGGGGCGGGGGGAGGGGAGGTGAGCCGCCCGGCGCCTGCGGCACACGGTGCACCCAGGCGACCGCGGCGCGCCGCTTACCTTTCACCACCCTGTCGGTCGTCGACAACTTGGGATCAATTGCCTTGGGCTCGGACATCTCCGGCCGCCGGGGGACAGCGACGCGCTGCTCGTCCGTCCTACTGCACACCCCGACCGGACCGGCGGGCCAGACACTCAACGCCGCCGCCGCGCTGCAAACCGCTTGGCTGGAGGTCTGGGCTCTGAGCTGGCTTGAAAGTTACTGCCTTCTCCGCGCGTCCCTCCTCCTCCTTCGCCGCCGCCGCCTTCACTCCTCCTCCGCCGCCGCCGCCAGCCCCGCCGACTCTGCTCCGGGCTGCGCGTGTGTGGTGGTTATTTATTTATTTTCTAAGCACGCCTCTCGGTTCTTCTTTTATTCTTGGGGGAAGGGGGATGGGGAGGGGAAGCGCACACACGAGCACCCACCCCGGCACGGAGATCGGGCACCGCGGAATGGAGCCCCACGCGCGCACACTGCCGGGATTAAGACCGATCACATGGGGAGGGCCGGGGGCGAGGGAGGAGAGGCAGGGCCACCGATGTCAGTGCCACCAGCCGCGCCTCGGCGTCCCCGGCGGCGGAGAGGCGGCCGCCGCTGCTGCTGCTGCTGCTGCTGCTGCTGCTGCTGCTGCTGCTGCTGCTGCTGCCGCCGCCGCTACCGCCGCTGCCGCTACCGCTGCCGCTGCTTCCCCACACAGAGCACCGCCGCTGAAAGGCGGCCGCCGGAGACGTCCCGCCGCCGCTCTCGGCCGCGCTCGCCTCTGCCTCCCCGCGCTGCTCCTTCACTCACACAGGCACAGCCGCGGAGCTCGGCAGACACAGTCCCTGGCGCAACCTACCCGCCGCCGCCGCCACCGCCGCCACCGCTCCCGCCTCCGCCTCCTCCCCTTCCTCCTCCCGGCCCCCGCCTCTAGCTCTTCGGCAACCTCCTCCTCCCCGCGGAGCCCGCCCCCTACTCCCCCGACGTTGGAGCTGCAGGCGCTCATTGGCTAGCGTGCGCGTCACTCACTGCCAGCGGCGCTCCCTTCTGGTCCCGCCTCCCGCTCCTCCTTCTTGTCTCCGCCCCCGTTCTGTTTTCTCGCGGCTGCCAGTCGAGCGGGTCTGCTGCCTCCACCGCCCAGTCTCCGCTCAGGTGTCACTGTTACTGGCAGCCCGGGATTAGGGAAGGAGAATGGGCAGGGGGTCGCGGCTGGGAGGAGAAAGGCTCTACCATGCCTCCCCCAGCCCCATTTGGCCTCCTCCCCTGGACCCCGCACACACACCCCGCGCCGCTCTGGCAACCGTGCCTGGTCGGCTGGGTTAAGCCGCAGTGTGAGTAGCCAAGTGCGGAGGGTGTCTCCGGGTGTGTGCGTGGCCCGCGAGAGGGCAAGAAGGGAGGAGGCGGAGGGAGGAGGGAAGGGGGTGGGGGTGAGAGGCGACCGAGAGAGGGCGGAGGAAGGAAGAGCGCGAGGAGCTCCGGGGCCCGCCGCACAGCTGCTGTCGCTGCCTCAGCTGTCCAGAGAGAAGCGCCAAAACGGGGACGAATAAACAACTTACCTTGGAGAGACGGGCTCCGCCTGTGATGGGTGTACGGTGGTTTTCCTGTTGGGGCTTTTGTGGGGCGTGGTGTAGTGGTTATTAAGGTTTCCCACCCGTGCATCCACACCTTCCGAGGAACAGCCGCTCCCGGGCGTCTCCGGCCAGGGACGTGGCGGAGAGTGCGGGACGCTATAGGACGGGGGACCGGGCTGTCCACTGAGGATGGGGACGGGAGTCCAAGCGACCCTGGGCAACTCTGAGTTACCTGGGGCAGCCCTGCTGGTCTCCAGGGAGAAATGGGGATGCGAGGGCGGGAGAAACACCGGAGAGGGTCGCCTTTTCCCTGTTGACACTGCACACCCCGCGACTGGTCGTAACTGGTGACCCCACGTCTCCCTTCCCAGCACCCGATACCCACCTGGTGCTCCTGGTACCTGCAGGGCACTGAAGCCCAAAGTGGGTCCCCATTCTGGTATCCTCCCGTTGGAAGGAGTGTGGAGGATGGAATGGGAGGTGTGGAAGGCCAAAGAGTGACAGTGGCCCAAATGCTCCCTTCTGACCTGCCTGCTGCGCCACAGAAGGAGGAGCAGGTCTCCCTCTGCAAGAAGGTCACCTCTCCGCAGCCCCTCTCCCCAATCAACCTCAGCACCAAGGACCAAGGACCAGCAGAGGCTGGAGACAGGGATTAGATTAAAGTTCAAACCCGAAAAGAAGTTTTAGGAATTGGCTGATGACACTGGAGTGTGGCTTCAGCGGTGTGGCCTGCAAGGAATCGGGGCTCACACTAGGAGGCAGGTGAGCCTCTATGGAGGCCTTTTTAGCAAAAGGAGACTGCGCAGGGTATGTCCCTGACTTAGGGAGACTGCCATTGGCTCCAAATTCTGCTGCCCAATTCACAACCCTAGGATTGTTTTGTGGTAATTAGGCAGACAGTACATTCAGTAAATATGTATCCTGCTCTTTTTATATGCCAGACACTGTGATAGGTAATTTGTGTGGGGTGGGGAATTGAAAAGGGCCCTTGCCAGTAATAAAGCCTAGTCCAGTAGAACTGTCATAAAAATACGAGCTCTGAGAGGCCAGTGTATTGCCTCAGGAAGGGACTGTTAACAAACCTCCTGAGCACAGGCAGAGCTAGTTGCTAAGGCAGATTTGGGAAGTTGGTCCCTGGCCAGATGGCACACAGCAAGGCAGGGATGCCAAGACCTGTGGGTAAAGAAGAGGGCCTACCTGAGGCAAGAGCAGGAAACCATATCCAGGTATGCTCACTTCCAATGCCGCAATGTTCTTTCCCACGTATTGCAAACAGAGATACAGTTCCCGCCATTATTTGGACTCACTTTTCAGGTATTTAAAAAAAAAAAAAAGAAAAACATACCTTTGAACCAAGCTCAGAGACTTAAAAAGTCAGCACCATAGAAAAGTTTTATGAAACAGATAGGAAATTAAGGCACACTTTTCAGGCACACCCTTCAGTCTGCTACAAGTCTAGGACACCTCCTAGCTGAGGTATGTGTGGTAAAAAAAAAAATGTTATGAATCATAATCACTTTATAACACAGCTTATTATCATCATGTGCCTTTAATGCGTGTGTCTGGTTCCACACTGTTGCAACACAGACACATCTTCTTAATCAAAATTAAACCCTACTCTAAGGAAAACTAGACAGCAGCATATTAACTACAGACTAGTTATGTCCACGTAGCTGGCCTACTGATAGAGCCAAATCATCTTTTTTATTTAGATATTTTCAGGTGTCCTACTACCTGCTACTGACAATTTTTTTTATCCTGTTAGATTGCCCAAGCAGTCCTTGATTATATTACCTCTTGCATCAGATCACCTTAGACATGGAATTTACATTTTCAAAAAGTTACTGCAATTCCTGGATGCTGACTTTGACAATGTCCTCTGTTTATGAAGAAAAAGAGAGAAAAAAAAAATCTTGGCAAAAAACAACTTACTGTCTACCAAAAGTTGTATTTCCCCTTCTTTAGTATACTTCTCTCTGCAAAGCATCTGGCTAGGTAGGGACTCCATTTCCCGGCCTGCACCTGCTTGCATCTGAGTGGGTCCATGAGACTAGTTCTGGTCAATGGGCTGTGGGCTGAAGTGTTTCATCACTTTCCAGCTAAGGCCATTAAGCAGCAGATATGCATTCTCTAGCCCATGGGCTCCCATCCTATAGCTGGATTCAGAGGCTTCTAGGGTCCTGGAGAAGGTGTAACCTCAAATGGAAAGAGCTCAGTGCCTAAACTACAACATAGAGAAATGCTGCCCACCTACTAGAAATCTGCATTGGACTTTACATGAAGAAAAAATAAACTCTTAGTGTTGCTCCATTGAAATGTGGGGATATGTCTGTTAGGGGAGCACACAAAATTAGCACACAAATTAGCACACAAAAGTTATTTATGTTAGTTCAAAAAGTAAAATCCAGAATTATTGTGTATCTGTTATATAACTACAAGAAGACTAAAAATATTCTTATTTTTTTAAACACATGAGCATCAAACTTTGTTTTTTTGTAAAGAACTATTGATTTGCCAGTTGTGTTTCGAACACCTGTTCTGTGCAAGGTACTGTGCTGCTAGATAATGCATAAATGTATAAAGGAGTCAAGATTTAGTCCTTTCGTTCAAGGATCTCAAGGTCTTGTTATACAAGAGTTGTACATATTTTATCTCTGCAAACATTTAGGTGTAAGGTGCTATTTCATCAAAACTAATTATGAACATAAATATGTATGAGAAAAGAAACTATTGAGGATTTGGAGTCACCTATGCATTCAGATGCTCCAAGTCACAGCTTACCTCCATTGGTACAAATTATCGTAAATGAATAATGTTTTAGTTTGCTATTAAGTGCTCTGCTAGATCTAGAAGCTTTTTTTTTAAGAAAAAAAGTAAAGATATTTCATTTTGTACCCTGTTTTGAGAATAACCAGCTTTTGAAAGTTTCGACTTTCCTTTGGTTCTTGGATGAATTACTATCATTTTGACTTTAAGAGCTGATTAGTAACTTCCGGTTTCGACTCTTCTGAGACACGCACTTCGTTCTGAGTAGTTGATGGCAGACAGCAGCATGTCTGACCTATTCTCACCTGAGATGAGGGAGCATAGTGCTGAAGGACCTTGTAGACAGCCAATCCTGGCAGAGCCATGAATGTGTATGAGAATTCGATTTATTATCTTTAAGCTAATTCCTCTGACATGCACTTTTAACATGTTCTACCCTATTCACTGTAGAGGCTCTATGAAATATATATTCAACATGGATTTTATTTGAGGTTTAAACTAAAAGTGCTTCTTATTGTTTATCTTTTGGATTGCTCTTGAAATTTTATTGAGCCTTGTTTTTTTCCAGAAGATAGTTTTACTCATTTAGGAAAATTATTTTTCAAAGAACATAAAAAATTGTTATACCAAATGTATTCAGGAATAAATTTGTTTTTTTTTTCTCCATCAGGGACCAATCTATAACTTATGGAATTGTATGCTAAGTTTAATATGGAGAGGATATATTTTATGTAAAATTTGGCAAGACTATGGGCAATCATTATTAATTTGGATTTAATAAACATATTTTTACATTTGTTTTATTTGTATTTATACCTTCATCTCATATCCCAGTTCTGGGCACACAGTAAATGCTCAACAAATTTTGTTGAGTGAATTTAAAAGTCTATTGTCATCCAATATATGAGGCACTAGAGTAAGTACCACAACCCCTACTCTCAGAGATATTTTAATATTACTAATATATA
Source organism: Mesoplodon mirus (assembly GCF_964341445.2). NCBI lineage: Eukaryota > Metazoa > Chordata > Mammalia > Artiodactyla > Ziphiidae > Mesoplodon > Mesoplodon mirus. Next base: position 15,717,827 of record NC_138977.1, on the reverse strand, counting down.
TATAAAAATATTTATATATATATATATTATATCTATCTATATATCTATATCTATATATACATACACACACACTGGAGAGAAATCTTATAGCCCTTTCTCCTAGATAGTTTGAATTCTAATTTTATTATTAATTTAGAAATTATGAATAGATTAATGGTGTCAAGTCATAAATGTTCACATTTAAAATAACTATATACATTGTATTATATTGATAATCTAAGAACTATTCATGCTGTAAAACTTTATGTATTCTGGCTTTTCTAAACTCAGAATTTCAGAATAGTTGACCTGAAATGAGCTGAAGTTTACACTTGAAGTGCTTTGAGAACAACTTCAAGACCAACATCAAATGACTTAGCAATCAAACTAAAGATACCATGTTGTGGAAGACCTGATAAATCAACTTAGGATAAACTTTCTCAAGTCCTCTAAAAGCACATTTGCATATACAAAATCAATATAGTAATTAGAAATGAGTTTCACTCTTTAAAGCTAGCAGAAATGTAACCTTACCCCAAGTAAGTTTTGCCCATTATTGATTGGAAATTCATGAATTTGCAAGTAAACATTCTATTAAAAAAGAATCTTGCACTCAGTCTAGCCATCTTCCCATTTACTTCTAATTAGTGGGGGTTTATTTTGCTAGTATTCATGGTTATTGGAAATCCTATATTCAATAGGCATTTATTGAACACCTATGCATATCAACACTGGGAATACAGTAGGAAAATATCAAAGTCTCTCCATTCATAAACCTTACATTCCAGTGAGGAGAGACAGATGATTAAAAGTAACAATTAAAAACAATTACACATACAGGTGAACGAAACGGTAAAAATCACGTACAGTGGTAACAACACTGGAAGGAGTGGTTGGCAAAGTGGTGTTACTGTTGTGGACAGATTGTTTAGAGAAGACCTCTCTGAGAAGGTATTATTTCAAGAGATTCAAATGAAGTAAGGACAGTATCTATGTAGCTATCTGGAAAAGGAGTGTTCCAGGTTGAAGAAACCACATGTGCAAAGGCCCTGATGTAAGAGTCTGACATTTTTAAAGAACTGTCAAAGGAGGTCAGTGTAGCTGGTGCACAAGAGAGAGTGGTACAAGATGAGGTCAGAGAGGTGATGTAGGTTCAGATCATATAGGGCCTCGTAGAACATAAAAAACTTCTAAACATTATTCTGGTGAAATAAGCGGTATTTTATTAGGAAAGGGATATGATATGATTTAAACTTAAAGAATAACCTCGCTCTTTTGTAAGAACTGACCCTGGATGCAGTGGTTGGAAGGGAGCAGGGGTGGAAATGGGAACACCAAGTAAGAGACTATTGTCACAATCCAGGCTAGAAATAAGGTACTTTGGATTATCGAGTTTAGAAGGAAGTGGTGAAAGCTACCTTATTCCAAATATATCTTAAAGCAGAGCTAACAGATTTGCTGATGGATTGGATAGACTTTGTGGGAAAATAAAAAAGAGGAGTCGAGAACTCCAAAGTTTGGGGTCTGAGCAAAAAAAAAAAGATAGTGTTACCATTTCCTGAGAGAGGTAATATTGGAAATGAAGAGCGTATTTTGTGGAGAAGATCTAAAGCTAGTTTTAGATATGTTAACTTTGAGATGCATATTATATGTGGACATGGAGATGGCATATAGGGAATTGTATATATGAATCTGGACTTGAGAGGAAAGAGCCAGGCTGGTGAGTAGTCCTGGCATTTTAGTAGTTCTTTATTTTAGTTAGATGGTAGGGAGAAGAGGAGGGGCCCGCAAATCTGGCAGAAAGGAGTAGCTTCTGGGGGAGAAATGTGGTATCTCTGAGGTCAAGCAAACGAAGTGTCAACAATGCTGAAGATTTGAGTAAAACGACAACTGAGAATTGACTACTGGTTTTGACAAAAGGTGAGTTCACTGGTGATTCTAACAAGCAGTCTTTATACCTATCTAAAATAGCACCTCATCAGTCTCTGCCTCTTTATACTGACTTAGCCCCTTTTTTATATTTATAATTACTTGACAGTACATGTGCGGGTATGCTATGTCTGTGATGTGTTTGTCTGTCTTCCTGAAACTAGATGACATGACCCTCAAGGGAGGGGAATTTGTCTTGTTCCCATTTGAATCTCCATGGTTAACAGCTGTTTATTGAAAGAATGGGCTTACAATGCTAGCCCAGGTTAGTTTTTCTTATTTTCTCAGCAGTTGAAATAAGCATTTCAAGGGGGTTGGGGGTGGGAGGGTTAAGTGAATGTGGTCAAAAGGTACAGATGTCCAGAAATAAGATAAATAACCTCTGGGGATGTAAAGTAAAACATGTTGACTCTAGTTAGTAACACTGTATCATGTATTTGAAAGTTGCTAAGAGAGTAGATCTTAAAAGTTCTCATCACAAGGGAAAAAATTGTAACTATGTGAGGTGATGGATGTTAACTAATCTTATGATGGTAATCATTTTGCATTTGTAGAGAAAAATAAAAATTCATGTTTAGATTTTTTTTTAATTACAAAAATCAACTTTAATAGAGTAAAGAGAATTGACTCAGACCTCCAGGATGAGAAATGGGATGGGAATTCAGGAATTCCGTTTTCATGTGAGGTGTGTCTCTCACATGTCCCCGTTGTAAGAATAATTACACGTGTAAATCCAGGGGAGGGCCCAGTATTACTCATAGCTCCTCTTTCTTCAAATACACAAAGAGTTCTATTGTTTGAAACATTTGAATTATTCCCTAGTGATAAATTAGGCCAGACATTAGCAATTTTCAGGGAGGAAGTGGGTAGAATTGGGTGATGGTTGTTTAGAAGCAGACCCTCAAAAGAGATTCCTTCTCTCTTTCAGGGTGTCCCTGATGTCCAGCCCACAGAAGTGTAAACAGTCAGGGAAATTGTGCTAGATAGGCTTTCAGGTGCCTGTCCTGCCCACTCCCATCTTAGATAAAATGCCCCAGCCACGGCACCTGCTGAGTGATCATCAATTCACAGGTTCAATTGCTGTCATCACAGAGGATTGGACCAGGGTGGGTGAATATCTAACTAGAGAACATCTAAGGACCAGTGACCTTAACTTCCCAAAACTAATTTGCAAAGTAAGCTAGGCTAAACAGATACTCTCTTGGAAGAACATGACTTAAAAATTCAGAGGAAAGTTGGGGGTGGTTGTTTGAATGAAAAGTCTTGCAGACTGGAACTGAGATGGCCACTAGCAAATGATTCATGTGCAAGGTGGGTAAACAGATGAAGCCATTCAGGACAGAGGGACCATCGTTCAGATTCTGCAGGAGTGAAGGGAGGAGAGAGAGACAGAGACAAAGAGATCCCTAAATCTGTTTTCCTTTTTGTTCTAAGGCCTGGTGGTTTAAATTTTGGGGGGGTTTATGAGACCCCTCAATATCTTGACAACAAATCCTGTTTTCTAGAGCTGGTTTGAGATTTATGTTCCTTACAAACCCCAAAACGCCTCACTGAATCATACGAAGGGTAGAAAAGAGCAGCTAAGATTGTGACTTCATGCCCTCTGTGGGTTTTCAAAAGTTGACACCTTCTGATTGTGATGGTTCCTTTTCTTCATTCAAAAAATGACTATAAGGGCTCCCCTGGTGACGCAGTGGTTGAGAGTCCGCCTGCCGATGCAGGGGACGCGGGTTCATGCCCAGGTCCGGGAAGATCCCACATGCCGCGGAGTGGCTGGGCCCGTGAGCCATGGCCGCTAAGCCTGTGCGACCGGAGCCTGTGCTCCGCAACGGGAGAGGCCACAGCAGTGAGAGGCCCGCGTACCGCAAAAAAAAAAAAAAAAAAAAAATGACTATAAGATGCTCCCATCCTTGCCCATCCCAGTTGTTTCTATAGCACACTCAATACCAAAAATAAAAAGAGTGAAAAAAGTATATGTGGGGGAGGGGTGGATAGGGGAGGGGGAGAGACAGACAGAGACAGAGGCAGAGACTGACTCCGCCTGAAGAGTCTTGGTAAGTTCGAAGGTATTTAATTGAATATGCTCTCTGCCTGTTTCCATGTCACATTCAGGCAGGTTTATAAGCTATGCTGCAGTAAAAATGTAAAGATCTCAGTAACTTAACACAGTTTGACGTTCTCTGCAGGCTTGGGCCACCCTCCAGGGCAGTCATCCTCTGTGTGCTGGCTCAGCATTCCAGCCTGCTTCAATCAATCAGAAGCACCCATATCAGCATTTCACAGTCACCCAGCAGGAGAGGAGAGCCCTGGAGAGCTGCGTTCCAGCAATCAAATGCTTCTGCCTGGAAGTGGCACTCACAAATGACTACACTCACAGTTCATTGACTGGAACTCCTCATTTGGCCACACCTTATTTCAAGGGGGCACAGGTGTGTGATCCTCCCACATGTTCAAGATCAGAGGGAGGCCAAATATTTATAAAGGGTAAAAATGCCAGTCAGCAGTTCTAAATAATCTAACCCACGTGGGACTTCCAAGCTACCTTTTGATAGCTAGTGACTAGGACAAACATCTTAGTTCTTTTTTACATGCCAACATACTCCTGCGCGCCTGTGGCTACTGATCTGCCTCTTGTATTGAACCTTTCCTATTCTGCCTCGTGGCCTCCACTGGACTGAATCGGTTATACTCCGCTTGGCTCGATTTTGATCTTACTACATCTTCCCTATGGCCTGCGGTCCTACAGCCAATCCTGGTATCACTACCACTTCTTGTAACCTTGCCAGCTCCCTCTTAGGCCAAGGCTTGGTTTCTCCCTCACTCTCAATACTCTAGTGCCTTTGTAGATGGGTATTGTTGGGCAATCACTGACAGTTGTTGATATTATACAAACCAGACTGGAAAAAAATGCCCTCTTAATGTGTCTTAGCTACAACTAGAAGCATTAACTTCTTTTCTAATTTTCAAAGATGTGAGCAGATTATTTAAAAATATGAATGTGTCGGGCCTCCCTGGTGGCGCAGTGGTTGAGAGTCCGCCTGCCGATGCAGGGGATACGGGTTCGTGCCCCGGTCTGGGAGGATCCCATATGCCGCGGAGCGGCTGGGCCCGTGAGCCATGGCCGCTGAGCCTGCGCATCCGGAGCCTGTGCTCCGCAACGGGAGAGGCCACAACAGTGAGAGGCCCGCATACCGCAAAAAGAAAAAAAAAAAATATATGAATGTGTCTATATATAGATATACAGTATATAGAGAGTTGATTTTTTTGAGTCACTGCCTTTTATAAGAAGTTAATATCACCAGTTTAACAATATGCAAACTTATTATACTGCGTAAATGCTGAGTGGTTTCTGAGAATGCCACATTTTGGTACTTTTTTAACACAACAAAACAAATTTTTTTCTTCTTACTTTATTAGTCCTGCAATATGATGAGTAGCCTTTTGTGTCAATCTGACTAGGCTACAATACCCAGTTATTTAACCAAACACTAGTCCAGGTCATGCTGTGAAGGTATTTTGTAGATGTGGTAACATCTACAATCAATTGACTTTGAGGGGATTACCCTTGGTAACGTGGATGGGCCTCATCCAATCAGTTGAAGGCCTTAAGAGCAAAAGCTGAGGTTTCCTGGAGAAGAAAGAATTCTACCTCATGACTGTAGGGTCAACTCCTGCCTGTTTCAAGCCAGCCAGTCTGCCCTACTGATTTCAGACTCATCAGCTTGCAACCTGTGTGAGCCAGTTCTTTATACAAATCTCTTAATATACACATACACACATAAAGATACATATATATGTATCTCCTTCTGGTTCTCTTTCAAACCCTGACTGATACCTACAATATACATACTTTTTCTAATTCAAGGTCAGTAGTTATTCTAAATATCATGAAAAAATATCTCTTTCTGTATCTATAGCTCTCAGTCTCTCTGTCAATCTGTCTCTTTCTCACACATGTGGATGCACACACACACACACACACACACACAAACACATCACATAGGACCAAATTATATATTTATTAAAAGGTAAGGTTTCTGATTTAATTCTGTAGGGTAAAAATTCATTTTGTTTCTCTCGCTCATGGCCTAAGTGAAGAATTTCTATTACCAACTTCCCAGGTAATTCTAATAGATAGGCAGTATCTAAGGTTGGGGTGCCTGGCTGTAGAGCCTGACATGAAGATTCATATAAAAGTGATTTATTAAAGAATGTTCCAAGGAAAAACCACAGAAAAGTATGTCAAGTGACAGGGAAGGGGAGGAAGCCAGGCAAGAGACTGGTGTCAAGCAAAGACCCAGGGGTGGTTAACTTGGTTCAGTCCTGCAGGGGACCTCTGCAGACTTATAAGTCACACTTCCAAGCTGTCCCCATCAGGGACCAGAGAGCTGAGTATTTTACCCAGTAGTCACTGGTGGCAACGCAAATTCCTAGGCCCCTTCGGCTCTCTCTGTACTGAGGCAAAGGCGAGGGAGGTCTGAGAACATCACTCCGATAGAGATGTAGGTGAAAACATGCAGGTAGCTGTTGTGCATGAAAATGGAAAAGGTTTGCAGAAGATATGGGTGGGCACTGAGAACATCTGCTACTCAGGACTGAAAGCCACTAGGATAGAAGCATGGTGCAAGGAAAACAACCACACCTCATTGAGGGTATGCAGATTTAACAATTATCTCTTTTCTCATATCACTTCAAATTAGTCTCCTCTCCACAATGGACTTACCATCTTAGAAGTAAATATGATGTGATTTCATGGGCAGATGGTCTCACTCCTTTCCCATTTGCAATCCCCAAATAACACCCCTTCTACTGTATGAAGTTCTTAAGTCTCAGAATACAGCGTTTAGTCGCTTTGTGGATAGACTAATGTGAAAATATTCCTAAGACAGGAAATACATTGGCTCAACTTGGAACTGAAAATTGTCCTAAGTGTTTGTGGCTAGGTTCTCTGTCCAACCTAGGAAGGAATTGGGTGTATGCTGAATGTTTTATCTGTTCAGAAGCCTCATCTCAAACCTGATTCAACCCTATGATTTTACATGAATCATGGGGGCATAGTTCCATGGATCAAGATTGGGTGCATGACACCCTCTTCCCCTATAAGATTCCTTTCTTTGGAGAATTAGATTCAGTCTTTCTCTGGAAGATAGATGAAATTTATACTAAGGCATTTTCAGCAGCCATATTACTCTACCTTATAGATCAGAAAAGCAGAGAAAGGGTTTAGAGAAAGAATTATGAATCAAACATGCAGAGAAGAGCAGAGATGAAAGACAGAAGAAAGACTGCTAGTATTCCATTTCCTGATTCTACTATGTTCCTGAGGCCCGGCTGCATGATGGCTCTTGGGCCCCATGAGACCCCATGCATTCTTTTTTTTTTCCCAAGTAGTCATTTATTGATTTATTTTTAACTTTTTATTTTATATTGACGTATAGCCGATTAACAGTGTTGATAGTTTCAGATGCACAGCAAAGCCACTCAGCCATACATATACATGTCCCCAGTGCATTCTTATCATTCATCCCTGTTTTGCACTGAAGTTGTGCTGAAGTTCAGTTACATGCAACCAAAGAGTAATAAATAACAAGGGGAAACAAGGAGTCACACATTTTCTCAACTATGAACTCTGCCTGGGAGAAATCCTGGGTAGAGTTCGGGGAGGTTCCTTATCTCTAGGCGTCTGGCTGCATGTGAGGTGACCTAGAGGCTAAGGTGGTGAAATGCATAGCCCTGGAGACATAAGAAGGCTTTCCAGAGGTTACCCAGGTAGGAATATTCTCAGAGGTCCATTTTCCAGATCCTCGAAGTTCATACTTAGGCTTTCTTAAAACTAATCTGTTAGAGTGTCTCCTGGGACCTACCGCTTCTTTTCCATATCTCTCTTGCAGACCCTTCTGTCTTCCCCTCACTCATCTGAAATCAGTATGGTGTGTTATCCCAAGGTGCTTCTGGGGTGCCAGACAAAGAAAATTTGAGAAGTGACACTGGGAGAATCACAAGATGGTAAAGCTAGAAAAGCATCAGCAAAAACATTGGAGAGAAAAGTGCCCTTTCTTATCTAGGGGAAAGTCTGATGGCTAGGATTCTGCAACTTTATCTATCTCCCCCAAACCATGTGTTACTTATATAGCTTAGAATTCAGAAGCGAAGTGATAGTGGGAATGCATATTTATATGTTTATTGTGATTGAAAAAAATCAGGTTTTTTTTTTCCCTCACAGAAAAGCCTAATTTAGATTATTGGTTTCACAATTAAGAACCAGCTTTGGCAGATATTTTTCCTCTAAATTAAATAAGTTTAGTTTGCTGCTCTGATGTTTTGATGAAAAATATTTAACACACAAATGCAATATACAATTTTCTAGAACTTATAATCATGTTTAACTATTAAGCCTTCAATATAAAACTTTAGCTAACAACTAAAAATATAATTTTTTTTTTTTTTGCGGTACGCGGGCCTCTCACCATTGTGGCCTCTCCTGTTACGGAGCACAGGCTCAGGACGCACAGGCTCAGCGGCCATGGCTCATGGGCCTAGCCGCTCCACGGCATGTGGGATCTTCCCGGACCGGGGCACGAACCCGTGTCCCCTGCATCGGCAGGCGGACTCTCAACCACTGCGCCACCAGGGAAGCCCTAAAAATATAATTTAAAAAAATTATTTTAGGAGATACTCGAGCAAAAACAGTGAATACTTCTAGATAAGCAAAATATATTCACCCAGACTAAAGCACTATGACCAAGAGAAGCCAACCAAACCTATCTTTTCTTTTCATTCTCTTGAATACCTCATGACCCTAAGACTGAAACACTTTAATTGGCCAAAGCCCCAAGGAATAAAAGCATAAACTAATTTTCTGTTTTGATATGTGAGAGAGAAGAGAGAATGCAAGTATACTAGGTCTGAAAGGTGATCGTTTTTAATACTCAAGGGAAAAGGTATAAAAGTAATGAACTTGACTTGTTTTATAATTCTGCATAATATACATATAGAACTTTTATAGCACTCTACAGTTAAAATAGTTCCTTTATATTTATTTCACTTTATTCTCATACTATTTTAGTGGGTATTTTTATCTTAAGTCATCTAAAAGCAAAGACTGAGATGGTGATTTTTTTCAAATGATTTACTGAAAAAGTGCCCTCGGGAGAAGGGGGCATGAGGGAAGCGGGACAGAATGAGGAATACAAACTAAGCACTAAGGAGGTTTCAATGGAGCTTCATGTCAGTAAGCTTCAGTCTATTCCCACTGAAAAGCTTTGAGCACAAACTGCACCACAGAGTTGGACCCCGTTGTTGCAAGAGGTTGACCTATTGTACCCGCCAGGCATTGGTCAAGATCTCTGGGGATACGTGGAGGTTCCTGTATGACCAATACTCTGGGGGCAGTTCTCTGGAGAAGGGGGTCATTGTCAATCAATACTCATAGCAGATAAGGGATGGGTGTTCTGGAGGGTCAAGAGGATCTGGGGGGAGCGCCAACATCTCCAGTTTTCTATTTTAGAAATAAGGAAACCCAGGCTCAGAATGGTCCAGTATCTTGCTCCAGGGTTCTACAGGAGTAAATGATGGCGTTGTGGCATAAGTTCAGGGCTTTTGACAGTAAAGCCAGACGGTGAATTTCAGATCTTTCCCATGTCCAGTGTATACAATCTATGGAGTTAAACAATCTGATATGAAGTCAGACTCTGACATTTATTAGCTATGTCCCTGGATATATAGCCTTCAGATATATGACCTTAGGCAGGTTACTTAGCATTTATGAGTCTCAACTTCTTAACCTGAAAAATGTGAACAATAATAACTACCATGGTATTCTGAGGATTTTTTTTAAAGTATAAAGCACCTGTCATTGTGCCTTACATAGTGTATATGCTCCACAATATCCATTTCCTTTCCTTTTCTCTTTTACTTATGAGTAGACACATTAAAGTAATATAGAAACTATATTGGATAGCACATAAGTAATATGTTGGATTATGTATGGATAACACACAAATATGTACACATCACTAAGCGGGAACATTGTCAAAATGATTAGATTTTCTAGAAAGTCTTTCAGTCCAAGTTGCTACCACAAAAGCTTTAAAATTGACCACTACAACTCGGTGATCACTTTCTTCCTCTGTTTGAGTCTGTATAATTTTTTAAAATCTATTGATGTATAACATACTAACAGATAAGTGGGAAAGTGTACAGTTTAATGAATTATTGTAAAGTAAATACACTTGTGAAACCATGACAGATGCAAGAAATAGAACATTACCAGCAGCCCAGGAACACCACTCTCCACCTTGGACCCCTTCCCAATTATTAATCCCTTCCTTCTTCCTAAAGGTAACCAATCTTAGGGTTTATAATACCATGGATAAGTTCTTTGCCAGTTTAAAGTTTATGCAAATGGAATCAAACAATATTAGCACAATGTTTCTGCCTCCTTTCACTCAACTTACCTGTTTTTTGTGTAAGTGTTTTTTAAATTTTCATTGCTGAATAGTATTACCATGTATGTATACTTATTTAAATATTTTATTGTTGATGAACATTTTGGTTATTGCCAGTTTGGGACTATGAGCAATAATGCTGCAGTGAATATTACTGAACTTTTCATTTGGTGCACATGTGTGCATTTCTTTTGGGTATAAAAGATAGCAGTTAAATTGTGGGATTATGAAGTATGTTTATGATTAACTTGAGTAAGTACTGATAAACAGCTTTCCAAAGTGCAATAACAATTTACACTCTGCTCCCCAGCAATTTATAGTAGCTCTTGTTGCTCCATATTCTCACCAACTCTTGATTTTTTTGTTTTTTGTTTTTGCTGTTACCGTTCTCGTGGCATACCATTACACAACTACGAAAGTTATGTTTTTACCTTCCATTTCCCTGATATCTAATGATATTGAACACCTTTTCATGTGACTTTTCAAGTCTTTTGCCATGTTACTGTCACCTTGTCTTTTTCTTACTGACTTTTAGAACCTCTCTCTATATTTTGAATATCACTCTTCTGTTGGTTGTATCTTCTCTCCCTTTTTAACTTACTTTTTGCTCTCTTGATGGTGTCTTTTGATAAAGAGAAATTCTTAATTTGGGGTAGTCCAATTTTGTCAGTCTTTTCCCTGATGGTCAGCATATTTTATGTTTTCAGAAATCTTTGTTTATCCCACAGTTATAAATATCTTCTCTTTGTTATCTTCTAGATACTTTCTTCTTTTACATTTCACATTTTGTTCTATACCCCTCTAGAATTGACTTTTATTTGTTGTGTGAGATGGTAGTTGAGCTTTGTTTTTTCCATATGGATATACAACTAACAGAACACTATTTATTGAAAAGACTGCCCTTTTGCCACTGTTATGCAGTGCCACATTAGACATAAATCAAGTATTCATATTTATTCAGGTCTGTTTCTGCACACCGTATTCTGATCCATTAGTCTATTCATCCGTCCTTGCACCAATACCGCACTTTTTTGCTGTAGCTCTTTTGACATCGAATTAGAAATTCAAAATTATTTTGACATTGAATAGAACAGGTCGCCCCTATTTGTTTCTCTTCAAGGTTGCCTTGGTTATTTGCATTTCAATATATATTTCTACAAAAATCCACGGAAACTTTAATTAGGATTGCACTCAATTTTTAGATTATTTTTTGTTAAAATCTTTATAATATTTAGTCCTCCAATCCATGAATGTGGTATAATTCTTCATTTATCTAGGAATTTAATTTCTGTCAGTATGGCTTAATATTTTTGGGGAAGAGACATTGTACATATATCCTTAGATTTTAAAAAACTAGATGTTTGAAAATTTTTGGTAACCATGTGTACTTTAAAGGAAGAATTAACTGACTTGGAATTTGACTCTGATTCTCTGGGAAAGCCAAAGTCTTCAGGCTGATGTTCATTTGCATACAGGCGTAAGGTAATAAGGCTAGGTGAATGTGCCAATTTCCTGGGATATATTATTTTAATTTTCTATAGTAATAACTTTGATGAATTACAATTCAGTATGAATTCAACACTATGAAAGGTCTCCAGAAAAATGGCTATTGGAAGAATACTTCACATATTCAGTCTATTATATTCAATGTATTTTAAGTCAGAATATATTCAGGTAATAAATTGTGTCTAGAATTTAGTGTAAGGAAGATAGCCATTTTTGTAATTAAATGATATACCACGTATATTAGTCAGGAAACAAGTAGCAAACTTAATTTGAGTACTTTGAATAAAGTTTAATAAGGAAACTCTTTCTTTCCCCCCTCGGCAATGAAAACACGGAGTCGTAACCACTGGACCGCCAAAGAATTCCCAGGAAACACTTTACAGTGATGTAGGCAGTATGTGTGTTCTAGTGTAAAGACAGCAACAGAAAGCATTATTACCACTCTTCTACCTAAAAAGACAAAAAGAGAGTGGGCTCCCTTAAGGTTCTGTGACCAGAGCAGGCACACAGCCAGCTTGCATAAACCCCACAGGCATGGAGTTCTTCTTGCTCATTTTCTCCTTCCAGTAGTCCTATGGGCCTGACCCCATCAAAAGCCAAATATCAAAAGAACATTTGATGCAGTTTACACATTCCAGCTTCCAGGAGATACAGCCCAAAGCAAGAAAGATGCAGAATGGCTCCAGAGAGCCAAACAGGAGACATCATATTACTTTTATAAATCCAGAAAAGCTTCAAAACCCTATTTTCTTTGACTTCCAGGAAGCTAAACTTTAACATATCTTTTAACATATCTTTTCCCCTCTGCTGTGTAGTGCATGCTGTTGGTGTCCCACTAAATTTGCCTTTATCCATTTGTATCCATCACCCTGTTGCTGGATTGTTGACTAATAATAATTCACCATTGTCCCTTTTCCAGAGAGTTGCTCTCAGACAACAGGGAACTTCTTTCCTAGAAGGCTGACATCCCCCTCCCTTCCCTCAAGAAGTCGACCAGTGACAGACTGACACAGCAGTACAGTGGCTGGTCCACTTGCCATAAAGTGGAACTAACTCTGTGGTGCAATTTGTGCTTTGAAATTTTCCCCAAGGGATCAGACTGAAGCTAGTGTCTAACTAGGACTACATTCTTCATTAGTTTGTTCCACTCCCTTATCCTGTTTCCCTCCCTCTCCTCTCCTGAGAGAACTTCTTCAATAAATCACTGGAACAAGAATCCCTGTCTTGGGAGATCAGCTCAGTGCTTTGTGACCACCTGGGGGGGGGATAAGGAGGGTGGGAGGGAGGGAGACACAAGAGGGAAGAGATATGGGGATATATGTATATGTATAACTGATTCACTTTGTTATAAAGCAGAAACTAGTACACCATTGTAAAGCAATTATACTCCAATAAAGATGTTTAAAATAATAATAATAATAAATTTTTAAAAAATCAATGAATATGTGAATGAATGAAGGGCTGAGTGAATAAATGAAGATGGTAGAGCTACAGCTTTGTTGCAGTAGAGACCACCACTGGGATACAACCTCCAAGCAATATGGGGAGGAAAGAATCTCAGAATGGGACCTGAGATGGACTAATCCAATATAAAATGGATATTAATGTATCATCTTTACCTGTCGACATCCCTAGGCTGGAGAAGTCCACATTATAAGGATTATTCAAGAGATGCTTTCAATGTCATTGCATGAAGACAAACAACTTGAACCCGGTCTTTGACCAAAGACCTGTGACCCAGTTTAGAAAATAATATTCTAGTGTGTTTATACTTACTGATGAGGCTATCATCATTTTTTCAATTTTCCTCACAGCAGTATAAGATTAATGAGCTAAACATTTTACATCTTGATGTGAAAGAAACTCATATGTATAAACTATTACTGTCATGTTTATAATCCAGAATGATTTGATGAAGTAGTAAATTTAGATACCTAAATGATAATGAAGAGTTTGTGTTGAGTTTTTAATTTATTTGGTTGATTTGTTGAATTTTAAATTAATTTGAGTTAAAAAAAAAAAAGAATCCCTGTTTTAGGCTCTACCTCTAAGATACCTGGCCAAGTTTGTTCTGTAATATGATACATATGTGTACTATTTTATATGCTTATGAGAGCTTTGGTGGTATCTTTGATCCTTCATTTTAAAATACCTAGCATTCATTAAGCACTGAAAAATAGATTGCCACTTTAATAAGCACTTTACATGCATTTTATAATTGTATCATCTCAGCAAACCAAAATAGTAACAGTCATAATTCTCATCTTATAAATGAAGGTAAACTTAAAGATTAAGGTATATCCTGAGGACACACAGATAGTAAATGGCAAAGCTGATATTCAAAACTAATCTGTTCAACTCAAAAAAAAAAACTCCTAACCACTAAAATATATAGTCCACTTATTAAATTTTTTTTAAAAATCTAATGTTTATTGACAACTCACTAATCACTTTACCTGAATTATGTAATTAAACTCTCATAATATTCTGTAAGGTGGTTATGGAAATTATCCTCATTTATAAAAGAGGGAAACTGAGAATTAGGCAATATATAAAAGATATACAACCTGAAAATAAAGTTTCCCATCTCCAGATGAGGGCCTCTTTCCTCAGCACCTCACCTAGAGGTATGTGGGTGGCCTATATTACCATATCACGTAAGATACAGTCTTTTCCACAATGATTGTAATTGTATGCCTTTCCCACTAAATACTCAAAGGGAAAATAATTATTTCTGTATTTCTAGCACCTCCTACAATGCTGGGCACATAGTAGATGTTCACTAATTTCACATAAATGAATGACTGAAAGAATGAATATGTTCACTCTTGAGGAGAATTCAGGCTGCTACAACAGAATACTATAGACTGGCTGGCTTCAACAACAATTTATTTCTCACAGTTCTGGAGGCTGGGAAGTCCAAGTTCAAGGTGCTAGCAGATCCAGTGTCTGGTGAGGGACTGCTTCCTGGTTTGCAAATGGTTGTCTTATTATATCCTCACATGATAGAGAGCAAAGACAGGGAGCAAGCTCTACTGTGTCATCTTATAGAGGTACTAATCTCATTCATGAAGGCTCCACCCTCATGACCTAATTACCTCCCAAAGCCCCCACTTCCTAATATCATCATAATTGGGGCTTAGGATTTCCACATTTAAACTTTGGAAGACACAAACGTTCAGTCCATAACAACTCTTTTTAAAAATTATATTAGAATCTACTATTGAGTTCCTGTTGCTCAGCTATTTTGGCGGGAAAAACTCTTTTCAGCTTTTCTCTTTTTTCTTTTGAGAGTCACTCTTCTCTAAACTCTGACTTCACATATTCCTATTTGACATTACTGATAAAAAAAAAAGAATCAGTGACTGTTAGGACTAGATTAGAATCATAAAAATTTTCTTGTCTAAACTCTCATATTACAAACAAGGAAGGTGAGATGTGGAGAAGCTGAATTCACCACGTCACAAAGTAGCTGGTCAGCAAGCCAGCCTGGGCCTTGTGCAGTCTGATTCTGTTGGTCTAGTTTGCATCCTTACACAAACAATGAAATGTATATACATGTATGTATATCTACATATTTACATGCATATATATTTATATTTAGACCTCCATCATCTGTGATGGCCATTTTTAGACTATATCACTTAAAAGCAATAATAAAAACGACCAATTATCATGTCTTAGTTTATGTCCAGCACTATGTTGAGAGTTCTACATACTTGATCTCATTCAGTCATCCAAACAGAAAGACATATGGTTGTATTTCCCTGTTAGAGATAAAGAAATTGAGGCATGAAGGAGTTGCGCAGTTCACCCAAGTGATGTGTTTTCGTCTTGTCGTTTTTGTTGTTGAAGTATAGTTGATCTACAGCATTATGTTAATTTCAGGTGTACAGCATAGTGATTCAGTATTTTTGCAGATTATTCTCCATTATAGGTTATTACAAGATAATGGCTATAATCCCCTGTGCTATGCTGTATATCCTTGTTGCTTATCCTTACCCAGGTGGTGGTTTTGAACCACAGTTTTGACTCCAGAGCCTTCCACTCTTTAATACTAAGTAGATTTGTTCTAACTTTTACTATCCATGAAACTTCTGATAAAAGAGAAACATTTCTATTGCTTAGCAAGAGTCTTTAAAAACCAAGAAATTTCAGGTTTAACTTTTCTCTTTCTCTCACTGAAAACCACCAATGGCATAACATACTTCGATGCAGTTCTCATATCAGCAGGGAATTAAAAAGGAACAAATATTATGCATAAAAACAAAAATCACTGAAATTTAGTCACTTAATAACAAAAAATAATAGTTTTAGTATAGTACAGCTCTTACTATTTTTAATCAAATAAATTTTACTTATTTTGTATCTCTAGCATAGTTCTTTTTCTAATACAAGCACTTTTTAAATTTAAAATAAAGTAGAATCATTTTTAGTTCATGAGAAATAGAATATAAGAAAACAAAGAAATTGTTTCAGTGAAAATTATCATCAACATATATGTTTAATATTGTTGAAAGATTATAAGTGTGAAGAGTAAAAAATGTTTAATAAAAAAAATCTTCCCAAGTATTGCATACTTTATTTAGAGATTGTTGCCCTGATTAGGAATCATGCAGTATTACCATCTATGTTTCCTAAAGGGAGAGGCAAAAGCATATGTCTATTTGCCAAAAGGCATTAAGATATTCTCATTATATATTTAGATGTAAAAATGAAATTAGTATGTGACTCTGTCTTTAATTCACATTTTTCTCTGAGAAAATATTACCATTTTTCTTCAGCTAAGTCCTAAGCAGAATATATGCAATTAAACATATTATTTGAATTTGGTTGCTCTGAAACAACTCTTCTGGAAACAAGTACTATATCTCAATTTTATTTACAAACTGTATTGAACGGAATGGAAACTGTTCAGTGGGTATAAATATATTTTCGTGTAATAGAGAGCTCAACAGTGGTGCCCCCTATCCTTTGGAAAACTGAATAAACGTGGTCTGCTTTCTACTCGTAGTTCTAGTAGTAGTTCAAAGCTCTCTCTAAAATTTGTGTTTCTTTGCTGTGTTTTCTCAAAAGTTCTATGCCTCTGAGCTCCTAGCCATGTGTACTGTTCTAGTCTTTGCCATGTCAGACCCTGATGTGAATATCCCCTCTTTCACGCTTTCCTCAAAATTTCAGTCTCAGTCAGCATTTTTTGATTTTGTGAACATAATATTGAATATTTGAGGGGTTGTGAGGGAGGACCATTTCACATAATCCACAACATTCTCCCATCTTGCTTCCTCCTTTTGTTTCTTCCCTTCCATTCTATTAGATTCCAAAGCCTGGATGACTCCTTTGTTTCTACTTCTATGTCATAGCCCCCTTTCCCCAGTGGAGCAGCCCTACCAGATTGCTCTGCCTTCCAGATCACCACCTAGAATTCCAGTGATCAAGTGTTCTCAATTTTTTAACAAAAGGTATAAATCCTCTAAATTCTTTTCAGTAAATGCCCCTCTATTTTTTTATTTAAATCAATTCCAAAATAAGACACTACCTGAGTAGAGAAAAATATATCAAACAAATCTAAATTTATTTAATAATGTAAAAATCACAGAGATAGTATTATCGAATTAAAAAAAAAACAGAGCTCAGCCTTAACCATGCCTTAAAAAATATCTAACAACTATGGTTAATTTTATATAAAGAGAGTGAAAAAACTTTAAATAAACAGGGAAAATATTTAAGGTTTGGAAGATTCTCTGGCCTGTGGAGTGAGTAGGTAATAATAACTGACTACTTTCATAGGCAGGTGGGATGAAATATACGTGGCAAGATCAAGTTTCTTTTTTCAGTGATTAATAAATAAATTTGGAGAGAAAGAAGCATTGAGAGAATAAAACAAGCATCCCTGCAGCCAACACCAAGCACAAGAAATAACATCATCACATATACGATGGAAGCCTCTCGTGAACTCTCCCTTATTTCACACCTCTGAATTTGATCTCACTCTTTGGAATGTTTTATATTTCTACTACATATACATGAATTCCATAAATATATGTACTAGTGTTATTTTGCATATTAAAAAAATAGAAATGCTATTACACTCTATATAGTCTTTAGCAGCTTGCTTTTCAATATTGTTTCTAAGAGTCACTCATGTTCATACATTCAGTTTTAATTTTTTCATTTTAACTACTGTATAGTCTTTTTTGTTATATGAACAAATAAATGTTTATCTAGAATCCCACTAGAAGACGTTTAATTTTCTTCTTTTTTTTTCTTTTTCTGTTAAAGCCAATGCTGCTATGAGCATTTTGGTAAGCTTCTCTTTGTATACATGTGTGAATAGTGTATATCTAGTAGTAGAATCACTGGGTTAAAAGGTATGCACATCTTCAATTTTCTTTGATATTCCAAATTGCTTGTTAATGTGGTTGAACCAATTTCCACTCTGCCAGGATTATGTGATCTTCATTAACACTTTTAATTTTACCCAAAGAGAGGCATGTGAAACTGTATCTCCTTGTGTTTTCAAGTTGCATTTTTCTGAATAAATGTGAAGTTTAGCATCTTTCAGTATGTTTACTGGCTATCTGGTTTCCCTGTGGGTAAAATTTTTGTCATGTCTCTGGTGGTTTTGTACCATGTCAACTTGGCTAGGTTAGACCTATGTTTCCCAGAATTCCTTTCTCTGTATGGTTCCAGTTTAGAGTTGGCCAAACTGAAAGTTGTATGAGATTTGGAAGGTAGAAGTGAAGCAGCTGGCATCTTGCTTTGAAGTTTATTATGATTTTTGACGTGGTGAGAAATAGATGCAGAGATGTCCGTGGTTTCCACCTTGTCATTTCTTTTCCCCACCATATTTAGCTCCTCTTCATGATCGCTAGACCTGATGATCAGTCATGGTCCTAAGCTCCAAACTGGATCCAGAAGCAGTGGCCTTCCATAGGCCTCTCCACTAACATCCCTTTGTGTTCTCACTTCAGCAAATGGGAGCACCTGGCTTCAGGAGTGCTAGTTAGTGACTTGTCTCTGATTCTTCAATTTCTTCCTTCGGATCTTTGTTTTCCAGATTCCCCTACAGTTGTGTAAGTTCTTATTACTCTAATAAGTTTCTCAGGCAAAACAAAACTATAGAAACTGAAAGCAATCAGAAAGTCATGAGAACCTAACAGGCTAAGATCTGAGAGAGAAGAGAGGGACTGAAATTAGCCCAACATCTGGCATAGCTTTTTTGCCAAATATTATGCATCTATCCAGATTCTAAGATGAGTATAATAGAAGCAGAGTAGAGGGTAAACCAGGTGGAAGGTGACCAAGAGGCCAAGAAACTAAGCAAAGCTTTAGGCAGTCTTATAGTGCCGAGGTGGAGAGAAAGGGAAGGAGAAAAAAGTTAGAGTATGAAGGTTTCCAAGGAGAAGGGGCCCTGGTACAGACTTTAGCTTTTAATTGGATGACTGAATGGGTGAGCTTTATGAGTGATTGCTCACAATAATAGAACAGAATTGACAAAACTGAAGCCCAGGTTTGTACAGACTGTATAATCTGCCCCCACATGCCTTAATAGAGGAACAGAAGCAAAATTAAATCCTTTATGGAGAAAGATATCATCATTCTGGTCCTTAAATTATTTCCAGAAATTTTCATGTAAAATATCCTGCATTCAATAAAACTACTGTATGTTCAACTGTATAAAAATAAAATTTATACCAAGAAATACATTCTAATGAGCAGAAACCAATAGATTAAAAAAAACAGTAGAAATAAACACACAGGAAATATATATAGTATTGGAGTTTACTTACAGGGGCTTTAAAATAACTGTGATTAAGATATTTAGGAAAATGGAAGAAAAGAATTTTACCAGAAAGTTAAAATTCACAAAAAGAAATCTAAGACAAATTTAGAACTAAAATATAAAATAATTAAATCTGAGGACTCAGTGGATGAGTTTAAAGCTGATTAACATGGATGAAGGAGGATTGGTAAACGGAAGCACCAAGAGAAAAAATATGGTAAAACATAGATAAGAGACACATGAAGACATAGTGAAAAGTTATAACATATATGCAATTGATCTCCATTAGGAGAAGAAAGAAAATTGGGAAAGAATCAATATTTAAAGAGATAAAGGCTGAAATTTTTGCAAAAGTTCTGCAACATCTATAGCCACATATTTAAGAATCACAACAGATCCAGAGCAGGATAAGTACAAAGAATATCACATGTAGAAGCATCATAGGTAAATTTCCTGAAAATCAAAGGGAAAAAATTCTTAAAATCATCTAATAAAAATGCCAAAAGATTTTTTTTTTTTTTTTTTTTTTTTTTGCTGTACGCGGGCCTCTCACTGCTGTGGCCTCTCCCGTTGCGGAGCACAGGCTCCGGACACACAGGCCCCGCGGCCATGGCTCGCGGGCCCAGCCGCTCCGCGGCATGTGGGATCTTCCGGGATCGGGGCACGAACCCGTGTCCCCTGCATCAGCAGGCGGACTCTCAACCACTGCGCCACCAGGGAAGCCCCCAAAAGATATTTTTAAATATAATTTAACAAGTTGAGCCCAAGAGTTACAAAGAAATGCAAAGGACCAAAAACAGCCAAGACATTCTTTTTTTTTTTTTTTTTTTTTTGCAGTATGCGGGCCTCTCACCATTGTGGCCTCTCCCATTGCGGAGCACAGGCTCCAGACACACAGGCTCAGCAGCCATGGCTCACGGGCCCAGCTGCTCTGCGGCATGTGGGATCTTCCCGGACCGGGGCACGAACCCGTGTCCCCTGCATTGGCAGGCGGACTCTCATCCACTGTGCCACCAGGGAAGCCCAGCCAAGACATTCTTGAAGGGGAAAATCTCTTGAGGATTTTGAGTGTAGAAAAACATTTTAAAAGCAGGACACAAAAAAATGTTGATAAGTAGCATTACATTAAAATGCTGTTCATCAATAGATACTTTTAAGAGAGTGACACAAAGAGTGGAAGAAGATATTTGCTAACAAATATGACTGGTAAGAAAAATAAAGACAAATGAATAGAAAAATGGATGAGAGATGTTGATGGGCACTTTAAAAGTCTAGACTAACCAAGTGGCCATTGCACATATGAAACTGTTCACCACATTAGTCATCAGGGAAATTCAAATTGTGAGGTTCTTCTATACTCACCAGAATGGTTTAAATTTATAAAGTACCATAAAGCTTTGCTATGGAGAGATGTGGAATAACTGGATTTATCATACATGGTTGGAAAAGGATTGGTATAAGGACTTTGGAAAAGAATTTAGCATGTCTTAACCATGAATATACATATTCCTGAAGACCAGCAATTTCCCGTCAATAGAATGCATTAAAAGACCTTTTCAAAATTATTCTTGACTATTTTATTTTGTATTAGCCAATAGGAACAACCCAAATGTCTATTAAACACAGAATGGGCAATATGTTTTTAAATTCATTTTACTGAAGTATAGTTGATTTACAATGTTGTCTTAATTTCTGCTGCATAGCAAAGTGATTCAGTGATGCATATATATATTCTTTCTCGTATTCTTTTCCATTATGGTTTATTACAGGATATTGAATATAGTTCCCTGTGCTATACAGTAAGACTTTGCTGTTTATCTATTCTGTATATAATAGTTTGCATCTGCTAATTCCAAACTCCCAATCCCTCCCCACCCCCCTCCCACTTGGCAACCATGAGTCTGTTCTCTGTCTGTGAGTCTGTTTTGTAGATAGGTTCATTTGTCTCATATTTTAGATTCCACATATAAGTGATATCATATGGTATTTATCTTTTGCTGTCTGGCTTACTTCACTTAGTGTGGTAACTTCTAGGTCCATCCATGTTGCTGCAAATGGCATTATTTCATTCTTTTTTATGGCTGAGTAATACTCTAGTGTGTGTGTGTGTGTGTGTGTGTGTGTGTATCTATCTCACATCTTCTTTAAGCAGAATGGGTAAAATTCGATATATTCATACAACAAAATACTTCATAGCAATGAACAAGAAGGAACCCTACCTAAATAATAACTCTAAAAAGAAAATACAGACTTTTTCTCAAGACGGATGCGCCATGGAGAGCAGGGGTGGGAGGAGGGGAAATAACAAGACCTCACAGTCCCCTCTGCCATGCAAAATAATGTGGCAGCACCACTTAAATACATTCTGAAACCAACAGGCCTGAGTGTTTAAAAAAGGCTCCTCAGAACTTCCCTCGTGGTCCAGTGGCTAAGACTCCGCGCTCCCAATGCAGGGGGCCCAGGTTCAATCCCTGGTCAGGGAACTAGTTCCCACATACCACAACTAAGAGCCTGCATGCAGCGATGAAGATCTTGCTTGCTGCAACTAAGACCCGGCACAGCCAAATAAATAAATTAATTAAATTAATTTAAAAAAATAGAAAGGCTCCTCAAATGTTGATTGGGGCTGGATGATTAAGAAGCGGAAGGGGGGGAAGTGCACCCTGCAACTCCCTAAGGCTCTTCTAGCGGCTTCCACGCCGCAACGTGGCAGGACAGATGCCAGCCCCGCCGTTTTCCCTCGGTGGCTCGGAGGGCAACGCTGAGGGAGCTTCATCTTGAGGTCGCAACTGTGAGTAATGGTGGGCAATGTGAAAAATACGATATTAAATTTTAAAAGTATCTATCTGTGGGCAGTCTTTCCGCCAGCACCTGAAATCTGGCCTCAAGTGGGAGCTGGCCCTTCTGGAACGTGGGCAGGGCTTTGCGAAAGATTGAGTGGGGTAGGGGAATTCTGCTTCTATGTGAGTTTGTAGAAAATGGGAAAGAGTGGTGCCTTTGCCCTAACAACAAGAAAATTCTAGATAAACTACGGAATCATAATTTTTCTTAAACCCATCCTAGAGCTGAGATTTTAGGATAGCCAGGTAGCCTGAAATCTGAGGAACGACAGATCCTTTAAGAAGAGACAGTAGATCAGTGAGGCTGCTGCTTTCTGATTTAGTTCTAGATGCTCCAAGAGAGCATCAGGGGGTTCCTTAGGCAGAAAGCCATATAAATGCTAATTTGCCCCAGGCAAGGTCCCTTCTTTCAAAATTTGAGATTGCTCCAAATTTTTGTTTTTCATCTCTGTTCAAAAGATAGTTAAAAATTTTTTTTCTTCAGAATTTATAATTGTTCCAAGTAGAAGGCTTGGTTCAATGCAAGCAACCCCATCACTATTAGAAACTTGCAATTACATTTTTCTCTTGATTTTTATCAAATAACTTTGTTAAACTTTCTTGCTATCTTACGGACTTTTTAACATACATTTAACATTTAAAATATACAATGCATAATGTCTGAGAAGAACAATTATAGTCTCTCCTTTTTAATCTTTCTGTATGCCTTAGTTTTTTATTTCATTTTTATATTATATTGGCGAGAACCTCTGGAAAAGAACGTAAAAATAATCACTGAAAGCAGATGTTCTTATCTTATTCCTGATCTTAAGAAAAAATTCCGCCCTCACCCACTGCCGACGGCCTGTCTTGTCGCCTGCACGCCGTGCCACTGCCTGACAGAAATGCTTCGACTGCCCGCAGTCCTTCACCAGATTAGGCCAGTGTCCAGGGCCCTGGTTCCTCATCTCACTCGGGCTTATGCCAAAGATGTAAAATCTGGTGCAGATGCCCGACCTTAAGGCTCCAAGGTGTAGACCTTTTAGCCGATGCTGTAACTGTTACTGTGGGGTCCAAGGGAAGGACAGTGATTACTGAGTTGGGGAAGTCCCAGAGTGACAAAAGATGGACTGTTGTAAAGTCCATTGACGTAAACAATAAATATAAAAATGTTGGTGCGAAACTCGTTCAAGATGTTGCCAATAACACAAACGGAGAGGCTGGGGATGGCACCACTACCGCTACTGTCCTGGCACGCTCCACTGCCAAGGAAGGCTTCGAGAAGGTCAGCAGAGGTGCTAACCCAGTGGAATCAGGAGAGGTGTGGTGTTAGCTGTTGATGCTGTACTTGCTGAACTTAAGAAGCCGTCTACACCTGTGACAACCCCGGAAGAGATCGCCCAGGTTGCTACGATTTCTGCAAATGGAGACAAAGAAATGGGCAACATCATTTCTGACGCGATGAAAAAGGTTGGAAGAAAGGGCGTTATCACAGTAAAGGATGGAAAAACACTGAATGATGAATTAGAAATTATTGAAGGCATGAAGTTTGATAGAGGGTGTATCGCTCCATACTTTATTAATACATCATAAGGTCAGAAAAGTGGATTCCAAGTTCCCCATGTTCTTTTGAGTGAAAAGAAAATTTCTAGTGTCCAGTCCATTGTTCCTGCTCTTGAAATTGCCAACGCTCACCGTAAGCCCTTGGTCATAATTGCTGAAGATGTGGATGGAGAAGCTCTAAGTACACTCGTTTTGAATAGGCTGAACGTTGGTCTTCAGGCTGTAGCAGTCAAAGCTCCAGGTTTTGGTGACAATAGAAAGAACCAGCTTAAAGACATGGCTATTGCTACTGGCGGTGCAGTATTTGGAGAAGAAGGACTAACTCTAAATCTTGAAGATGTTCAGCCTCATGACTTAGGAAAAGTTGGAGAGGTCATTGTGACCAAAGATGATGCCGTGCTGTTGAAAGGATAAGGTGACAAGACTCAAATTGAAAAGCATATTCAAGAAATCCTCGAGCAGCTAGATATCACAACTAGTGAATATGGAAAGGAAAAACTGAATGAACGTCTGGCAAAACTCTCAGATGGTGTTCCTGTGCTAAAGTTTAGTGGGACAAGTGATGTTGAAGTGAATGAAAACAAAGACAGAGTTACAGATGCCCTTAATGCTACACGAGCTGCTGTTGAAGAAGGCATTGTTTTGGGAGGGGGCTGTGTCCTGCTTCGGTGCCTTCCAGCCTTGGATTCAATAACTCCAGCTAATGAAGATCAAAAAACTGGTATAAAAATTATTTTAAAAACACTTTGGGCCTCCCTGGTGGCGCAGTGGTTGAGAGTCCGCCTGCCGATGCAGGGGATACGGGTTCGTGCCCCGGTCTGGGAGGATCCCATATGCCGCGGAGCGGCTGGGCCCGTGAGCCATGGCCGCTGGGCCTGCGCGTCCGGAGCCTGTGCTCCGCAACGGGGGAGGCCACAACAGTGAGAGGCCCGCATACCGCAAAAACAAAACAAAAAACAAAAAACAAAAAACAAAAAACAAACAAACAAAAAAAAACCACTCAAAATTCCTTCAATGACCATTGCTAAGAATGCAGGTATTGAAGGATCACTGATAGTTGAGAAAAATTTGCAGAGTTCTTCAAAAGTTGGTTATGATGCTATGCTTGGAGGTTTTGTGAATATGGTGGGAAAAGGAATCATTGATCCAACTAAGGTTGTAAGAACTGCATTACTGGATGCTGCTGGAGTGGCCTCTCTGTTAACTACAGCAGAAGTTGTAGTCACAGAAATTCCTAAAGAAGAGAAGGATCCTGGAATGGGAGGAATGGGTGGGATGGGAGGTGGGATGGGAGGTGGCATGTTCTAATTCCTAGAATAGGGCTGTACCATCATTAATGAACTGTGAGAGGAAGCTCAAGGCAGCGCTCCTCACCAGAAACTTGAAGAGAGGTCTATTGAAGGAGATGACTGAAGAAAAGTCTGGCTGATGTTTAAGAAAATCACTATAACCGTCAGTTACTGGTTTCAGTTGACAACATAGAATGGTTTACTGCTGTCATTGTCCATGCCTACAGATAATTTATTTTGTATTTTTGAATAAAGACACTGTTACATTCCTGGTAAATGAGTATAAGAGCCATGTACCAATGTACTGCTTTCAACTTAAATCACTGAGGCATTTTTACTACTATTCTGTTAAAATCAGGATTTTAGTGATTGCCATCAACAGAGGAGAAGCTGAGAAGCAGCCTTTCTGTGGAGAGTAAGGATAATTGGGTACAGAGTACAGCAATATCCAATTATGTAACAACCTTTGTGAAATAACAATTGTTTAAAGTTAAAAAAATTCCAAGTTTTCACCATTAAATATTATGTATGCTGCAAAATGTGGTAGATACTATTTATAGTTATGCAAATTTCCTTCAATTCCTAGTTTGCTAAGAGTTTGTTTATTATCACAAAGAGAGTATTGAATTTTATTAAATATTGATCTTCATCTACTGTGATATTTATATGATTTTTCTTCTTGAAATTATTGTCATAGAACGTTATTATGTGGGTGGATGTATGGATTGTCTAATGTTAAAGCAACCTTGTATTCCACGGATAAATCCAGATTTGTCATGATATATATACAAATGTGTGTGTGTGTGTGTGTGTGTAGTAATGGGTTATTTCTGAATTCAACTGGCTATTTTTAAAAGAACTTTTATATTATAATGAGCTAAGAGGCTTCAAGATGGCGGAAGAGTAAGACGCGGAGATCACCTTCCTCTCCACAAATACATCAGAAATACATTTACATGTGGAACAGCTCCTACAGAACACCTACTGAACGCTAGCAGAAGACCTCAGACCTCCCAAAAGGTAAGAAACTCCCCACATACCTGGGTAGGGCAAAAGAAAAAGGAAAAACAGCGACAAAACAATAGGGACGGTACCTGCACCTCAGGGAGGGAGCCGTGAAGGACGAAAGGTTTCCACACACTAGGAAGCCCCTTCGCGGGCGGAGACTGCGGGTGGTGGAGGGGGGAAGCTTCGGAGCTACGGAGGAGAGCGCAGCAACAGGGGTGCGGAGGGCAAAGCGGAGAGATTCCCACACAGAGGATCGGTGCCGACCGGCACTCACCAGCCCAAGAGGCTTGTCTGCTCTCCCGCCGAGACGGGCGGGGCTGGGAGCTGGGGCTCGGGCTTCGGTCGGAGCGCAGGGAGAAGACTGGGGTTGGCGGCGTGAACACAGCCTGAAGGGGTTAGTGCGCCACGGCTGGCCTGGAGGGAGTCCGGGAAAAAGTCTGGAGCTGCCGAAGAGGCAAGAGACTTTTTCTTCCCTCTTTGTTTCCTGGTGCGTGAGGAGAGGGGATTCAGAGCGCTGCTTAAAGGAGCTCCAGAGAGGGGCGCGAGCCTGGGCTAAAAGCGCGGACTCCAGAGACGGGCGTGGGACGCTGGGGCTGCTGCTGCTGCCGCCAAGAGGCCTGTGTGCGAGCGCAGGTCACTGTCCATGCCCCCCTTCCGGGGAGCCTGTGCAGCCCGTCACTGCCAGGGCCCCGTGATCCAGGGACAACTTCCCCGGGAGAACAAACGGCGCGCCTCAGGCTGGTGCAAAGTCACGCTGGCCTCTGCCGCCGCAGGCTCGCCCCGCACTCCATAGCCCTCCCTCCCCGCGGCCTGAGTAAGCCAGAGCCCCCGAATCAGCTGCTCCTTTAACCCCATCCTGTCTGAGCGAAGAACAGACGCCCTCTGGCGACCCACACGCAGAGGCGGGGCCAAATCCAAAGCTGAGAACCGGGAGCTCTGAGGACAAAGAAGAGAAAGGGAAATCTCCCCCAGCAGCCTCAGGAGCAGCGGAATAAATCTCCACAATCAACTTGATGTGCCCTGCATCTGTGGAATACCTGAATAGACAACAAATCATCCCAAATTGAGGTGAACTTTGGGAGCAAATATATATATCTATTTCCCCCCCTTTTCTCTTTTTGTGAGTGTGTATGTGTATGCTTCTGTGTGGGATTTTGTCTGTATAGCTTTGCTTTTACCATTTGTCCAAGGGTTCTGTCCATCCATTTTTTTTTAACTTTAAAAACTTTTTTCTTAATAATTATTTTTTATTTTAATAACTTTATTTTACTTTCTTTTCTTTCTTGCTTTCTTTCTCTCTCTTTCTTTTCTTTCTTTTCTTTCTATTTTATTCTCCCTTTTATTCTGAGCCAAGTGGATGAAAGGCTCTTGGTGCTACAGCCCGGCGTCAGGGCTGTGCCCCTGAGGTGGGAGAGCCAAGTTTAGGACACCGGTCCACAAGTACCTCCAGCTCCACGTAATATCAAACGGCGAAAATCTTCCAGAGATCTCCATCTCAACGCCAAGACCCAGCTTGACTCAACAAACAGCAAGCTACAGTGCTGGACACCCTATGCCAAACAACTAGCAAGACAGGAACACAACCCCATCCATTAGCAGAGAGCCTGCCTAAAATCATAATAAGGCCACAGACACCCCAAAACACACCACCAGACGTGGACCTGCCCACCAGAAAGACAAGATCCAGCCTCATCCACCAGAACACACGCAGTAGTCCCCTGCACCAGGAAGCCTACACAAAACACTGAACCAAGCTTAGCCATTGGGGACAGACACCAAAAACAAAGGGAACTAAGAACATGCAGCCTGTGAAAAGGAGACCCCAAATACAGTAAGTTAAGCAAAATGAGAGGACAGAAGAACACACAGCAGGTGAAGGAGCAAGGTAAAAACCCAGCAGACTTAACAAATAAAGAGGGAATAGGCAGTCTACCTGAAAAAGAATTCAGAATAATGATAGTAAAGATGATCCAAAATCTTGGAAACAGAATAGAGAAAATCCAAGAAAAGTTTAACAAGGACCTAGAAGAACTAAAGAGCAAACAAACAGTGATGAACAACACAATAAATGAAATTTAAAATTCTCTAGAAGGGATCAATAGAAGAATAACTGAGGCAGAAGAAAGGATAACTGACCTGGAAGATAAACTAGTGGAAATAACTACTGCAGGGCAGAATAAAGAAAAAAGAATAAAAAGAACTGAGGACAATCTCAGAGACCTCAGGGACAACATTAAATGCACCAACATTCAAATTATAGGGGTCCCAGAAGAAGAAGAGAAAAAGAAAGGGACTGAGAAAATATTTGAAGAGATTATAGTTGAAAATTTCACTAATATGGGAAACGAAATAGTTAATCAAGTTCAGGAAGCACAGAGAGTCCCATACAGGATAAATCGAATAAAAAACACGCCAAGACACATAGTAATCAAGCTATCAAAAATTAAATACAACAAAAAAACATTAAAAGCAGCAAGGGAAAAACAACAAATAACACACAAGGGAATCCCCATAAGGTTAACAGCTGATCTTTCAGCAGAAACTCTGCAAGCCAGAAGGGAATGGCAGGACATATTTAAAGTGATGAAGGACAAGAACCTCCAAACAAGATTACTCTACCCAGCAAGGATCTCATTCAGATTTGATGGAGAAATTAAAATCTTTACAGACAAGCAAAAGCTAAGAGAATTCAGAACCACCAAACCAGCATGACAGCAAATGCTAAAGGAACTTCTCTAGGCAGGAAACGCAAGAGAAGGAAAAGACCTACAATAACAAACCCAGAACAATTAAGAAAATGGGAATAGGAACATACATATCGATAATTACCTTCAGTGTAAATGGATTAAATGCTCCCACCAAAAGACATAGAATGGCTGAATGGATACAAAAACTAGACCCGTATATATGCTGTCTACAAGAGACCCACTTCAGATCTAGGGACACATACAGACTGAAAGTGAGGGGATGGAAGAAGATATTCCATGCAAATGGAAATCAAAAGAAAGCTGGAGTAGCAATTCTCATATCAGACAAAATAGACCTTAAAATAAAGACTATTAGAAGAGACAAAGAAGGACACTACATAATGATCAAGGGATCGATCCAAGAAGAAGATATAACAATTGTAAATATTTTTGCAGCCAACATAGGAGCACCTCAATACATAAGGCAAATACTAAGAGCCATAAAAGATGAAATCGACAGTAACACAATAATAGTAGGGAACTTTAACACCCCACTTTCACCAATAGATCACCCCAAATGAAAATAAATAAGGAAACACAAGCTTTAAATGATACATTAAACAAGAGGGACTAATTGATATGTATAGGACATTCCATCCAAAAACCAAAGAATACACATTCTTCTCAAGTGCTCATGGAACATTCTCCAGGATATATCATATCTTGGGTCACAAATCAAGCCTTGGTAAGTTTAAGAAAATTGAAATGATATCAAGTATCTTTGGCGACCAGAACACTATGCGACTAGATATCAATTACAGGGAAAAATCTGTAAAAAAACTACAAGCACATGGAGGCTAAACACTACACTACTAAAAAACCAACAGATCACTGAAGAAATCAAAGAGGAAATCAAAAAATACCTAGAAACAAATAACAATGAAAACACGACAACCCAAAACCTATGGGATGTAGCAAAAGCAATTCTAAGAGGGAAGTTTATAGCAAAACAATCCTACCTTAAGAAACAAGAAAAATCTCAAATAAACAACCTAACCTTACACCTAAAGCAATTAGAGAAAGAACAAAAAACCCCAAGTTAGCAGAAGGAAAGAAATCATAAAGATCAGATCAGAAATAAATGAAAAAGAAATGAAGGAAATAATAGCAAAGATCAATAAAACTAAAAGCTGTTTATTTGAGAAGATAAACAGAATTGCTAAAGCATTAGCCACACTCATCAAGAAAAAAAGGGAGAAGACTCACATCAATAGAATTAGAAATGAAAAAGGACAAGTAACAACTGACACTGCAGAAATACAAAGGATTATGAGAGATTACTGCAAGCAACTCTATGCCAATAAAATGGACAACCTGGAAGAAATGGACAAATTCTTAGAAATGCACAATCTTCCAAAACTGAACCAGGAAGAAATAGAAAATATGAACAGACCAATCACAAGCACTGAAATTGAAGCTGTGATTAAAAATCTTCCAACGAACAAAAGCCCTGGACCAGATGGCTTCACAGGCGAATTCTATCAAACATTTAAAGAAGAGCTAACACTCATCCTTCTCAAACTCTTCCAAAATATAGCAGAGGGGGCCTCCCTGGTGGCGCAGTGGTTGAGAGTCCGCCTGCCGATGCAGGGGATACAGGTTCGTGCCCCGGTCTGGGAGGATCCCATATGCTGCAGAGCGGCTGGGCCCGTGAGCCATGGCCACTGAGCCTGTGCATCCAGAGCCTGTGTTCCGCAACGGGAGAGGCCACAACAGTGAGAGGCCCGTGTACCGCAAAAAATAATATATATATATATATATATATATATATAGCAGAGGGAGGAACACCCCCAAACTCATTCTACAAGGCCACCATCACCCTGATACCAAAACCAGACAAAGATGTCAAAAAGACATCTACATCTACAGGCCAATATCACTGATGAACATAGATGCAAAAATCCCCAACAAAATACTAGCAAACAGAATCCAGCAGCACATAAAAAGGATCATACACCATGATCAAGTGGGGTTTATCCCAGGATAAAGGGTTCTTCAATATATGCAAATCAATCAATGTGATACACCATATTAACAAATTGAAGGAGAAAAACCATATGATCATCTCAGTCGATGCAGAGAAAGCTTTCGACAAAATTCAACACCCATTTATGATAAAAGCCCTTCAGAAAGTAGGCATAGAGGGAACTTTCCTCAACATAATAAAGGCCATATGTGACAAACCCACAGCCAACATCGTCCTCAATGGTGAAAAATTGAAACCATTTCCACTAAGATCAGGAACAAGACAAGGTTGCCCACTCTCACCACTCTTATTCAACATAGTTTTGGAAGTTTTAGCCACAGCAATCAGAGAAGAAAAAGAAATAAAAGGAATCCAAATTGGAAAAGAAGTAAAGCTGTCACTATTTGCAGATGACATGATACTATACATAGAGAATCCTAAAGATGCTACAAGAAAAATACTAGAGCTCATCAATGAATTAGCAGGATACAAAATTAATGCACAGAAATCGCTAGTATTCCTATACACCACTGATGAAAAATTTGAAAGTGAAATTAAGAAAACATTCCCATTTACCATTGCAACAAAAAGAATAACATATCTAGGAATAAACCTACCTAAGGAGACAAAAGACGTTTATGCATAAAATTATAAGACACTGATGAAAGCAATTAAAGATGATACAAATAAATGGAGATATACACCATGTTCTTGGATTGGAAGATTCAACATTGTGAAAATGACTCTACTACCCAAAGAAATCTACAGATTCGATGCAATCCCTATCAAACTGCCACTGGCATTTTTCACAGAACTAGAGCAAAAAATTTCACAATTTGTATGGAAACGCAAAAGACCCCAAATAGCGAAAGCAATCTTGAGAAAGAAAAACGGAGCTGGAGGAATCAGGCTCCCTGACTTCAGACTATACTACAAAGCTACAGTAATCAAGACAGTATGGTACTGGCACAAAAACAGAAAGATAGATCAATGGAACAGGATAGAAAGCCAAGAGATAAACCCACGCACATATGGTCACCTTATCTTTGATAAAAGAGGCAAGAATTTGCAGTGGAGAAAAGACAGCCTCTTCAATAAGTGGTGCTGGGAAAACTGGACAAGTAAATGTAAAAGTATGAAATTAGAACACTCCCTAACACCAAACACAAAAATAAACTCAAAATGGATTAAAGACCTAAATATAAGGCCAGACACTATCAAACTCTTAGAGGAAAACATAGGCAGAACACTCTGTTACATAAATCACAGCAGGGTCCTTTTTGACCTACCTCCTAGAGAAGTGGAAATAAAAACAAAATTAAAGAAATGGGATTTAATGAAACTTAAAAGCTTTTGCACAGCAAAGGAAACCATAAACAAGACCAAAAGACAACCCTCAGAATGGGAGAAAATATTTACAAATGAAGCAACTAAAAAAGGATTAACCTCCAAAATTTATAAGCAGCTCATGCAGCTCAATATCAAACAAACAAACAACCCAATCCAAAAATGGGCAGAAGACCTAAATAGACATTTCTCCAAAGAAGATGTACAGATTGCCAACAAACATATGAAACAGTGCTCAACATCATTAATCATTAGAGAAATGCAAATCAAAACTACAATGAAATATCCTCTCACACTGGTCAGAATGGCCATCATCAAAAAATCTACAAACAGTAATTGATGGAGAGTGTGTGGAGGAAAGGGAACCCTCTTGCACTGTTGTTGGAAATGTAAATTGATACAGCCACTACAGAGAACAGTATGGAGGTTCCTTAAAAAACTAAAAATAGAACTGCCAGATGACCCAGAAATCCCACTACTGGGCATAAACCCTGAGAAAACCATAATTCAAAAAGAGTCATGTACCACAATGTTCATTGCAGCTCTATTTACAATATCCAGGACATGGAAGCAACCTAAGTGTCCATCATCAGATGAATGGATAAAGAAGATGTGACACATATATACAATGGAATATTTCTCAGCCATAAAAAGAAATGAAATTGAGTTATTTGTAGTGAGGTGGATGGACCTAGAGTCTGTGATACAGAGTGAAGTAAGTCAGAAAGAGAAAAACAAATACCGTATGCTAACACATATATATGGAATCTAAGGAAACAAAAAGTTCATGAAGAACCTAGGGGCAAGACGGGAGTCATGACACAGACCTACTAGAGAATGGACTTGAGGATACGGGGAGGGGGAAGGGCAAGCTGGGACAAAGTGAGAGAGTGGCATGGACATATATACAGTACCAAACGTAAATTAGATAGCTAGTGGGAAACAGCCACATAGCACAGGGAGATCAGTTAGGTGCTTTGTGACCACCTAGATTGGTGGGATGGGAGGGTGGAAAGGAGGAAGACGCAAGAGGGAAGAGATATGGGAACATATGTATATGTATAACTGATTCACTTTGTTATACAGCAGAAACTAACACGCCATTGTAAAGCAATTATACGCTAATAAGGATGTTGAAAAAAAGTTAACATGAAAAAGAAAAATAATAAGGTACGATATAATTTTATTTTTTATTATTTTTTCTTGTTTTGGTATCATAATTATTACAGTCTCATAAAATTAATTGGGAATTTTTTCCATTCCTTTTATTATACGGTACAGAATGCATAGAATAAAGATTTCCTGTTATGTAATTTTTGAAAGAACTCCACTGTAAAATCATGTGACTAGTGTTTCATTTGTAGATTTTTTTTTTGCTTGCGGTATGCAGGCCTCTCACTGTTGTGGCCTCTCCCGTTGTGGAGCACAGGCTCCGGACGCACAGGCTCAGCGGCCATGGCTCACAGGCCCAGCCACTCCGTGGCACGTGGGATCTTCCCAGACCTGGGCACGAACCCGTGTCCCCTGCATCGGCAGGCGGACTCTCAACCACTGCGCCACCAGGGAAGCCCATCATTTGTAGATTTTTAACTACTCTTTCAATTACTTTAATTTTAATAGGCCTATTCTCCTATAGATCTGTTTTCTTTAGACAACTCTGGTAAGATACATTTTTTTTCTAGAAATTTGTCTGTTTTGTGTAAATTTGCAATATACTGGCATAAAAATATATTACTAAATCCCCTGTATGTGTAGTTCTGTCTTTTTAAAATGTGTAATATTTTTAAATTGTGCCTTTTCTGGTTTTGGGGTTTTATTTTTTTGCTTTAACTTGCTGTGAACAATGGCTTTCCCCATTCTTTTTTTCTCTCCCTCTATAATGCCTAAGTAGATATATGCTGTTCCTTTCATTTTATGTTTCATGTCACCTTTTCCTCTTTCCCATTTCCTGCTTCTTTTTGCTCAAGGGTTATATTCTGAGTAATTTCTCCAGTATATATTCAACTTTTTTAGGTTCTTTCCAATCCTTTGTTTTTTCTTTAACATCTTTATTGGAGTATAATTGCTTTACAATGTTGTTAGTTTCTGCTCTATAACAAAGTGAATCAGCTATATGTACACATATATTCCCATATCTCCTCCCTCTTG
The DNA here is from genome assembly GCF_964341445.2 of Mesoplodon mirus. Classification (NCBI taxonomy): domain Eukaryota; kingdom Metazoa; phylum Chordata; class Mammalia; order Artiodactyla; family Ziphiidae; genus Mesoplodon; species Mesoplodon mirus. The sequence continues at coordinate 15,683,296 of NC_138977.1, read as the reverse complement.
CACCTCCCTCCCACCCTCCCTATCCCACCCCTCTAGGTGGTCACAAAGCACCCAGCTGTTCTCCCTGTGCTATGCAGCTGCTTCCCACTAGCTACTTATTTTACATTTGGTAGTGTATATATGGCCATGTCACCCTCTCACTTCGTCCCAGCTTACCCTTCCCCCTCCCCTTGTCCTCAAGTCCATTCTCTACATCTGCATCTTTATTCATGTCCTGCCCCTAGGTTCATCAGAACCATATTTTTTAGATTCCATATATATGTGTAGCATACTGTATTTATTTTTCTCTTTCTGACTTACTTCACTCTGTATGACAGACTCTAGGTCCATCCACCTCACTACAAATAACTCAATTTCATTTCTTTTTATGGCTGAGTAATATTCCATTGTTATATATGTGCCATATCTTCTTTATCCATTCATCTGTCAATGAACACTTAGGTTGCTTCCATGTCCTGGCTATTGTAAATAGAGCTGCAGTGAACACTGTGGTACATGACTCTTTTTGAATTATGGTTTTCTCAGGGTTTATGCCCAGTAGTGGGATTGCTGGGTCATCTGGCAGTTCTATTTTTAGTTTTTTAAGGAACCTCCATACTTTTCTCCATAGTGGCTGTATCAATTTACATTTCCAGCAACAGTGCAAGAGGGTTTCCTTTTCTCCACACCCTCTCCAGCATTTATCCTATCTGTTTTTTAACCTCATCCTTGCCTCTACATTTTTTATCACCCATTACATTTTTTATTTCTCACATTTCTATTTGTTTATTATTCCAAACTGCTTGGTCTTTTTGGGTAATATCTTATGTGTTACCCATGTGTTTAGTTTCTTCTTTCTTTTCTCTAATTTTAAACGTGACTATATCACATACCTGATAAGTTTTTCACCTGAAGGTTTTAGGAGTATATATCTGCCATTTGTTTGGTTTTTGTTGACCTTGGCTCATTATGGATTTTTTTTTTCATATTTTGTAATTTTGAGCTGGGAAATCCTGTTTAAGTGACTTTACCTGTTAGAATCCTCAAAAGATTGCCTGCTATTTTCTCTTTAGAGAGTAGTTTTGCGTATACATCTACCAGGCTTAGCCATTACCACTTTGGGAAATACTTTTTTTTTTTTTTCGGTACGCGGGCCTCTCACTGTTGGGGCCTCTCCTGCTGCGGAGTACAAGCTCCGAACGCACAGGCTCAGCGGCCATGGCTCATGGGCCCAGCCGCTCCACGGCATGTGGGATCTTCCCAGACCAGGGCACGAACCTGTGTCCCCTGCATCAGCAGGCAGACTCTCAACCACTGCGCCACCAGGGAAGCCTGGGAAATACTTTTTTTTTTAATTATTCTATTGAAAGATAGTTGATTTATAATGTTGTGTTAGTTTCTGGTGTGCACTGAAGTGATTAAGTTATGCATATATATATTCTTTCCTATTATGGTTTACTACAGGATATTGGATATAATTCCCTGTGCTATACAATAGGAGCTTGTTTATCCATTCTATATATAATAGTTTGCATCTGCTAATTGGGGAAATACTTTTTATATTAATTTTCCAGACCATGAAAACCGTGTAAATTTAAATCCTTAAACTTATTAAAGCAGGCCTATGCAAACAGTGTTTCACTGGAGGTGTTTTGTTTTCATTTGGTTTTTTTACGCAGAGCCAAGGATGACACAAAGTTCCTTTGTTTTATCCATTTTCAAGTGGAGGGATTTTAATGAAGTTCACACGTTCATAGTAGATGATGTCCTTGGAGGGTTGTGATTGCGTGAGTCATCTTCATTCCAGCTTATCAACTCACAGGTGCCCAGGGCTTCATGTGGCCCTTAAAGGCCAAGCGTCTTGATTATTCAGCCTAGCAAAACTTCCAGGGCTGTCAAATTGCCAGTGCCTGATTATTCCATTGGGTTTCAATTTCTCCTACTTTAGGAGATAGTAGAGGTTTCCTTTAGTTACTTCTGAACTCAAACGTTTATCTTAAAGAAGTTTATCCTGGACTTTGACAGACTTACCTCAAAAGGGTAAATGCACAAAATTTTTGAGAAGTTGACCTGAAAACTCTTCAGTGCAAAACGATAGTCTAGGTTTTTCAGTAGCTAATGATCACACCTGAGAAATATAAAGTATTCCCCAGTTAAGAAAATGGCTTAATATATTAAACTAAACTATACTAAACAATTGTTTTTATTTTAAAATAATATAATTTATGAAGAAATTATACTGTTCAAAATTATTGAGGACTTCACACCTTTTATTTTTGTGGGTTATAGCTATCATTATTTACTATGTTATAAATCAAAATTAAGAACTTAAAAATTTTTTGTTTATGAATTTATCAATAAAACAGTCACAATAAATCCATTATATTTTAACATAAATGAGATATTTTCATAAAAACTGTATTTTCCAAAACAAAAAATAAAGAGAACAGAGGCATTGTTTTATATTTTTGCATATCTCCTTAAGGTCTGGCTTAGTATGAAAGAGCTGGATTCTCATATGTTCCTACGTTCAGTGCGTTGCAATATTTGGTTGAAATATATGAAGAAAGTCCAGTCTCAGAGACATGTAGTTAGAAAAGGGGGGAGTGTTTTAGTAACTTTTTCAGGTCATGATACATATTCTTCTTTGATTCAATATCTATCTAGGCTGCTAAATTCAAAGAGGCATGGCCAAGCACTTGGCTACATACTTGGAATAGTGTGGAGTGAGGGAAATAGAGATAGAATACCATTGTACTGTGTGTCCTTACTGTCCTGTGCTTATAGACACAACAGATATTGCATACATTTCCAGAGCTCTGTCCTCACCTTAAAGCTTCCTCTTGTCTGCTTTCCCCAACTTTTCTCCTCCTGAGAATTTCCAAAACATCAAATAGCAAGGGTTAAAGAAAACTAGAGAAAAGAGAAGATGCAGTATGACTAGAACACTGGCGATGGAAGAAACTATGGATAGGAGAAATGATGGAGTGACAGAAAGAGGCCCAGAACACGTTGTTGTGGAACAGAAAATAAAGCATAGTGGGAAGACAACAGAGAAGGGAAGCAAGGAGCAGGGTAGTAGAGAAACAAGATAGGAGACAGGCACAAATGCCCAAAGGACAGGGGAGGACTCAGGCACCTATAAGGAGATATTTTTTTCTTTAATTTATCAGAAAGAGAGTTACTTTTACAGAACAGTAAGACCAATAAGATAAGAAAATAGCATGGTATATACAGCCTAATATTTTGTTCATAAATGAGGCCCCAGGAGACTGTGGTGGTCATCCACGGCTGTCCTCACTCCAGAGATTAAAGAACTGCCAGTAAAAATCTGTCTGTCCCCATTTTTCCTTAGAAAGAAAGTCATTGTGACCATTACCTAACGTAGTATCAAAAACCTTTCAGAATGTTTTCAGTTTTCTTAGATTGTTCTCAGTATATAATAGTAATTTACTTCCCCGTTGTGTAAAATAGCTCTTTTTTTCATTTTATATGTTTTCTTATTTCACATTTCAAAGATTTCCATGTCATGTCAGTTTATCATTTTTGCAGGTTGAAAAATTTTATGTTTGAATACCAATCTAATTAAACAGTTCTGCCACCCCCTTAATGGCCTCAGATTCCTGTTGTTGGGCTTCATTTCTATTGTCTTTGTTTATGACTTTGTGCAATATCCAGACAATTATTTTACTCTTTTATTTTCTTTTAAGAATACCAGCTTTTGAATATTTTCCCCTGAGATGTCACAGTGAACCAGTCTCCAGAAAAGGGTATATAATAATTGCCTAGTTCTTTATCTGGATTGTTGCTGGCTTTGAATTTGCCATTCCATGAGTAAAGTCTGGATTCTCCTTCTATAAGTCACTTTCTTTCTGGATTTTGTTATATAGAAACGTATTTGCCTTTATTATGCCCTCTCATACAAAAAGAGAGCTCTGTAGTTTATCTCCTTTACCTTAGAATTTCACTGCAATAAAAAGTTTACACCATTTATAAACTTGGAGATTTGACTGTGGACTGCTTCCTCCTAATTATCTTTAAAAGTATCAAAGAAGACTACAGTGATGAGTTAGTCATCATTATCCTGTAATTCCTGTTCAAGTCCACTGTAAAAATCTGGTTCTCATCGCTTGGTGACTCAATGCGTTTCAATAGTGTTTGATATAGAAAAATATCTGAAAATCTAAATAGATTTTAAAGCTTCTGGATCTCTTTTTACTCTAGTTATTCCAAATAAGCACCAGTTCTCTTAAAGAAACCATGTTAGCTTTTGTATGTACATATATCCTTATATTTTCAATGTTCCAAACCTTTATTTTAAATTCTAAAACCTCTGTGAAATGGAAGAAAGAGTTAGTAATTGGTAGTTCTCAGTACTCCCTCTGAAACCCTGTTATAAATGATTATCATGTTGGAAAAATCACCAGCTGTCTTGTGTAAAAGCTTGAACATTCTGGGAAATATTCCACAATTGCACACCTTAAATTTTTTCAATCTTATGTGTCAGTGACAAACTGACATATATTTATTTTTATGTTTTCTTAGTGATTTGGTATAGAATAACCTATAGTTTTACTTTTATACAATTTAGAAATTCCAAAATATCAATTTCTAAAACAATCTGGGAGTGAGAAGCTCCCTAAACACTTCCCCACTAAAGACCTAGACAATCAGTTTATTATTCTCTCATTGTTCTTTCTTTTTGAATCCCAAATTCTCCTTTTACACCATGATCCTCCAGCTGTTGGATTTCTTAACTAAATTTCTCTTGATTACATTGTCATTAGTTTAGAAACTACTATAACAGACTCTAAAATATGTTTTGTCCCATCTTGTTTGTAATTGTGAATATTCAGTTAAATATGGAAGTAAAATTATCCTATGAAACTACCATGATAGAAGAAACAATGGTTTAGACATCAGGGTCAGGGCAGGGATCGCAGACACCCATCCCCACTTCCCCACCCTACAGATGCTGGCTCTCATCAGTCTACAGTTTCTTCTCAGACAATAGCTGCAAAGAACAATTTCATGTCTAAATCACCAATGGGGAATGTTCTCCCTAACACAATGTAGGGAGAAATCCCAACTTTCTAGAGAAGTTTTGAATACAGAAGAGGAGAAAATCCAGGAAGAGTTAAAACAGGTTTTCAAAGTGTGGTCCACAGGTCAGTAGCAGTGGCAGCAGCATCTGGGAACTAGTTGAAAAATAAATTTTTGGTCCCCCTCCCCCAGACCTACTGAAGCAGACAGTCTGCAAGTGGGAATCCAGAAATCTGTGTTTTAGTCTTCAAGTGATTCTAATGCCCACTAGGGTTTAAAAACCTCTTCATTAGAGACTTGGGTCCATTTATCAAAGGGCAGGTAATGTCCAGTAGCAGTGCTTCTCAAACATGATGTGTTTAGGAATTAATTATAGGTCTCTGGTGAGACTAAAGAATCTACATTTCTAAGAAGTTCCCAGGTAATGTTGCTGCTACTGCTGCAGTTCTGCAGACTACATGTGATTGCAAGGCCACTGATAAAATCTAGGGAGAGACCTTGTAAGGAGGTGCCAAGAAGAACAGGCTAAATGGAGTGACCTTGATGAGTCTGGCCCAACGCTGAGGGAGATTGACTAGACTTGACTTTGTTAGGAATCTTGATAGCTGACACAAAGCAAGGCCTTATCCTGAATCGAGGATTTTAAGAAAGGTGACCTGGCATGAAAGGTCAGTGAATAAGGAAAAGAGAGCGTAAGGTTTTAAACTTATGCCAGGTTACGTTGTATAGTTTGACACTGCATGATGTGCTATATCTCAATTCTCTATAGTAATTTTTGGAAGAAAGAGATATACATTTGAACTTTCCAGAAGCCTTATTAAATAGACACAGTGGGGAAAGCTGTACTTAAAAAGGACAGGAAGCAGGGGCAGGTCATGTCGATGGAACCCAGCTTAGAAAGCCTAGTTTGGGAACTGCTTTGTGACCTTGGGCAAGTAACTGAATGTCCTCTAATGATGTATGAACTGAATGTTCTTACATCTAAAATGTGATTAAAAATAAAATCTATCTTACAAAATTTTTGTGAAGCTTAAATAAGTGAAGATGTTCAAGGCACTCAAAAGAGTGCCTGGTACATAATAAAACTCAATAAACTCTTTCTTCTTCATTCTGTGTATCTTTGTCTTCACTTTAAAATTTTCATCGTTGTTATTACATCTTCCACATTCAGGATAAAAAAAACTTAGGTGGTGGGGAAAAAATTAAGGTGATTGAGAAAGGGCTCTTTGAGAAAGGGGGAGCATTAAGCAAAATAAGGAATCCCTATGTCAAATATTTTTATAAAAGGAAATGGAAAATCTCTTTATCTTATGACTAGTCCCAAAAGATATATAATGAATGAAAATCTGTCGTTATTAGAGTTACCTTCAAAAATATAAAGGGAGTAATGTTTTAATGATGTATAAGAGAAATAGCAAATTAACATTAGTTCACTTTCTTTTGCTTTTCTGAGGTCACTCAGAGGTCAGAGTTCCTGTCCAATTCATCTTTTGACACGGTGAGGTACTGAAGAAAATGGAGGTTTCTTTGGGGAGCATATCTCTGGGTTTTCTTTTTTCTTCTTTTCATTCTTTCAAGAAAAGTCATCAATATATAGGTCTACTGCAGGAAAGAATTGGTAAAATCATTTCTGCAATCATCACTGAGAACAAGAGACTAGGGTTTTGGGGTAAGAGACAGAGAAAGAGAGTTTTTCCATGATTATTTGTTTAGTATTTGATTGATTTTATTTCTGAGAACACAGATTTATTACCACAAAATAAAACAGGATTTTTTTGTTTTTGTTTATTGATCTTAGCTTATTTCTGTTCAGAAAACACTTATAGTCTGAAAATGACAAGGCAATTTAAAATACCTCAACACATATACATGTGGCTCTAGTCTCTCTCTCCTCTCTGTCTCTGTGTTACACATACACACACACACATAATATATTATTGATGATTCTTGGCAGTAATTTTGATTTGCATAAAATTTCAGGTGTTTTCAACACACTGCACATTCAAAATCTCAATAAAATGAAATAAAAATAAATCCTTGAAAAAACAAATTAGTTGGAATTTTTCAGGCTTTACTAAGTTCTCCCCCAAACAGGTCTTTAAAAATGATATTTACTACTTAATGTCTTTAAGGAATGTACCTGTTTGATGCATTATTAGGAAGAATTTCAGAGTCCTCAATGAAAGCAGTGTGAGAGAACAATGTACATAAATCTCTTACCCAAGCAGAACTGTTGTCTTACCCAGTGGTTCAAACAGCCAGTAATATTTAACTTGTGTGGTTCATATAGCAATAAAACAAATAAATGGCCCTCTCAAAAGTTATATCCTGCATTATATAAATATTCCTTTTTAGTACATTGTAACCTGCCTAGCCACAAATTATTACAGCCTTTTAGCCACAAAGTAAGTACTCTCCTTACTGAGGCCTAAACATTTTCATTGATTTTCCTCACATCACAGTGAAATAGTCTGTGCCAATAAATTAACAATATTTAATTAATGTCCCCAAGGCATCTTATTATCCGTGTCTAACGTAGCCAACAACAGTAGATGCAATGGATCTTCCTGAATGAATTAATTACTTTGTACTTCAAAAGTTATATGAAGGCAGTGATGAAAGACTCTGCTCTGGTAGATCCACAGTTATCCAGCTGATGTGCAAAGTTCCCACAAATTTGGCAGAGGAATTTTGAGACACTCATAGCAACCTGGCTATGTGAAGCAGGCTGGATTCTGCCTCCTGCCAGTCATGCTACAGTGTAAGCAGAAGAGAGCCCGCAAGGCTCAAACCCAAGAAACTGTGGTCTGTTTTTCTTTCTGAGGGGAGTCTGAGGAGAGTGAAAGTATTCAGGAGATTCTCCAAGTGCATAATAACAATGTAGTCTGATGACAAAAACAAAACAAACCAAAAACAAAAACAAAATCAAAAAACAAAAAAAACAAACCAAAGAAAAACTAAAGACACACACACACAAAACCCTTCCTATAGAGTTGACCTTTTTGCAATTCACTTAAAAAAAAATTCAGTTTACTTTTGGAGATAAATATACAAACTTCCTCCCATTCTGAGAGAAGGTACAAAGTGAAGCCCTTTATCATCTCTTCCTTTGGTAATTAATAAATATGGTTTGAACTTCTCAGAATATAGGGGAAAAAAGGAGTACAACTTGTCCCTAGAACTGATCTTTGAATTATAAACTGTTTTTTTCAGACCTGATATAGATGACTTTCAATTTGCAAATAAATAAGGTGCTAATTAGAGTAATTACACCATCCTAGAATATCAAGAACACATGTAATTTTATATAGTTAAGGTAGGATCAAATGACCCATGCCTTTAAGAAATCACTGAAAACAGGAGAATTAATGTGTGTTTATTAAATCACCAGGTTCAGGTTGGTCCCAAGTCTTCAACCCTAATACCTACCCACAGGCTGAGGCTCAGTCCTAGTTCCCTAGTTCCCTAGTTCCTAGACTCTACTCAACAACTCTACTCAACAACATCACCATGATAACCTGCTTATGTCGTACTCCAGTTCAGAAAATGGGGCTTTTGATTGGTTCCTGAGTCTCATATTTGCATAATACTTCTCACCTACCAGCTGTACAAGACAGATGCCACTAGGGGTTGTAAAATGTCTTTAGACTGTCACTAGTATCAAGGATGGATTCATTTTTTTCCTTCATTTGTCTTCTAAGATGTCCCTCACTTTCCAGTAGCCTCAGGAATGCACTTACAAGTTTTTCGCTATATTTTGCCCATAATTTTTAGGTGTTTTGTGTTAGATAAAACTATGGCAGGCAAACGTGTTAGCATGTAAGGAGATTGGAAAATCTGAGAGCCTTCACAGTTCTTAATAGTACATATATATTTTTATATGACTATTTGTTTTAACCTCTTTTTTTTTTTTTTTTAAATTACCTGGGCAGCTACTACTGCTCCTAATCTTATCAGATAAGTGTACCTTCATGGTACTCACTATGGTGGTTTGAGGCCTTTTTTTACCCCTTTTCTTTTTTAAAAAAAAGCCTTCCTCTAGTAGGAGTGAGAAGGCATTCAGAGTACTTCAAGTGTTTCAGTAATGCTCCTCTGCACTGATCCCCAATTCAATGTTATACCTTTAGGCTATAAGATTTAGTTGTTTACTAGTTCTTTTGTGACAACTTCTACTCACTTTTCCATTCCGAAACCCCCAACTTCAAATACTTTTCCAAAATGAGTTATAAAAACAAACATTGTTGACTGCCCACAACTCATGGTAATTTATCTTCTTTGGTATTAAATGTAGGTATTTATAGATGTTGTTTATGAAGTTGAGGAAGTTCCCCTCTAGTTGTAGTTTGCTGAGAGTTTTGATCACGAATGGATGTTAGATTTTGTCAAATGCTTTTCTTCATTGTTGATATGATCATACAGTTTTCCTTCATTAGCCTATAGATGGATGGATTACATTAATTGATTATTGAATGTTGAACCAGCTTGCATACCTGGAATAAATCCCACTTGGTTATGGTGTATAGTTTTTTATATATATTGTTAGGTTCAATTTGCTGATATTTTGATGAGAATTTTTGCACATGTGTTCATGAGAGATATTGACTGTATTCTTTGTCTTGTAATATCTTTGTCTTTTTGGGGGGATTGAGGCAATCCTGGCCTCATGGCATGAATTAGGAAGTATTTTCTCTGCTTATAGCCTCTGAAAGAGATTGTAAAAAGTTAACGTAATTTCATCTTTAAACGTTTGGTAGAATTCACCATTGAACTGATCTGGGCCTGGAACTTTTTGTTTTGGAAGGTTATTAATTGTTGATTCCAATTCTTTTTTTTTTTTTTTTTTTTTTTTTTTTTTTTTTTTTTTTTTTTTGCTGTACGCGGGCCTCTCACTGCTGTGGCCTCTCCCGTTGCGGAGCACAGGCTCCGGACACACAGGCTCCGCGGCCATGGCTCGCGGGCCCAGCCGCTCCGCGGCATGTGGGATCTTCCGGGATCGGGGCACGAACCCGTGTCCCCTGCATCGGCAGGCGGACTCTCAACCACTGCGCCACCAGGGAAGCCCTGATTCCAATTCTTTAATAGATATAGGACACTCAGATTATTTCTTCTTGTATGAGTTTTGGCAAACTGTATCTTTCAACGATTGATCCATTTCTGCGAGGTTATCAAATTTGGGGTCATAGACTGGTTCATAATAGTCTTTTATTATCCCTTTAATGTCCACTAAGCTCATAGTGATTTCCCCACTTTTATATCTGATACTAAAGATGCCAGAAGATTCCTCAGCTGAAGATCTAAGTTGTCCAGCTACATTTCTGACACTAGTAATTTGTGTCTTCCTTCTCTTTTTCTTAATTAGCTTGGCTAGAGTCTTATCAATTTTATTGATCTTCTCAAAAAATGCTTTTTTTGTTTGTTGATGATCTCTACTGATTTCCTGTTTTTGAGTTCATTGATATCAGCTTTCATTTTTATTACATCTTTTCTTCTGCTTACTTTGGATTTAATTTGCTCTTCTTTTTCTAGTGTCCTAAAGTAGAAGTATAGGTTACTGATTTTTGGTTTCTCCTTTTTTCCAATATATACATTCAATGCTATCAATTTTCCTCTAAGCACTGCTTTAAATTGTATCCCACAAATTTTGATAAGTTTTGTTCTCATTTTCACTTAGTTCAAAATATTTTTAGTTCAAAATCTTTTGAAATATATTCTTTAACCCATGTGTTATTTAGACATGTGTTGTTGCTTAATCTCCACATATTTTGGGATTTTCAAGCTGTCTGTTACTGATTTCTAGCTTAATTCCCTTGTGGTCTGAGAGCAGACATTTTATGATTTCTATTCATTTAAATTTGCTAAGGTGTGTTTTATGACCTGGAATGTATTCTGTCTTGGTGAAGTTTCCATGTGAGCTTGAGATGAATGTGTATTTTGCTGTTGTTGGATGAAGTAGTCTCTAGATGTCAATTATATCTAGTTAATTGATAGTGCTATTGAGTTCAGCCATGTACTTAGTGATTTTCTGCCTGCTGGCTCTATCCATTTCTAATAGAGTTGATATCTCCAACTATAATAGTGGATTCAGTTATTTCTCCTTGCAGTTTTATCAGTTTTTGCTTCAAGTATCTTGACATTCTGTTTCTAGGTGTATACACACCGAGTATTGCTGTCTTCCTGGAGTATTGACCCCTTTATAATTATATAATACCCCTCTCTATTCCTGAACAGTTTCCTTGCTCTGAAGTCTGCTTTATCTGAAATTAGTATAGCTACTTTCACTTTCTTTTGATTAGTGATAGCAGGGCATATCTTTATCCATCTCTTTACTTTTAATCTATACATGTCTTTACATTTAAAGTTGATTTCTTGTTGGAAGAATGAATTAGGAAGCATTTTCTAATACTTCTAATACTAGAGAAGGTATTGGTATAGAATTGGAATAATTTCTTCCTTTTAATGTTTGGTAGAATTCACCAGCGAATCTGTCTGGGTCTGATGCTTTATGTTTTAGAAGGTAAGTAATTATTGATTTAATTTCTTTAATTCATTTAGGCCTGTTCAAATTGTCTATTTCTTATTGTGTGAGTTTTGGCAGATTGTGTCTTTCAAGGATTGGTCCATTTCTTCTTATTTATGAAATTTGTGGGCATAGGTGTCTTTATATTTAAAGTGGATTCTTGTAGACAACCTATATTTGGGTCTTGTTTTTTGATCCATCCAAGAATCTCTGTCTTTTAATTAGTTTATTTAGACCATTTACCTTTAAAGTGATTTTTTAAAAAGAAATAAATTCATTTATTTATTTATTTTTGGTTGCATTGGGTCTTTATACATGTGTTGCTAATCTCCACATATTTTGGGATTTGCTGCACATGGGCTTTCTCTAGTTGTGGCAAGCGGGGGCTACTCTTTGTTGTGGTGTGCGGACTTCTCATTGTGGTGGCTTCTCTTGTTGCAGAGCATGGGCTCTAGGACGTGTGGGCTCAGTAGTTGTGGCACGCAGGCTCAGTAGTTGTGGCTTGAGGGCTCTAGAGTGCAGGCTTAGTAGTTGTGGCGCACAGGCTTAGTTGTTCCGCAGCATGTGAGATATTCCCAGACCGGGGCTCGAATCCATGTCCCTGGCATTGGCAGGCAGATTCTTAACCACTGCACCATCAGGGAAGTCCTAAAGTGATTATTGATATATCTGGATTAATATCTACTATATTTGTTACAGTTTTCTATTTGGTGCCCTTGTTCTTTTGTTCCTATTTTTGTCTTCCATATTTTTTGTGTATTTTTTGGTTTTAATTGAAGATTTTATAATTCAATTTTCTCTCCTTTTTTAGTGTATCAGTTATGCTTTTTTTTTTTAACATTTTATTGGTTGCCCTAGGGTTTGCAGAAGACCTTTACAACTAATCCAAGTCTGCTTTCAAATAACACTGTACCTCTTCACAGGTAGTGCAAGTACCTTATAATAACAACATATTCCTAAGTCCTCCCTTCTAGCCCTTGTATAACTGCTGTCATTCATTTCACTTAATCATATATATACACACACACATAAGCAAATACATTGTTGCAATTATTTATTTATTTATTTATTAAAAAAATTTTTTTAAACATCTTTATTGGAGTATAATTGCTTTACAATGGTGTGTTAGTTTCTGCTGTATAACAAAGTGAATAAGCTATACGTATACATATATCTCCAAACCCCTTCCCTCTTGCATCTCCCTCCCACCCTCCCTATCCCACCCCTCTAGGTGATCACAAATCACCAAGCTGATCTCCCTGTACTATGTGGCTGCTTCCCACTAGCTATCTGTTTTACATTTGGTAGTGTATATATGTCCATGCCACTCTCTCACTTCATACCAGCTTACCCTTCCCCCTTCCCATGTCCTCAAGTCCATTCTCTGCATCTGTGTCTTTATTCCTGTCCTGCCCCTAGGTTCTTCAGAACCTTTTTTTTTTTTTTTAGATTCCATATATATGTGTTAGCATGTGGTGTTTGTTTTTCTCTTTCTGACTTACTGCACTCTGTATGACAGACTCTAGGTCCATCCACCTCACTACAAATAACTCAATTTCATTTCTTTTTATGGCTGAGTAATATTCCATTGTATATATGTGTTGCAATTATTTTAAGCAAACTTTTTTGTGAATAATTAAGAATAAGAAAAATTAAAGTTTTAATTTTACCTTTACTTACTGATTCTCTGATGAATGCAGATCTACGATTCTTTCTTTGTGTAGATCTGAGTTTCTGGCCTATATTATTGTCCTTCTCTCTGAAGAACCTCTTTTTAAAATTTGTTGCAGGGTAGGTGTACTGGCATCAAATTCTCACAATTCTGTTTGTGGAGAAAGTCTTAATTTCTCCTTCACTTTTGCAGGATAATTTCACAAGGCATAGAATTCTAGGTTAGTGTTTTTTTCCTCTCATTATTTTAAATATTTAATACATTTTCTTTTTACTTGCATGGTTTCTGAGAAGTCAGATATAATTCTTATCTTTGCTCTTCTATATTAAGGGTTTTTTTTCCCCTCTAGTTCTTTCAAGATTACTTTTTTATCTTTGATTTTCCAAAATTTGAATATGATATACTCAGATAGAGTTTTATTTTGTTTTGTTTTGTCTTTTGGCAGTTGTCCTTTTTGTGTTTTTTGAGATTCCTGAATCTGTGGTTGGGTGTTTGGATCAATTTGGAAGAAATCTCAGTCATTATTGCTTCAAATATTGCTTTTCTTCCTTTCTTTCTTCCTTCTTCTCTCCCTCCCTTCCTTCCCTCCCTTTCTGGTATTCCCATTATACATATTTTACATTTTTTTGTAGTTGTCCCCCAGTCCTTGGATATTCTGTTCCATTTTTAAAGTTGTTTTTTCTCTTTGCTTTTCAGTCTTGGAAGTTTCTATTCACATATTCTCAAGGTTAGAGATTCTTTATTCAGCCATGTCCAATCTACCAATGAGCCCTTCAAAGGCACTCTTCATTACTGCTACAGTGGATTTTTTTTAATCTTTAGCATTTATTTTTGATTCTTTCTTAGAATTTCTCTCTTGATTATATTATCCCTTTGTCCTTGCTTATTGTCTACTTTTTCTGTTAGAGTTGTTAACATACTAATCAGAATGATTTTAAATTCCTGGTTTGATAATTCCAACAATTTTGCCATATATGCCTCTGGTTCTGATGTTTGTTTTGTCTTTGCAAGCTGTGTTTTTTATTACACCTTGTAAAGATTTCCTGATAGCTGGACATGACATACTCGGTAAAAGGAACTGTGATAAATAGGACTTTAGTAATGTGGTAGTAAGGTGTTGGAGAAGAAGTTTCTGTTGTCCTGTGATTAGATCTCAGCCTTTTGGTGAACCTGTGCCCCGGACTGTGACTTTCACAACTGCTTCTCAGTTTCTGCCCCCACCTACCCACATATGGTGACTGAATGGCTAGAGAGGCCTAGAGCTGGGTATTTAGGTCCCTTTGTGGAAAGATCGAGGGAACTGCAGTTGAGATTTCCTTCCCCCCACAAAGAGTCGGCTGGATTTGGGTACTTCCCTTTCCACAGGTAGGTTAGGATCTGATATAAACCAGCAGATTAGCCTGTGGCAAAATAATTTTATCTGAGGGCAGACCTTGTCAAGAAGAACAGAATGCTATGGCATCTATCAAAATGATACTTTCCCCCTCCCCCTGGAGGAATCAAGAGGGAAGTTTCACTGTGAGGCCCTGGTAGGTTTTGTGGAGATAGAACACCCAAAAGTGTTCCACAGCCTACTATGAGATGAAAAAAATTTTGTTTTGAAACAATTTTTTTAGAGCAGTTTTAGATTCGCAGCAAAGTTGAGAGGAAGTTGTATGCCTCCTGTCACCACACATGCGTGGCTTCCCTTATTATCAATATTACCCACTGGAGTCGTACATCCGTTACAGTTGATGCATCTACATTGACATATCATTATCATCCCAAGTGTACAGTTTACATTAGTGTTCACTCTTGGTTCACTATGGGACCTCTCCATTTTTTAAATCTTAGACTTGTCCACACTGAGCCTCTAGCAATTCATCAATTACAGTTCAGGATTTCTTATCTGACACAGGTTCCCATGGAGGCTTCTCCTGTTGGGTTTCCAAACTATTAAATGGCGATTCTTATATCTATTAAATGGTGATTCTGTCTCTTCAATTTGGGGTGCAGTGGTTTTGCCCTGTAACCTCACTTTTCTGATGAATCTAAGAAGAATTTTTGATTTTTCAGTTTATTCATTTTTAAACTTGTCATTAGGACAGAGAGGTGACTTTTAAGCTCCTTACTTGCTGGACTGGAAACCAGAAGTCACCAACACTCTTTGTTGTCTATGTTTTTAAATTTTAGCCATCCTAGTAGGTGTGAGGTGGTATGACTGTGGTTTTGATTCGCATTTCCTTAGTCATGAGTGATACTGAGCATGGGGCATATCATTTAAGGAGCACTTATAAGATTTTTTATTGAACTGAATTTCATTGTTTTAGGATAAGCAGAAGGAGTCTTTCAATGATTGAATTATCCCCCACTAATTTTGCTAGCCAGCTTCCACTTAGATAATTTTGAGAGGTTCTTTCCTTACTGGTTTTTACTGGACTTCTAGATTGAGCATGTTTCATGAAGCATGTGACATAAGGAATAAACAATAGAAGCCTAAGCTTGTATCTCATTGTAATTAATACTCATTTTAGCCAGGCAAATGTTGATATCATGTGATCAGAAAAAATCTGTACCTAATAGTGAAGTGTGACATTTTAAGAGTATCTATCATGTATTGTTTTGGGCGGCCCAGCTGCCGTTTCTTGGAGAAATCACCCTCCATCAGTTCATGTCATCTTGGTGATGCTTACAATCACATCCTCTCCTCATCCACCTATAGCCTCCAGTCCCCAGACTACAGGGATGAACACAGAGCACATAACCCTGACGTGGCCAATTTTACTGTCTTATGCACATCTTTTTTTTAAAAACTAATTACTATTTTTAATTTATTAATTTATTTTATTTATTTTTGCTGTGTTGGGTCTTCGTTTCTGTGCGAGGGCTTTCTCTAGTTGTGGCAAGTGGGGGCCACTCTTCATCGCGGTGTGCACGCCTCTCACTGTCATGGCCTCTCTTGTTGCAGAGCACAGGCTCCAGACGCGCAGGCTCAGTAGTTGTGGCTCACGGGCCTAGTTGCTCCGCGGCATGTGGGATCCTCCCAGACCAGGGCTCGAACCCGTGTCCCCTGCATTAGCAGGCAGATTCTCAACCACTGCGCCACCAGGGAAGCCCCCAGGCACATCTTTTTTCATCATATTTCCCTGACACCATCTCTTTTCCGTTTCAGTGTATACAGCTTCTTAAAAGTCTTCAAGATCTTTGAGCAAAACAGTTAGCTCCATAGGCAAGTGATAAATGCAAAATATTAAATTTGTCATGATTTTAGGGATACCACAAATACTTCTCAGTGAACACACATGTGCATCTCCCATTTAGTCATGCCTTTATTTCTTTCCAGGTGAGTTGTGCCTTTTGGTGAAGATGTTGGCTGGAAGGAAACTAGCAAAATAATTTTCACTCATCAACTTGTCATAGAAGCAATCCAGATTTCATGGTCTTCATCAACCATTATTGGACGTATGTATCACTTCTTCATTTCCGTGTCAAGGTGACAGAAGGTAATATGACTTTAAGACTTTAATATGTACATGTGTACACTATTGAAAAAAACCCATACCATATCAAATACCTACAAGAAAAGTGGTAATTTCAAAAGTATCAGGAGCTGTTCAGATAAGAGGTCTTTGAGAGGGGGATATGTGCTTTTTTGCTTCCTTGATGATAGATGAAAGCCTTAATGAGTTAATCACATTGTGATGATCTCCCTTGAAGTCAGATTGCTAATGAGCAGTCTAACAAAGGGAACCATGTGTGGAGCACCAGTCCTGAGTTGAGCACTTAGTGCATCCAAGCACATGATTTCATTTTGTCTTTCAAAGAACCCACTGAAGAAAGTATGGTGATACTGTTCTGATAAATTAGCAAATTGGGGTTCAACGGATCTTCAATAAATTGATTAATTTTTTTCTTCTCTATCCATGTCTCCCAGATGCCAGTCTATGAACAGGTGCAGGGCTGGCTGCACGATAATCATCCTGGTGAAATTGTTTAAAATATAAATTCTGGGACCCTCACTCCTGAAGCTCCTAGTTTGATAAGTTTAGGTTAGATTCAGGTATTCTGCTTTTCTGACAAAGTGATTCTGTTATACAGCCAAGTCTGGAACATGTCTTCTATACCCCATGACCTCAGACTGGTTCAGGGAGTTAAGTCGGTGTCATCTCTTACAGTAGATTGGAAAAGGCTGCTGAGAGTCCTGTACTGAAAGGCTTCTGAGGCTGATGGGGAGGTATTCTGTGATCCGTCAGTGATGAGGCCAGATGGAGGGAGTAGAATTTTCCTGCCAAATACCGGCCAACTGTGATCTAGATTGTGACAGTTGGTAGGTGGGTGAGGAGGGAAAAAAAGGAAAGTAGAGAATATCAGTTACATTTTGATTAAAAATTGTCTGAGAACACACTAAATATTTTCTTCAGCTCTATGTAACCCCCTTAGCTATATCAGAAAACTAAATGTAGCTCTTGGAAAAATACTAATGATGACCAAAGTACAGAGAGCCGAATAAAGGAACTAAGCCAAAATACTCTTGCAAATCTCCAAGATACTGGATTCCTCCACTGTCCCAGTCCTGTGGGAATGCCTGTGCCAGGAATATCTGGAACTCTGTGTAACAGCAGCTGCCATGTACCCGTGTTCTTTCTGTTGCAATCTTATTTCTTGTGGCAGAAAAAAATGGGGCTCTATGCATTTTAGCAATTGATCAAATATTCCTTATTATTTCAAAACTTTCAGGAGAAAGCAAATGCATTTTATAGTTCTGAATTGTGTGGGCTTATTTTTCATACTTTATTTTTTAATGTTAATATCAGTTGTATACATTATATTTGGAGAAACTGGTTTGGAAGGTGGGTCTGATAAAAATATACCTAATATGTACAATGGCTGTCCTTTCTTAGATATATTCATAGAAAGAAGTGGATAAAGCTGCACCTTTAAATAGAGAAAGGCTTCATTTTAGGGTTTAATTGTCCATGACAATGTAGCCATTTTTAAGGGAGAACTCCATACATGGGAGTCATTTAGTCCAGGAGAACAGTACACACAGTCCTTGCTGTAACACCAGAAACTAGGGTTGCTGAAATCCCTATTATTTCAGTGACAATCAGCAGGTAACCTGTGGCAGTAAGGCTCTTAGGATCCTCAATTCTTACTTTGCTTACTTTGCTTTCCACTCTTGTGGACATTGCTACTTCCTTCTGTCCACTTGGAGTTGAAGGGAACCGATGCATAAGGTCACTTTCCACAGCTAGTGTCAGGGATGACCTTCGAACTACTTAGTTACCTCCCAGCCTTTAGAAGAGTTGTGAAAGAGACATATAGCAAATATAAAGAGAAAGATGTTGCAATTGACTAGTGATATCTATCATCAGACCAGAACTGGGAAGTTGCAACACATGATTAGGATATTTACCATCTTTGATTCATATCAGTAACAGTGGCTAGGTGAGTGGGGAATAAAATATGTCAGGCATGATGTTGTTATTATCAGCATGAAAGTGGGAAAAAGGAAAAAAACTGGACAAGAGGAATGGCATGAAGTGTCTGGATATAATTTCCACAAAACCGAAACTGAGCCTTCACAAATCTCTATAGTGCCAGAGTTATTAAAAATTTTAAAATAAAAATTAATAAACATTCATAGATACAACTGCTAAATGAATTTTAAAAATATAATTGACTTTGAATTATACATGCATTATTTGTCTTTGTTAATTTCCATTTCAAAATTCGTAAGATGTGAGTTCCTAGAAAATCGAGTTGGGAAAATAATTTATTACTTTGCCATTCATTCATCAGGACATGGAAATTGGTCATTAGTTTGGTAAACAGTTTGAAGTTCCGATGTTACCCTCAGTTTTATCCGTGTAACAACTGAGACTCAGTGTCCTAAAGATAATTACATTTGTTGTACAAGCTAACTGGAAAAGTGCTGAATAATTGTCACTGCTTCAGAGATTGGATTTTGTAGCGATTTTTTTTTTTTTTTTTTGCTAGCACTGCATCCAGACACTTTTGATGGAGGGCGCTACAGTAATATTAAAGAATTGTTGACAGCTACTCATAAGAGGGACTTTTACATTTGTAAACAAAACGACTCTGTCAAAGCAAACGTCAAGAGGTTATTTTATTTTAACCTCTGTTACACCTCATAATGCATTTCTGATATATTCTGGAGGAAGTGTGGTGTGAGTGGGAAAAGTAATAGATGGAGAAAAGTCTGTTTGGCAGACCAAATGACAAGGAATGAAAAAGTAAGGCCAGACAATAAAAATATGTTTTGTGCAATGATGCAGTAAGATTTTAAAATAAGAGTTCCCATTTACCTCAAACTCTGGAAAACACACTTAACTCTCAATATTTCCTGAAGGTAATGGAATGTTTTTTTGTCCCTTTGAAAACATTACCTTTAAGGCAATGAGCAAAACAAGGAAACCCTCTAAACGGCTGATTGGGAATCTAAGCTGAAGCCAAGACACATATTGAAATTAGAGCTACCAAGCCCTGGTTAGGACACATGGCTTGATTTCTGTTTTTCTCATTAGATGTCATACATGTGTTTCCTGTTGTGCTTACTAAGAAGAATATCTTATATCAGGTCACATTTCCTACAAATACCAACCAAGAACTAATTTCCCAGCTGGCAAATTAACTTTTAAATGTGATTGTACATCACATTGTAATAGGAAAAGGAAAGGTTATTTAATAAATGGTGCTGGACAATTAATTAACTACTTGGGCTTCCCTTCGCATTGTGGGAAGCAGAAAGAAAGAAAGGAAGGGAGGGGAAGGGAAGAGAAGGAAGAGAGAGAGAGAAAGAGAAAAAAAGAAGGAAGTAAGGAAAGGGGGGAGGGAGGGAGGGAGGAAAGGAGGGGGAAGGAAGAAGGAATAAGAAAAGGAGGAAGGGAGACAGGGAGGGAGAGAAAGAGGGAGAGGTAGAGAAGAAGGAAGGAAGGAGAGAAGAAAGGAAGGAAGGAGGGAAGGAAGAGAAAGGTAAGAAATTCCAGAATGATTAGGGAAGCAAATGTTAAGCATAAAACCATAAGAAACAGAAAAATTTGGGGAAATGTTTATTTTAGGACTCCTGTTTTCTAAGTAACAAAATAAATCACAAAAAGTGACTTAGGTACATAAAAACTGGAAAGAACAAACCACTGTCAAAAATAGCCAATTAACAAAGAAGCAAACAATAAAGTGAGAAAATATCTATTTCAAATAGGACAAACTAGGGACTCACAGCCTGAAAATATAAAGGATCACTAGAAATACGTAAGAAAAACCTTAAGATCCCAACAGCTTGAAGAAAACAGCCAGAGGCTTTTGCTCATAGTTCTTTCAAATAGATACTGAAAATGAGAGGAAATATTTAACTTCACTGGTAAGCAAAGAAACGTAAACTGAAATAAGATGTTATTATGGCTAAATATGCTGAGTAACAAGGATTTTGTAGAATAAGAACATTCACACATAGTATAAATTGGTGAAGTTTTTCTGGATAAGTTTGACCGTACATATTGAAGGTGTCCAAAAAGTTCATAACTTTTCCAGTTATTTTCATTATAGAAACCTATCCTGTGGAAATTGTCATGTATGCATATTATTATTCTAATGGTACTCATGATGAACAATTCAAATATCCAATTGTAAAAGAATGACTGTGTAATCCCCAAACCAGGAGGATCAGCATCACCAGGCAAATTGTTAGAAATGTACATTCTTGGCTCTATTTGACACGTATTGACTCAGAAACTCTTCAGTGTGCACCAAGCATTCACAAAGCCTGCAAGATAATTTTGACGCATACAAAAGCTTGAGAATCACTAATGCAATGGAATATTAATGGACATTCAAAATGTTTTCAAAGAACACAGCATGGAAGAATTCGTAAAACCTAATATTATTAAGTGACTAAAAGGGGAATAAAATTTGTTCCCATTTAATATGATCATGGGAATGATGTATAATATGACTTCCATTTTGTAAGTACATATAAGTATATATCATATTTGTAGAATCAAAATCATTCATGTATATATATATTCACATAAACATGCATACCAGCAGAAGAAAACGCTATTCTCAGTATATCAGAGGAGGTGACTTTGAATTACTTTTTCTTTTCATCTCTATGTACTTTTCCAAATTCTCTTGTATGATGACATATTATTTTTTCCTATCAATAAAAGATCTTGGCCACAAACATTTTCACATGTATATGTAATGTTCAAGGCCCCAAGTTTCCTGTAACCCTAAATGTTTATTAATCTTTCATGATGACATTGGTTTATTGCAAAGAGAGACCCCTTCTTCAATAGCAGGTGGTGTTTTATCCGTCAAGAAAACAGTAAGATGTGGTATTGGGTTGACCTTGCCACAGGCAGGATGTGGCTGCCAGAGCAGAACTATAGGTCTTTGAGCAAGAGGCACATCCTCCTCCCACTAGTTCTTTTTTTAGCTTACGGCGACTCCCAGGATTCTGACGTTAACCAAAAGTTCACGTCTTCTTTGTATTGCTATCATACCCGCTTCTTTCACCAGCAATTCTCACAATAATCTTAGTACAGAGCACAGGGCATAGAAATTATGGAAATATTAGGCATTAGAAATTTCAAATAACCAAGCTCATCTAGCCAAAATGTTCTAGCAGGGTGATACCAAGAAGAAGCGATAATCAAACAACAGTTATTTATCTTCCTATGTTAAACATTATCTGTCCCTTGTTATCTCAGAAACCATCAGAATTTCTTCTCTGGTTGACTTCAATTTGCAGCTATTTGAGCACATAGAAGGTTCAACCTGTTCTACTAGTAGTTGGACAAGGTAGGATCTAACATTCTTTACAGTGGTCTTAAAAGCTCTTAAGTGTCAGAAACATTTTAATTGTCATAGAAAATAAATATCGTAGCGTGTGTCTCCTTACTTGTCTAAATCACTGGAACAAAGATAACTTCTTTTTTTGCTTCTTGCTCATGTTAACACAGTTAGCAAGGTTAGGGGACAGCCCCAGCTGCGCCACATGACAGCTGCCCTCAATTAGGGTATTTAAGGACTTAAGAAGAGGTATCATTCACTTTGTATGTGATGATCTACTTCAGCCTCCATAGTTTTACGTTGGAGGAACTCTGTGGGCAGAAACACATTCCTTAGGCAGGTGCAAGAATTGCCATGATTTGAAGGAACAATGGTGTGTTAAACAACAGTGACATTCTAAAAGAAATACCCTAAAGTCTCATAGAAAATGGGAATGAAAGAGTATAATTTTATATAGCGAACTTGAGAGTTAAATACTTACTAAGCCTGCTTAATGGCAACGGTGTTAGATTTCCTATCTGTTATTCAAAATACATGGATTTATGAGTAGGATCAGAGACTGATTTTGAAAACCTGAAATTCCTCAGATGATGGTTCATGTTCTGTGACATGTAGATGCTATCACCTGAATGTTATGTCTCTGCCCTCAGGTTTTATTACCAAGGTCATTTTTGTGACTTCCTGCAAATGTACTTTGTGTCTCTGAGATATACTTATAAATGTTCGACTAAGTTTGGAAATAGGCAGAAGGTTTTCAGAAGAAACCTATGTGATGTAAGGAAACTGAGTGCAATGTGTAAATGCTGAAGATAAGGTGACTGTACAGAAAATAGAACAAAAATAAATACAGCAAGGATCAAGATGGAAAGCCCAGTCAAAAATGAGAAACTTCAAACACCTATGTTTTGTCAACAGTGGCTTGGCAGCTAGAATAGGAAGGACAGAGGAAGTTAAACCCATGCTGCCTTCTAGAAGTCAACTACAAAAAATGAACCCCTAGGACCAGATGGTTTTATGGCTTTGGTAAACAATAGATTGGCATAATGCTTCCTCAATAATTCTGTCAGGAAGTGTTGAGCTAGAATACGACGTACAATTGTGCCTTTTTTGAAAACCAGCTCTCTGAAAGGCCAGCTGGTAATTAGGGAGAAACTGAAATGTTGGGAAGGACAGAGTATGTAATGAACTATTATTAGACCATCTTGACTACAAGGTAATTGTAAATACCAATATGTCTGGAAGTCTTAGGTCTCCCTTGGTGGCCATATTATAAACTGATTATCATACAGGAATGAGGGCTTCTCTGATTTCAGGCACCACCTCCCTAGGGTTTCCTTGTTCGTTCTGATTTCTAGCTTCCTTTGAGTTTTGTTTCTAAGGTTTGGGTGACTGCTATTTGGTTCCTCTTCAAGAAGAACCAACAGACCACTTAACACTGAATTCTTTTCTAGTATACACATGAATCAGTACTCCCTATCGATCTCAGGATGTGGGATCCCCATACACCTTTTTTTTTTTTTTTTGCGGTATGCGGGCCTCTCACCGCTGTGGCCTCTCCCGTTGCGGAGCACAGGCTCCGGACGCGCAGGCTCAGCGGCCATGGCTCACGGGCCCAGCCGCTCCATGGCATGTGGGATCCTCCCGGACCGGGGCATGAACCCGTGTCCCCTGCATCGGCAGGCGGACTCTCAACCACTGCGCCACCAGGGAAGCCCCCCATACACCTTTTGAACAAAATCCTCTGTTTTTGCATGTGGATAACAACCCTCATCTACTTCATTCATTCAACTGATTTAATTGAAACAATTTTTCCCACAGGTATTTCTCCACGTGCAAATACAGATTTCTACTTTTCAACACTTGAAGCAGAAAATGGGCCAGTGGAATAATGCACCACTAACATCCACCTCTTCTGCCCTCCAAACATGACAACAATCCTCTCCCCACTGTTAAGTACTAAAATATTGATGTTAAAAGACAGGGCGGGGGCTTCCCTGGTGGCGCAGTGGTTGAGAGTCCGCCTGCCGATGCAGGGGACACGGGTTCGTGCCCCAGTCCGGGAAGATCCCCCATGCCGTGGAACAGCTAGGCCCGTGAGCCATGGCCACTGAGCCTGCGCGTCCGGAGCCTGTGCTCTGCAAACGGGAGAGGCCGCAACAGTGAGAGGCCCGCGTACCGCAAAAAAAAAAAAAAAAAAAAAAAAAAAAAGACAGGGCTTGCAAACTCAAAAGCATCCAGTGCTCAGGTGGGTAATATAACTAAATACAGATGATGGTGAAGGGAGTAAAGACTAACAAAAGGGAATGTTGGCAACTGCGGTGAAGCGGCAAGCCTGGTCTAAAAAGAAGTCAGCAGCTCTCCAGCTCCAGAAAATTGTTACCATGTAATAAAGTAGCCCAAGCAATGCCTCATCTCCTGGATTTTCAAGAAAAGTAAAATTGATTTTTTTTTTAAATCTCAATTTTATGAACATATGTGTAATTTTTCAAAGTTAGCAACGAAGTTTAAATTTTAATGACATTGTAAGGGGCAAACAAAGCACTTCTGTGAGTAGTATTTATCTTACAAAGTACCAGGTTTGAACCCTACCTTAGTCTCGAAGGCAGGGCTGTCCAATAGAAATACAATGTGAGTTACATATGTGATTTAAAATTTTCTGGTAGCTACATTAAAAAGTAAAAAGAAACAGATACAATGAATTTTTTATTTAACCTAGTTATCCAATATTGTCATTTTTCAGATGTAATCATTATAAAAATTATTAATGAGCTATTTTACACTCTTTTTGTGTGTTGAGTCTGAAATTTAGTGTGTATTTTATACATACAGCACATTTCACTTTTTACTGGCCTCAGTCCAAATGCTTAAGAGCCATATGTGGCTAGTGGCTCCATATTGGACAGCACAGGTCTAAGGCTTAAGAGTACCTGCTCTCACATACATATACACTGTTGGCAAGTCCTTGGTTAGAAGAAATGTCATGGTCTTTGGGCACCAGAGCTCATCCTGTTCATGCCCAACAAGCGACTGCTGCCATTTTGGCAACAGCCAGTTGCAGCTGCCAGAGTAGTTGCAGGAGACAGACAGGAAGGGCTGTTCACGGGATATGTTTTCCCAAGGAAACAGTGTAAGGGACTTTGAATATTGCTTGACTTATGTGAACCAAACTCATAGGAGTGTCTTGGAAAGTCACTTAATGCATAAAACCTTTCATAATATTGTAAAAAATAATAATTCCTCCTTTGCTTGTGCACATCTAGTAGAAGCCTACTACCTAGTTATTACCTTTGTTATTACTGGATTATTTTAAGTTATAAAGTCTCTTGTATCAAGTGAAAAAACAATTTGACTTATTCTAGAACAAAATTCAAGTGGAGAAAACAATGGGGAGACAAATGTTAATTCAAAAATGAAACAAATCAATCACAAGAAAATAAGAAAAACAGCAACTTTCTAAGTTATTCGAAGATTGTATTTCCTTCAGTTCCTTATATCTAGAGGTGTCCAAGCAATAACTGTACAAATAATTGGTGAGTTTATTGTAGCACATCCATTGCATGACTGGATAATTTTTCCTGCCCTGAAATCTGTGATAGGTATAATAATAATAAATGTATAAAATACACACATGTGCATACATATTCTCAAAATTCAGATAAATATTATAACATTGTATGTGTTATTTTGAAATTTGAAATGTTACTATGTTGTTTTAATTTGCATTTTTCTATTACCAGTGAAACTGAGCATATTTGCATGTTTTTAGCAATTTAGATTTTCCTTTTTGTGAGTTGCTCATTCATATTCTTTTCCCATTTTCCTATTAGATTCTTGTCTTTTCCTTATTGAGCTTTCAGATACAAATAATTGTGGGTTGTATGTGTTGTACATATGTTCTCCCAATTTCTGTCTTATAGTTTTACTCTTTTTAGGTCTCTTTTGAGGAACAAATTTCTTAATTTAATTTATCAATCTTTCTCTTTTATGATTATTGACTTTATACTTGTTTAAGAAATCCTTCCCTACTTTGAAGCCATGAAGATATATTTTATTCTTAATATTTTCTTCATTTTTTCTTTTGTATTTGTTTTTCATCTACTTGGGATTGATAATTGTATGTGGTGAAGGTAGGAATCCAATTGTGCTTTCAGGTACCAAGTTGTCACAATTCTGTTTACCATTATTTCCCTGCTGAATTGTCTAGTAAGAGTTCACTTGTGCACCTGTCCTTGGCTCTCTTTAATGGTCTTTTGGTCTAATTGTTGGTTCTTGCTCCAATCTGAAACTGTCTTAATTTCTATGAATTTATGTCTTGATGTCTAGTACAGCAACTTCTCCCAGATGTTTCTTCTCATGGGTGCCTTGGTTATTCTTGTCCCTTATCACTTCATATAAATTTTAGAATATGCTTGTTAAGTTCTAGAATGGGAGTGAAGGGTTGGGTTTGGGGCTTGGTATTTGGATTTGGGTTGCACTGAATCTACAGAGTGATTTGAATGGACTTAACAACTTTTATTAAGTCTACCAGCGCATGTGTATGGTATGTCTCCACTTATTTAGGCTCTTCTAATATTCCTCAATAAAGTTTCTCCATACAGATTTTGTATTTCTCTTACTAGATTTATTTTTAAATACTACACTTAAAGAATTAATAGACTTTAATTTTTAGAGCAGTTTTAGGTTCACAGAAAAACTGAGCAGAAGGTACAGGGATTTCCCATCTACCTCCTGCCCCAACACATACATAGCTTTCCCCATTATCAGCATCCCCCAATAGAGTGGGGAGTTACAACTGATGAACCTACACTGACACATCATTATTACAAAAAGTCCAGAGTTTACATTAGGGTTCACTCTTGATGTTGTACTTTCTATATACTACATATGTTTTAATGTGGTGGGAAATGTTGTATTTTAATCTCATTTTCTAATTGCTTGTTGCTGGTATAGAAATGCAAATTGATATATATTAATTTTTTTATCTTACAACTTTATAAACTGTTAGTAATCCTAATAATAATACAGATTATTTTGGAGATTTAAAAATATATACAATCATATTATCTGCAAATAATAACAGTTTTTGTTTTTCTTTCTAATCCTTAAACTTTATTTCTCTTGTTTGCATGTCTGTGGTGGTCATATGTAGGTCAGCATTACTTGCCTGTTATACGGAAGTGGTGATAGAGGCATGCTTATTTTGTTCCTAATCTCAAAGAGAAAGCTTCTAATGTTTTATTATTAACTACATTGATTGCTGTAGATTTAAGAAAATTGTCATTTATTGTTAGCTTGCTAGAATTTATTTCATGAAACAATATTGAATTGTATCTTTTGTCATTTGAAGATAAGATCATTTGATTTTCCTGTTTCTGTGTTTGTATGGTGGATTACATTAATTGATTTTCAAATATTAACCCCTGATTCATGGGTTACGTGAAATTTATTCATGATGCATTATCCTTTTCTATGTTTCTGGATTCAATTTGCTACATATTTGGTTTAGAAATTTTTTCATTCACATTCATGAGTTGTCCTGTCATTTTTCTTTTTTTTTCCTCCTGCCATTTTGAGATTGAAATTATGCACATCAAGATATGAAGTAATGCTAACACTAGGGGAGCATTAACTCTTTTTTTGTCTCTTAGATGACAAAATTGGGACTCTTTTTAAAAAAAATTTATTTTGAAATAAATTCAGGCTTCCAGAAAAATCACAATAATAGAACAAAGAAATCTTGTATATGCTTCACCCAGTTTCAGTTTCACTAATTGTTAACATATTGCCACAGTAGCTTAATCATTGTCTATTTTTTTCTGAGCTATCTGGGAATATGTTGCATATATAATGAAGTTTTATTCCTAAAACTTTCACCACCTATTACGTAAGAAGAAGAGAATTTTGTTATATCACTAGAGTACAATTAGCAAAATTAGGAAAATTAACATTGTTAAAATTGTCTAATATTTAGTCCATAATCAAATTTAGTCAATTATCCCAATAATGTCCTTTATAATATATATTTTTTCTCTCTGCTTCAGGATTCAATCCAGTATCACGAATTGTATTTAGTTGTTGTGTCCCTTTAGTCTTGTTACTCGAGAAGATTTTCTTTGTATTTCTTTGTATTTCAAGATTTTCTTTGTATTTCGAGAAAAATTTTTCAAGATTTTCATTGATAATTTTGTAAGGTAGTGGCTAAGTATTTTGTAGAATCCCTTATAATTAAAGCAGGAATTTTTTCTCCCTTGAATGTCTGTAGAATTCACTGATGAAGATCTACAGCTGGGTTTGGAGGTCTCTTTGTGGGATGATTTTCAATGACTGACTCAATTTCTTTCTTTTTTTAATAAATTTATTTTTTTAATTTATTTTTGGCTGTGTCGGGTCTTTATTGCTGCACGTGAGCTTTCTCTAGTTGCAGTGAGCGGGGGCTACTCTGTTGTGGTGTGAGGGCTTCTCATTGCGTTGGCTTCTCTTGTTGCAGAGCATGGGCTGTAGGTGCATGGGCTTCAGTAGTTGTGGCATGTGGGCTCAGTAGTTGTGGCGCATGGGCTTAGTTGCTCCGTGGCATGTGGGATCTTCCTGGACCAGGGCTCGAATCTGTTTCCCCTGCATTGTCAGGTGGATTCTTAACCACTGAGACACCAGGGAAACCCTGACTCAATTTCTTTTATCAATATCAATGTCAATATCATAAAACTATGAAAGATATTTCTCTGCCCTTTACTCATGTTGTTTAAATTTTCTAGGGATTTATCCATTTTAATTATATCTATTACTATAAAGGTGCTCATAATATTCTTTTATTATCTTTTTAATATCTATAAATTATGTAGTTATGTCTTCCTTTAAATATGCAATAATATTTGGGATTCTCTTCTTTTCTTCTTTTTAAATTCCAGACTTTCCTCTCGGGCATACTTTCCCTTTGTTTGAAGTACATCCTGAAGAATTTCCTTCAAGGAGAATTTTTGTATCATCATCATCATCATCATCATTCTTAAAATGTATCTTTGCTGGTTATAGAATTCTAGGTTGACAGTTATTTTATCTCCTTGAAAGAATCTGCCCAAAGTTGACCCACTTGTTTTTTGGGGAGGAAGATTACACTGAATGGGGTCTTGTCCATGAGCATTACTGACGGATTTGCTGTATCACACCTTTGACCACTCTTGGGCTATTGGCGGTGCTTCACTGCTATTGACGCTTTTTCAGATTACCATTCAAACTATTGTGGCCCATGAAACAAATCTGTGCCATTTGTATCTTGACAACGGTATGCTTTTTATTGCAAAAGCCACTCAACAATGGGCTAATAGTCAAGGAATCTGATAGGTCTTCCATACTTCCTACCATCCACTGCATCTGGTATTGTTGTCTTGGAAAGGTCTTTTCAAAATTTGACTCAAAAAGTTTTCCAACTGTACCCTCCTCACCTCCTCTTAGTCTACATCCCTTAGTAAAAGAGTTTGGTCACTGAGTGAGGCTGTTCCCAGAAAAGGATCATTTTCTCTTGCCTGCTTCCTGGTTGATGATCAGGATTAAAATTTGGACTTCTGCCTTGACCATTCCTGGGAGTGATACTTCTTTGTTTTTCCAAATGGTAGCCCTAAAGTCATGACATGATTGTGTACATAACAATTGAAAATTAATACAGATAAATTATTAGAATTAATAAGTGGATTTTGCAAAGTTTCTCGACATAAGATGTTAGAGAAAATATATTCCATTTCTATGGGTTTTCTAAGTGAGAAAATTAAAAAGCCAAATAATACCCTGTATTGGTAATACTACTAGTATATGCATACATTGGATTTTCCTCTTTGGAAAACAGCTTGGCATTATCTATCAAAGTGGAAATTATGCATACCATACAACTTGGCAGTTGAACTCAGGTATATATACACAAGGGAAATGAATACACGTGTATAAAAAGAGATATATGCATAATGTTCATAGTAGCATCATAATAGTCTCAAACTGGTAACATACTCAATATTCTTCAAGAGTAAAATAAATAGTAAAATAATAATAAAATGGTAAAACAAATAGTAAAATAAAGTGTAGAGAATAAATATTTCTACAGTGGGTAATAGCAATAAAAGTGAATGAAACTGCAGATATATAGAACAATGATAAATTTCTCAAAAGTAACCACACACAAAACAATATATATTGGATGATTCCATTTATATTTAGTTCAAAAAGTAGTAAAACAATAATGTTAAGTGATATAAGCTTAGCATCCTTGTCTTGTTTCTGTTCTTTGAGAAAATGTTTTCACCATTGAGTATGTTAGTTTTGGCCTTTATATATATATGGCCTTTATTATGTTGAGGTATGTTCCCTCTATACCCACTTTGTTGAGAATTTTTATCATAAATGGATATTGAATTTTGTCAACAGCTTTTTCTGCATCTAAGGAGATGGTCATATGATTTTTATCCTACATTTTAAAAAAAATGTGGTATATCACATTGATTTGTGAGTCATCCTTGCATCCCTGGGATAAATGTCACTTGATCATAGTGTATGATCCTATTAATGCATTGTGGAATTTGGTTTACTAATGTTTTGTTGAGGATTTTTGCATCTTAGTTTAATTGACCTTTCCTTTGTTTTTTTAGACTCTATTTCATTTATTTCTGCTCTAATATTTGTATTTTTTTTTCCTTCTAACTTTGGGTTTGTTTGTTTTTCTTTTGCTAGTTCTTTTAGATGTAAGGTTAGCCTGATTGAGTTTTTTCTTGTTTCCTGAGGTAGGCTTGTATCACTTTAAACATCCCTCTTAGAACTGCTTTTGTTGTATCCCATATAGTTTGGATCATTGTGTTGCCATTTTTGTTCATCTCCAGGTATTTTTTAAATTTTCTCTTTGATTTCTTCAGTGACCCATTGACTGTTTAGTAGCATATTTTTTAGCTCCCATGTGTTTGTGTTTTTTGAAATTTTTTTCCTGTTGTTGATTTCTAATCAGTCTTATCCTGTTTTGGTTGTCCAGAGATGCTTGATATGGTTTCAGTCTGCTTACGTTTACTGAGACTTGTTTTGTGACCTAGCATGTGATCTATCCTGGAGAATGTTCCATGTGCACTTGAAAAGATTGTGTATTCTGCTGCTTTTAGATGAAATCTTCTACATTATCTATTAAGTCAATCTGGTCTAATATGTTGTTTAAAGCCACTGGTTCCTTATTGACTTTCTATCTGGGTGATCTATCCATTGATGTAAGTGGGGTGTTAATATCCCCTACTATTATATTACTGTCTTCCTAAAGGAAATATTGTCTTTACCAGCCCAGATTTTTTCTTGTTTCCTTATCTTGCTTGTATAATAATTAGCACAAATGGACTGACCCCAAAATCTCAGTGGCTTAACCACCATGAAGTTTCCATTCAGATATGGAGAGACTAGGAGATACACAGCAGTCACTTTTCCATAGCAATTCTCAAATCCCACTAGGCATATAAGGTAATATTTTATTTTTATTTTATTAAAAGTTTGTTGTGAAATGAAATAATGGCCTTCCTTCATATTAAGTCTCAGCCTTTTGGAACTTGGGTCTTCCAACATTGCTACAACAGAGGAAGAGAGAAATGAAGGAGGCATTCATTTCAATAAGTATTTGGTAGACATTTACTTCTCTTGCCTGATACAACATGTTTTTTTGCTATTCCTTCTGCATATAGAAAATATCCAACCATTCTCCATGGGATTCAATCTAAATACTTCACCTTGTCAATGCATGTAGCTCAGAGTTCAAGGTCTCTAGATGGTATACAGTAGTCACTGCATCAGGTCCAGATTATGTCCTCTGTGTCTGGAAATCTAACTCTCAGAATGGGAGAAAACATTTGCAAATGAAGCAACTGACAAAGATTAATCTCCAAAATTTACAAGCAGCTCATGCAGCTCAATATCAAAAAAACAAACAACCCAATCCAAAAATGGGCAGAAGATCTAAACAGACATTTCTCCTAAAGAAGATATACAGATTGCCAACAAACACATGAAAGAATGCTCAACATCATTAATCATTAGAGAAATGCAAATCAAAACTACAATGAGATATCATCTCACACTGGTCAGAATGGCCATCATCAAAAAATCTAGAAACAATAAATGCTGGAGAGGGTGTGGAGAAAAGGGAACCCTCTTGCACTGTTGGTGGGAATGTAAGTTGATACAGCCACTATGGAGAACAGTATGGAAGTTCCTTAAAAAACTAAAAATAGAACTACCATATGACCCAGGAATCCCACTACTGGGCATATACCCTGAGAAAACCATAATTCAAAAAGAGTCATGTACCACAATGTTCATTGCAGCTCTATTTACAATATCTAGGACATGGAAGCAACCTAAGTGTCCATTGACAGATGAATGGATAAAGAAGATGTGACACATATATACAATGGAATATTACTCAGCCATAAAAAGAAATGAAATTGAGTTATTTGTAGTGAGGTGGATGGACCTAGAGTCTGTCATGCAGAGTGAAGTACGTCAGAAAGAGTAAAACAAATACCATATGCTAACACATATATATGGAATCTAAAAAAAAAAAGTTATGAAGAACCTAGGGGCAGGGCAGGAATAAAGATGCAGACATAGAGAATGGGCTTGAGGACAGAAGGAGGGGGAAGGGTAAGGTGTGACGAAGTGAGAGAGTGGCGTGGACTTATATATTGGACTTATATATACTACCAAATGTAAAATAGATAGCTAGTGCCAATAAACTGTTACAGCCAAAAGAAATTAAAAAATAAAATTAAAGAGAATTCATCTCCTCCTATACCTACACAATCCACAGGGATAGGATACTGGCAATAAACATTTCCTGTAGTCAACTCTTCCAGATCTTGAGTTTTGACAGGTCTCCTAGGGAGGGTTTCTCTATTGGTTACTATAAAGATGACTGCCTTATTTCCACAATGTAAGGAAATATTCTAAACACCTGGAATTATTTGTCATACTGCTCTCCTCAAATAATATATTAGTAAATATGATCTATTTTTGGTTAATAAATAGAGTGATATAGAGCCATACTCTCTTAACTACAATTCTAAAATCCAAAATTTCAAAACCAAACAAAACGCTAAGTTCTTTGATGTTTAGTGATAAAAGTTACCTTGGACTGAAGTGAGGATATTTATAGTCCTTATTTCTCTCACTTCATATGAATATTCATATATTTCACTGATGTGTTACTGTGTTTGATTACGGGCTGCTGCTTTAGATGCCCACTGGGAATGCCTTCTCATGTATGCTCTGTGCCCTGTAGTGGACTTCTAAAATTGGAAAACGTTTAAAATACATGCAAAACACATGTTCCTCGAAGAATTTAAGATAAGGGATTATGGATCTGTATTTACCTTTTTTGTTGTTAGTTTTTTGACTTGCTAAGTATTTGACACTGGGAAAAAATATTTACATGCTAAACAGTGCCTTTAAAGTTTCAATGTTGATTTACTTTCAATCTACAAACTTCAGATACTTGCAATTTTTATAAAGTCGTTACAAAGAGTCATGACCACTCGGTTACATAGTGTTCTCTCTTTGAATTAGAGATATTTATTTCTGGTGTTTATGTAGGAGAAGCTGTTATTCCTGAAGACTTAGCCTTGCGCACATTTCTCTGTTCATTGCTAGAAGTTTATAGTCATATTTGGTCCCAAGTATATGGCATACATTTTTTCTAATGGTCTCATTTTTCTCATTTCCGACTTCATGTTACAAGTCTTTGTTTTTCTCCTTTGAATTTAATTTGTCTTGATTTTATGCATTTTCTGTTTCCTTACCTCAATTACAGAAACAAAGCAGGAGCATAGATAAATGAAATAAATAGATATATAAAAATCACATGTTAAGAGTAATGTTAAACAGGGCTAAACTCCTACAGGAAGGAACTCTCTGGTATGTGCATGTGTGTGTGCTTTGAGGACTTCATAATATATTATTCTGTCATGACCTACATTTTGTGAATAGTCCTTTTATAACCATCCTTAAATTATAATTTTTTGTGTCATCTGTTTTCTGCCAGGACCCTGATTAATAAAGTAGTTGCTACCAGAAGTGGTCCCAGAAAATAAACTGTCAAAATTGTATCTGAGATTGGGTTGCCCATAAAATTGAAAAATGCAGAGAGAACTTTCTTGCAAGGGGAAAATGAGTCACAGATAAATCTACGATATGCAGTGGTGTCACAGTTACTCAAACTGTCACCAGTGGTAGTGCCTGAGGAAGGCAAGGAATTAGGACAGTGCTTCTGAAATTTTAATGTACATACAAACCACTGCAATTTCTTGTTAAAATCTGTTGCTGATACAATAGGCCTGGGATGGTGTCTAAAAGGCTGCAGTTCTAACAAGCTCCCAGGTGATGCTAATACAACTGAATGATACCACATATTAAGTAGCCGGAATTCGGAGATCAAGTGGCTGTAACACTCAACTTCTATGGCAACAGTAGTAACGATAAAAATTGAGGAGTCAACGGGATTTTTCTTATGTCTCTAGAGATGTAAGTAGGGTAACTGCAGACATTGAAAGCTATGAATATACATTTGAGAAGAAATATGGAGATTATCAGGTCTCCTTACAGATCTGAAGTTATCTGGCATCTGCTGTAGGTGCAGGGAAGATCCTGATGGCTCAGGATCATGCCCATGGTCTATCTGACAATAAGGATTACAGAATGGTAGTAACAGTTGAATGCTAAGTTTTTAAAAGGTGAAGTAAAGGCACTAGTGGGGAAGGAACATGCCTCAGATATGGGAACTTTTCAGCAGACATGGGTAATGTTGAGAACTTGGAACCTTCAGATTCTTCTGGAACCTTCAAATTCCTCGTTGACAGAGACAGGGCATCTCTGTCATCTAAGGGAACCAAGCTTCCTCAGCATAAAACTTTCCAATCACTCTCTCTGGGACAGTTTTCTGTCAAGGTGAGGGCAGTTCTCGCCCTGGCTCACTTTCATCTACTCATGGCCTCTAGGACGAGTGTAAGAGTTAGATTCCAAGATAGCCTACACTGGGAGAGTAGGAGATCTTCTTTAGGAAAAGCCAAAATTTAGAAGAAAAAAATTAAAAGACATCACTGATCTTTATCAGAAAGAGTCTGGGCAACATGTGTAGCAGTATTAAACCGGGGAGGTAGAAATTTAAGGCTTGATCAAGCCAAATTAATTGCCAGGAAGGTACTCACACTGGATTTGGTTTCTATTGCATTTTCAAATGACCTGGGAATTATAATCAGGTTACATTATCCAAAACTAAATTTCTTTCTTTCTTAGGATGAAAAACACATAATATAAAATTTACCATCTTAACCATTTTTAAGTACACTGTTCAGTAGTGCTAAGTATATGCACATTGTTGTGAAACAGCTCTCCAGAACTCTTTCATCTTGCAAAACCGAAACTCTATACCCATTAAACAATTCCTCTTTTCTCCTTCTGCCCAGCCACATAAGTGGAATCAAACAGTTCAAGAACATTCTTGGCATAGCTTCTGTAGAGGAAACAGTCCAAACCTCAGAAACATGTAAAGGTTGTTGAGGATCTAGATGTGCAGCTTGTTCAGCATCCACCTTCCTCAACCGTAACCCTGCGAGAGCCTGGAGGACCCTACTTTTGTCAAAGTATTAAAAAACACATAGGTTAGGAGGACACCAGCAACCTTGTGGGGAGTTGTAGTGATTAACTTCTATGAAAGTTAGATTTGCACTACTGGAATTAAGTTTCTTGATTTCAGTGGGAATAAATGATTCTGAGAGTGTTAGATTTTATATGTCAATATAATCATCATAGACTGTGGGCCCCATTACGTCAATAAGCCATAGAGATACAGTGTTTTGAGTCACAGAAACCTGTGGCCTAGCCTAACTGATCACAGTGCACAAGGAAGAATGTATACTATGTATTCTATAGAAATAAAATATTGGTAACCTTAGAAGATACTTATGCAGAAGAACTTCTAGGGCTACTGGGCAGGAACCTATCTCACTGTAGGAGGCTTATATTCTGTAGTCTCCTAACTTTTTTCCAGAACTATGCCATTTCACAGATCCATGCAGCTTTGACTGAAAGGTAGGCCAGATATTCTTGAGGAAAGGACTCTGCAAAGTGGCTACAGATGTATACTGCGAATCTTCCTCCAGGTTTTCCCCAGAGAGACCTCAGCCATGAACCTAAGTGAGTGAGTGCTAGGTAAAAGAAAAACTCTCAAATATCTAGGGCTTATTAGATACTGGCTTTAAATTTTGTTGATTCTCAGAGACCCAAAACCCAGTAAATAGCTGGATTCTCTTCATTTAAAGCAAATTGAAATTCTTTGTATTTTGAAAGGAAAACTCAAACTGTTCAGTTCAATTACGTTAACTGATCCAAATGGTTTTCTTTTTTCCATCTTATTTTATGTATACAATTATGCAATTTTATTGTTTGCATCTCTCCTTGTTTCCTTATTTTTTTATTTTTCATTTTTTATTAAATTTCATTTGATTTTTAGGAAGAGGTCAGAATGCCTTTGTTCACCATCAGTAATTGGAAAGATTTAATAACAATTAAATGTGGCATGAATACTGTGATTTAATTCTTTAACATATATCTTTATGTATACATAGAAGAATGATTGGCAATTATAAATCAGAGGCTATTTCTGTTAACAGGGATTATTTCTGTGTATTGGAAATTAGGGTAATTTTTACTTTTAAAAAATATATTTTCAATCAACTATTTCAAGTTTATAATGATGTTTTATAATCATCAGAAAAGATAAAACTACATTATCTCTTCTAAAGGTCTGAGTATCCTTATTTAAGGAACACAGTTTTCTTTGGCCCAATGATTCAGACCATCACCTCAACATATTTCTTGATCACGTAACTTACCATTACACATATCCTGAGCTTTATCTCAACTAGTTTTTTTCTCCTACTCTTGGTGGTATTATACTTCTGTGTGTTAAAAATAAGAAAGTAACTGCTATCTTAAAATAGTTTTTAGGTCATATATATCCTATATGTCTATATCTATATCTATTCTATATGTGTGATCTAAAATGCTTTTTAGGACATAGTTTGTCCCTAAGTGAGGGACCTCCTGCAGAGTAAATTCAGTCAAAAGTCTTTGAGGGCTTTTGTTCTGGGTTAAATATTGTTGGCTTGACCTTGAGACTCAAACAACTTAATAATATTATGCTAAGCTAATTAAAAGCATAGATTTCTAGGATATTTAATTTAATTCTGTTTTAAACATGAAAATTATTATTATTATTATATGCCGACAACGTTTATTTAGATATTAACGAAGTTTGCCAACATTTTGGCTCACTATTTTTTTTTTTTTAAAGAAGATGTTGGGGGTAGGAGTTTATTAATTGACTAATTTTATTTTTTTGCTGTGTTGGGTCTTCGTTTCTGTGCGAGGGCTTTCTCTAGTTGCGGCAAGCGGGGGCCACTCTTCATCACAGTGTGCGGGTCTCTCACTATCGCGGCCTCTCTTCTTGCGGAGCACAGGCTCCAGACGCGCAGACTCAGTAGTTGTGGCTCACGGGCCTAATTGCTCCGCGGCATGTGGGATCCTCCCAGACCAGGGCTCGAACCCGTGTCCCCTGCATTAGCAGGCAGATTCTCAACCACTGCGCCACCAGGGAAGCCCTGGCTCACCATTTTTAATCATGGTTCTAAGCAGAAAAAAATTTTCCAAAACTACATCAGAGAATTTGCCTGATGATCAAACTGCCGTTTCTCTGCTTCCCAGTGTACATGGAGGTAAGAGGAGCCCTTCCTGCGCCTCCAAGAACCCTTCTGCACCAGGAAGACCAACTTGCAGCTGCTTGAAAACCACTCCTACTTTGACTTCCACCACAAAAATACCAATTACCTTCTTACTACTCATGCTGGAAAAAGTGGAAGTTGCATAAACAGATTAATTCCTTTCTTGGCTCACTTTCAAATCAAAGTCTCAGATAGGTATGTCTGATTAGTGGCATCAAATACATATAACTGAATCCAAGCTTCAAGGGAGTCTGGGAATTTGAGTTCTGACCCCATCTGGAGGAGTTTCAACTCCTATATCTTCTGCTCTGTCCTAGGTGACTTCTTAAGTTCTAGTTTAAATACACTAGCTCTGCATGCAATTTTTGTGACTGTAAGTTTTTACTTCCCAAGATTTCCAAAGACTAGTTTTCAGCAATTCCATTTTAGCATCTTCATAATAGGAAAAT
This sequence comes from Mesoplodon mirus, assembly GCF_964341445.2. Taxonomy (NCBI): domain Eukaryota; kingdom Metazoa; phylum Chordata; class Mammalia; order Artiodactyla; family Ziphiidae; genus Mesoplodon; species Mesoplodon mirus. The sequence goes on along the minus strand of NC_138977.1, from coordinate 15,645,061 downwards.
AATCTATTTTTATTTCAAAGGCATTGCTTCCTCATTATCTCTGAGTATTCTCTGTATACCTATAGTTGACCCTTGAGCAACTATGGGGCTTAATCCATGTGTAATCTCTGGATTCAAGCAACTGTGGACCATGTAATACTGCAGTATTTACTATTGAAAAAGATCCCAGCGTAAGTGGACTCACACAGTTCAAACCCATGTTGTTCAAGGGTCAGCTGTATTTTAAAAATCCCTTCCAGATTATTTCCTTATTTTCTGTTGGTGTGAATTCTTCTGTTTGAGGGATCTTCTGAGGGCTGCTCAAGGTGTTGGATTTTCTTGTGTATGCTGGGTTTTTTTTTTTTTTTCTGAGCTGTGTTGTAGACTTGCTCCTGGGGACTACTGATATAGGGCCTTTTGGTCAATGGAAAAATAAGGTGCTTTGGTTATCTGTGATCCTGAGGGTCTTTCAGAGACTCAGAGATGTCCCATACCACTCATTTCTTATCTATATTCATTTCTGATAATGTTATTAGGAAAATGATTTCATGAATAATGTTATTTATTTCCTGAATGTAACATTTTTGTGGTTCCTATCATTGCAGGCTCTGACTTTCTACACTCAAACTCACCCTTGCAATGACTAGACATGTTTAAAGTTTGGTTATTGTTAAATGATTGCCATATGATTACATGTGTGATACTCACTCTACAATATTTGGCAAGAATCATCAGTTTACCTGAGACCCACATGGTAAAGCTTAGTATTGCACCTTGTTGAAAGCAGTTTTTATAACACCTTGGATAATTATGCTGAAGATTTAGGTTGATGTGGTTAGGGATGTACAAACTCTGTTAATTCCCTCTTCTGGGCTTTCTGCAGTCTGACAGGGTCTCTCTCTGAACTGGTAGAACCCTAAGCCACATATACTCACTCAGTATCTCCTAACCTGACACTGTTATCCTTTACTTGAAAAGGATATCCTTTCTTTTGTCTTATTGTAGGAAATCTTTTAACTTCTATAAGATTTATGAGCTAGAGAGGGGTTTTTCACAAACACCCAATCCGCATCCTCCAAGGACTGTTAGCTTCTCCCCAGAGTTTGTAAGATGAAGGTAACTAACATAAATGTTAGTGTCACTGCTCTAGTGCCTCGCGAAGGTCTGTTCACAGTGAATGATTAATATTTGAGTATAAAGTTTTCACTTAACACAAAGTCTAGGAAGTGAGAATGCAAGAATGGATAAATTCTCCATGAAATTTGGCCGAGCTGGAATGTTTAAAATTTATTTTGTGGCAAGTAGATGAGCATCACTTACAGCACAATTATAAGAACGGAATATTCTTTTAGAGACTACTTAGATTTTGGGAACTGAATCTAGGGGCATTTGCAGGATATTACCATTTTCTTATAAAAATAGACTGATTTTGTAAGCACTGCATATTGTGTTAGAAATAATAATAATTTAAATTGAGATGGAAAGTAAATTGAATCAGATCAAAATAAAATTAATCCAATAAATAAATTTCTTCTTAAATTAGCATCCTAAAAGTTAAACGCCAACTAATTTATACTAAATTAAAGTTCTCTAAAAAGAGAACATTGCCAGCATTGATATATTATTAGGTAGTTATTGTTAGTGACAGGTCACAAATTTTACTTATTAGATTGCTCCTTTGTACAGATTCCTCACTTGAGTTGTCAGTGTTATGCACAGTAGGACCTTTGACCCCTTTGCTTTTTCCATATAGTGAATAATGAAGAAATTGAGTTTTTTGGCTCACATTTACACCTGACTACAAGTGTATAATCATTAGGTATGAAAAGATGGGATTGTGTAAAAGAATGTGGCGATGTTTCAATTCTTCAAATTTCTACTCTTACATCTTTAGTTCACAGGCAAAAAATAAAAACAAAAAACCTTTTGATCCCTACTATAAGCATGTTACTATTCACACACAGAGAGTAATACAAGAGTCGTTTTCCTAATAAAGCTGGTAACTGATATGTAGGGGTTTGGTACAGACTAAATAAAATAGGTTTGTAAATGATACCTTGAAAAATGAAAAACATATATAAATGCATAAAGACATCTAAAATATACCTACTTATTTGGAGCTCTGTAAAGAAGTCTATTCTTATTTTTATCATTCTTTTAGGGAAAAGCAGAATATTTGGCCTTGCTTGTTTATTGTTGCTTCATGATCCTTCTTTATTCTTATTCTGTGCCTGATGGGAAGGGAGAGCGTTCACCCACTTTTTTTTTTCTTATTTCCATCCCTAATTACTGGCTACTCTTTCTGTCTCACCTGAGTTTAAGGGCAGGGTAGGCATAAAGGAGATAGGATAGGTAGTTAAAGGGAAGCAGAAAACTTATTTTGACTATGTTCACAAAAGATGGCTCTGAACTGTCTAATCCCAGCAGATGTTTGAAGCTGATTCCTCTTCTTTTTTTTCTTTCTTTCTTTCTTTCTTTTTTTTTTTGTTTTTTGCGAAGTATTTTTATGGGTTATGTGGAAGTCCTCCTCCATTTCTGGATATCTCTTACCTGAAATACCCTCAAACTTTACTATTTTATCTGGTTGCTTATTCCCTCTGCAGCTTCAAAGAGTTTTATCCAAAAGACTTTCTCACAAATTCTTCACATAACCTGCCTCTTTCATCACCTCAGAGTGGTTGACAAGTCCAAGAATCATGTAACTTTTTTTAACTTTAACTCCTTTATAAATTTGACATTTTGTCTAACACTTCCTTTGGAAAACAACATTTATTCTGCTTCAGTGCCCCAGCTTAATCATATGCTCCCCCTCATAAAAGTACATTTGAAACCTGTATTGAGAAAAGGCTCATTTTACAATTAGCACAGCTTTGAGCCAATGGGGTCCCATAAATTCACTGACGATCATAAGGCTTCTTTTCTGTTCTGTCTTGGGGCCTGCCAGAATCATAAAAGACATCCACTTCCTGTTACCTAGAGAGTGATTTAAGTCTCTGTTATGTTTACTTAATGCATTGTTTCTCCCTTGAGGTGGTGGGTGGATGGTGCACAGTGAAAAGGGGGTTAGGAGTTGCCGTTTATTCATATCTCACAGATATTTTATTTTCAACTACTGAGAACAAAAACACGTTCAATTCTCCAATACAATAATAGTTAAAGTTTCCCTATAATTAAAAAAAAATTATCAATTAAGAATATATTTCCTTTAAAGTTAAACATAATTCACTTACAATTTGGCTATTTTTCTTAGAACCCATTCCCAAGGTTGTTTCTCCCCCTTATATATTTTTTTCAAGTGTCTGAATAATTGTATTCCCAAAGGATCTTTGGTCATTCAGACTTTTGGTCTACACTGCATTTTGCCTCATGAGAACAGCAGACAATGACAAAAATGCAAGCCAAACATAGCTTTTAAAACTGTCTTTTGTTTTAAAAATGTCAAAAGGACTTTTCATTTTAAGACTGAATGTTAAACATAAGATGTAAAAATAAAATTCTCATTGGAGTAGTGTACCTTCAGTTTTCTCCCTACTTCCCCAACTGAATGTTGATTTTAATTTATATGGAATCACTTATCCTTTTCTTTTTGGTTCACGGTTATTTTATATTTATTCACCTGCTATGTTCAGTTTAAGGCATGAAAAAGACTACATAAATCTTTGAAATAGAATCGAGTGTTGTTTGCACAGGGTAGTTTCTACTAATACTTTAGACAGAGGCACTGTTGGTCAACTTTTCCATTTGTAGCAACAATGGATTTAGCTATGAAAAAAAAAGACATTTATTGGCCTTATACTTCCTGAAGTTTTTTGCCCCCTGAATATTTTAAACCTTTCTTTTACTGAAATATATTGTAGGGACTTTCTTATTCCTCTCTTCTTTCCTTTTTCTCCTTCCTTCCTTTCTTCCCTCCTTCCTTTTGTTCCTTTACATATTTAGGTTTAAACTCCAGTTTCAACACCTGGTAACAGTGTCTCAGTTCCCTTACATATAAACTTAGATAATATCAAACCTAGACATAAGTATAAAATGAAGTAACACATGGGAAGGGCTTATGTGGTACAATGTCTCACTTCATGTAATTTGACAAAGTTGTATAGAAAATTAGGAATGCCGTCAAAAACAATGGGTATGATCAGTCTACCCAATTTGGTTTTATTTTTGTAAAACTGTCATTTTTTGTTCCTTGCCTGCCAGGTGAGCCCAGGCAGTGCCCTAACTTTCAACTAGGTTCCTCCTTAGTATTTCTTTTTCTCTGATGGATGGGTCCCTGACCTATCTGCCCAGCCTCTGTGTTTAAATACCCTCATCTAGGGTCTGCTTCAAATTGGACAGACTTCCTGGAATCATAATTGCACCATCAGCTTGAGGAGGTGGATGAAGACCATTCGATGACTTCAACCACAATTTTCTTACACTAGATATGGACTCTGATTCAGATCTGATCCAAGTTTATATGTCACTTGTATCATTTTTTAAAAATTGCTAGTGTTTGAATTATAAGGAAGATCAAATAGAACAAATTTAAAAACACAAATTATCTACCACCTAGATTTAACAAATGTCAAGGTTTGGCCACATGTACTTAAAATTCTTAAAAAGACTATTAAAAGTACAAATGAAATTCCTCCCTTCCCATCCTATCCTCTCCTTCCTTACCTAGAAGAAACTTCTCTTCTAAAGTTAGTATGTATCTATTTTATCTATGTTTTCTAACTTACCATATACACTTATACTATCCTGTGCTTTTAAGATTTGCACATGTGAAAGACCTAGATGGGTGGGCTGGGGGCTGGGGAGGGAGGTCCAAAAGGGAGGGGATATAGGTATACATATAGCTGATTCACTTCATTGTACAGCAGAAACTAACACAACAGTGTAAAGCAGTTTTACTCCAATAAAAAAAGATTTGCATATGTGATATATGTATCTCTCTGAATTAAACTTTTGCCTTCCAATAGTCAGATTTATGATTAAGGATATATTTAGGTCGAGGATATTTATTTTATAGTATTCATACAATAGAATCTTCTTATCTTGTGTGTGTGTGTGTGTGTGTGTGTGTGTGTGTGTTGGACATCTGAGTTCTTTCTAGCTTTCCTTTATTACAAATAATGCTGGGAGGAGCATCTTCACACATGCAAGATTTCTTGTCATTTATGCAAGAATGTACATCCTGAAGTGGAACTGCTGTGTTGTATAACATATAGACTAAGATTTCTTTCTACCAGCCTAGGTTGCCATGCTTGGTGCCATTCCAAACAAAAAGAGAAATCATTAGGAATAGGGTGTACCTGGCGTGATTTACTGGTACGAACATACCAGCACGAGCCCTGTCCTGGGTCATCACTTCCACAGCATGGTCATTTCTAAAGTGCCCTGACATTAGTAACATCTTACATGATTAATTTACTTTGTAAGGGTTTATATGTCTTGTCTGGAATATAATTCTACTAGATTAAAAATAGTGTTACCCAGCAGGCTTTGAGAAGATAAAACGTAATCTCTCATTTTCTTTGAGATTAGAAACCGGTGAACAGCAGGTTGTTGTCTAAATGATGAACTTTGCTAAAGTCATGAAAGCATGTCCTAAAAATAGACAAAAATCCACTTTATTGGGATTTTGTTATTTAGTTTTAAAACCTAGCTGGTGGTTAATATTTACTTCGTGTAACGCAAGTGGATCATAGCTAATCACTCATCCATTTGGATCTAAATGTTAATTGTTTGTTAACAGATAAAGCTTTCTCAGAATGAAAGGAGTACTTGAAAAAAAAAAGGGAAAAAGAAAGCGAAGAAAAAGCCTCACACAAATGACTTGTTGGATTTGATTTTATAGTAGCAGTTGAATTGAACATGATGAAAGAGCATTGATCTTGAGTTAAGGGATTTATGAGTCATATATCCATGAATATTTGGGAGACAAAAAAGTAGTCAAAAATAATCATTATTATTTTAAAATGTTAAATAAATGAATGAATGAATAAGTAACATTTAACATCTTTGAGAGGCAAATCCATTTTTGATTTTTGTTTGTATCCTTTGTGGTCTCAAGCACAATATCATGTGCATGAAAAATGCTAAATGGCTATTGCTGAGTGAATCAATTAACAAGTGGACAAGTGATGCTTAAAGTGATGACAAGAGATGCACAGATTTGTTTGCTCTCTCATTAGGAATAAAATCAGGCAAAGGAATATTAAATTAGAAGATAATCCAAGTGTCATATTTTACTCTAATATTAAGGGTGTTTTTTTCTTTTCTGGTAGTAGATGCTTTGGGTAATTCAAAATTACAGGGGATATCTATTCTGTAATATTTAAAACCTATTCCCCAAAGTAGTATTTGTTCATTCAGTTGAAAACTTTTAGCAAAATGCCTCTGACGTTTGTAGCATCATTAAAAAAATCTACTCAGCACTTAATTATAATTCTTTTTTAAGCTTTTTAAAGCTTAACTAAGACAAATACCCAGACTCTTGGGTTCTGCTATGACCATTTGCTAGTACATGACAGATGTTTGGATAGCTGTGACCAAGTAGACTGGTCACTTCAGGGTTTGTTTGAACCACATGCAAGAGAAATCATAATGTTGAGACAGAATGCTGAAAAATGTGTAAACCAGGCAATTAATATGATGAGTAATGATGAGTATTATTTTTAATGGTACAAAACAAATTTATCAGAATATATGTGCACCTAGGAAGTATGGTTTCAAGAAATTATATAAACATGTTTTAAAATACAGATTTGTGATTCAAAATATATTTTCTCCCATGGTTACAATAAAAATATTTGGAAGCCAGTCTCTTAAGGGACCCAAAAGGATAGGTCTCTTAAAAAGTGACTATAACAGGCAGAGAGAGGCAAAAACCAGGAGAATGTGGTGTTATAAAAAATAAGGATAGAGGGCATTTTTAAAAAGAAGGGAATGGGCACCATTATTACTTACTATAGTGAGATCAAGTAAGATAAGGTGAGAAAGGGCTAATTTGATTTAGCAATAAGGAGGCCAGAGATGATTTTGTTTCATTTGAGTGATGAAGTGGGGCTTGATTAGGTTCAGGAGGCAATAGTATTAAGGAAGTAGAGTCAGGTAAATAGAGATCACTTTAAAAACTTGACTGAAGGCAAAAGAAAGAGGAAGTAGAGGCAATTTATAAAACCTAAGTATTTTCTTATCTATTAAATAGATACAAGAATACTGACATCAAAAGGCTAGCGTGGGGCTTCCCTGGTGGCGCAGTGGTTGAGAGTCCGCCTGCCGATGCAGGGAACACGGGTTCGTGTCCCTGTCCGGGAGGATCCCGCATGCCGTGGAGCGGCTGGGCCCGTGAGCCATGGCCGCTGAGCGTGTGCGTCCGGAGCCTGTGCTCCACAACGGGAGAGGCCACAGCAGTGAGAGGCCCGCGTACCGCAAAAAAAAAAAAAAAGGCTAGCGTGTAGCTTGGGCACAATGCCTGGACAGCATGTAGGACTCATTAAATGTGAGCCGCCATCACCACCACCACCATCATTTCTGGAGGTAGTTAATCTCCAAGGGTTCTTTTAGTATATTACCACCCTATCAGTCATTGGTAGCCCTAACTTCGTTATTCTTACCTACTACTTTACAATTCTGGATATAAGACTCAGTGATTTTATATGTATGGAAAAAGGGTAGAGGGGAGGATGTGGTATAAATTAACAGTTTACAAGAGGACTAGGGCTAGACTTTTTAGCCTATTAATCCTAATTCTGTGGAAAGATTTTTAAACACATATAACATGTACTGAATATTTACTGTGTGCCAGACACTCTTCTAAACATTTCACATTCATTTAATCTTTGCAGTCACCCTATAGGGTAAGTGTTCTGAATACATTCTCATTAAATGAGGCACAGAGACATACTAAGAAGTTAAATAAGCATGTAGCACATATTGTTTTATTGTATCCATATTTTGGGTCCTTTTGGGGAAGAAAAAGGTTAAAAAAAACCTTAAAACCAAAGAGAGAGGGAAAGGGAGAGAGAGAGAGAGAGACTGCATTTAAGTTCTTTCTCTTTCTTCTGTCCATGAAAAAGAGTGAGGTTCATCTGCTAAGTCTTCAGAATAAATCCACTCCTGTAATGTTTATCAAGCATCCTTTTTTGAAAATTCTTCAGGTAGGGCTTAGAACACTTGGAGAAGACCTTGTACAGTTCTTCTGTCAACTGGGCAAGGGAAAGAGCTGTTGCTGCACTGTTTTTGTTTTTGTTTTTGTTTTTTTGTGGTACGCCGGCCTCTCACTGTTGTGGCCTCTCCCGTTGCGGAGCACAGGCTCTGGACGCGCAGGCTCAGCGGCCATGGCTCACTGGCCCAGCCGCTCCGCAGCATGTGGGATCTTCCCGGACCAGGGCACGAACCCGTGTCCCCTGCATCGGCAGGCGGACTCTCAACCACTGCACCACCAGGGAAGCCCTGGTGCACTGTTTTTAAATGAGTAAATCAAAAGTGGATGCTGGACATACCTACACCATGCACTGTTGATATAAATTGAAGTGATCACTGCAAATGAACAGAATTAGAAGCTATTTCATGTTTGGGGGAATGGGAAGGAGATGGTTGGGACAACTATTGGCTGTGGAATTGGAAATACAATTTCACTGTGAAGCATTTCCAAAGATACTGCAGGCTAAAATTTCAAAGTATCTCCAGAGGATTTAGTTTTATTACTCACACTGATGTCAGTGGGAACTGGGCAGTTATAGCCTTGGCTGCTCTCTGGAACTTTGCCTGACTACTCCTGTTTCAGCCATCAGAAATTATTTGTTTCACAGTCTCTCTCTGCCCCCCATCCATATAAACCAATCTCAAGTAATTGATGTTAAGGTAATTCCAGAAAAGTAGTCCCAAAGAACAGCTACTAGCTCTGAACTGTCAGCCAGAGAATACAGATGACCCTCTCTTTGTGAAATGAAGATTGCCTATGAAAGCAGTTCTCTCCGTGTGAAAGCTGATCTTCTTGTTGACTTCCGTTATAAAATTGGAGGCTTGCTCCCCCAGAAAATCTCTGAGAAGTAAAAGAGAAACACATTTAAAGGCAGCAGATTTAAAAAACATATTTAAAACTGATTAATGCAATGTATCTGAAAGTTTAAGCAATGAGTTTGAAATAGTAAGAGTTATTGTGTTTCTTAAGTTGGCTTTCATTTGAGAAGTAAATTAATCAGTTCAAACAGAACAAAAAAACAGTTGGCTCAAAGTTTTTTTCAACTTCTTTCAGTCTCCATTCCTTCACATTCTGTAATAGAATGTTGTTTATAGTTCCCTTTGCTTGGACAGACTATGCCTCCTGGTAGTTTAAGAAAACTCCTAGGTTATCATTATTGCTTTTTGAGATAATAAGCATGCTTATCGGTTGAAGGGGAGGGAGACTATCCAGAAGCACAATGGGAACAATTTAAACTATGAGAAGCTGAATTAACCATATTCATATTCCATAGTTCAATTTCATATTCTCCAGAAAGGCATGTTGCTAAATGCTGTATCTTATCCTGTAGGGATTTCATTTACTCTCACCTGAATTCCACTTTCTGGACGAAGTGTTACCTTCCAGTCTCAGTGAAGTCAGACCTAGCACCAGGTTCTCTTGACTTACTTCTCTAAACTCATCGCATTTTTGAGCATTCATTTCCCTCGACTCCTCTTTATTCTGTATTCTTCTGGTTGTAAATTTTGATTTATGTTTAAGTAGTCAGCAACTAGGCAACTGTCTCCAATACCTAACTGTTTGACAGTATTGGCCGATTAACATTACCTATTGCCACTCAAGGTCACTAGACAAAAGATGTTGGCCTCTAGGGAGACTCATGGCTACTCTCTGTACCACCACCCCTCATCACTGTCCCTTACTTCATTCTTGGGCATGCTGAAAGGAATATTTTATGTTCAAGGATTGTAGTGAACTGCAATGGCTAGGAATTCTATTTTGGTTGATTTTCCTTTCTCCTGAATTTGGGCCAGCTCTCTGACTGCTTAACCAATAGAATGAGGTAGAAGTGACCCTGTGTCTCTTCTAGACATTGACTTAAAACCCTGGCAGCTTCAAATGCGTTCTTTAAATGCATGCAGTTGGGGTACATTCTCTTGGACATCAGCTGATCTTCTGGGAGAAGCCCCAACCCCATAGAAAGGATGCATTCAGGTGTTCCAGACAACAGGCTCAGTTGAGCTCCCAGCTCACAGCTAGTATCAATTGCCAGCCATGTTGAGTGAGTCAGCTTGGATGCTCCAGCCCAACTGAGCCCTCACATGACTACAGCCCCAGCTGACAACAGGTGGAGGAGAAGAACTTCCTAGCTGAGTGCAGTCAACTTGCAGAATTGTGAGAGAAAATAAATAGTGTTTTAAGCCATTAGAGTTTGGGGTGGTTGGTTACACAGCAATAGGTAACAGAAACAGGGGTATTTGTTCAGTTATGGTACTAGGAACTGGAAATGTCAAAATGAGGAGAAAGGGGGTTTACGTTATGAGACTTTGTTGGTATGGTTTTCTCCATGTCTACAGTTTGCTTCTCCTCCTCTGCTATGTTGTGTCTAGTCTGATGGTGTGAGAAGCACTGAGCTCTCCTTCCTTTTTGGAGTTGGTAGCTACCCTGCTTCTCTCACCTCCTTTGAAAATCAATTCTAGGTACCAGAAGGACTCTTAGGCCTGCCTAAGCCAGCCAAAGATGCCTCATTCATTCTGATATGTTTCCAAGGTTCTGCAGTGGGATTTGCTTTCCAAAGCTTTGAATAAGGTTTTTCCTCATCAGATGTTCTTTATCCATAAGTCTCCCTCAGGGAACTTGAGAAAGGTGGCTGTAGCAGAATCAGATGTACATATTCATGATCCTCAGCCCTGGCCATTTTCTTGCCCTTCTCAGCCATCATAACCATTTTCAGTTGGGCTTTTTAGACAAAAGGATTATGTGTCTACATGCCCATTTCCCCTCCTAAGCCCTGTAGCCTCCTAGAGGGCAGTAATCATAGCTTACTCATCTCTGCCTCTAGCTTACAGGAGAGCCTGTCATATAGCCCTCAGCAAAAATACTATGTGGAGCTAAACTGGAGGCCAGAGCATTAAAGAACACAATCTATTTGTGTTCTAACTTTGATTTACTAGGAGCCTGGCTATGTTATGTTCTCTAACATATGACTAAAAGTCATTAGTTAATTAACCTAAACAGACCTTTATATCAGCCTCTTCCTTTCCATGCCTTACACCATCTGTTGCTTACTTTTCAGGTATATGTTAGGTATAGGAACAGTCACCTGCAAAGGTAAGAACTATGTATTTATAAATGTCTTTGTTTTAACTGCCCCCATTCTTTTAATGTCCTGACCTTAACTTCAGTAATTTATTGACTGTTCTGTGGCTACTCAATCAGTGTTTTGATATTACTTAATAAAGAATTATTTCAGTGCTTCATCTCTTTGCAAACACTAAATGTGGCTCAATTAGATGTAAAAGTCTTATCAATTTTCTGGGACTTTTGGTTTCTAATCAGTATTGGGACTATTGCCGTGTTCTCTATTACCCTAGGTTCCAGGCTGTCACTTGTTAATGTTCTCTCTGAGCCCGTTCTGTACCAGTGTAATTCATTCTCACATCTAAATTTGCATTCCATGTCATTGTTTTGATAGTAGTTCAAAAATGAAAGCATCACTCCATAATGTAAAACTCTCATTCTTTTTCATCATCTTCTTTTTTGTTTGTTTGTAATCCTTGGAGCATTCAATCTTCCATTTTAAAAATATACCTACCATTCTATAGTTACACACTGCCTACTCAACTTTCTCATTTTGTTTGTTGGTTATGAACAATGCACCAAAGAAATGATAGACTAAATGGACCTTGTTTTTGCCCAGATGTTTTCTTGATTCAGCAAACCAGTGAAGCAACTCTGAAGATGTTTGGAATGGGCAGTCTGGGCTACATACTCTCCACTTGACTCTTTGGATCCACTTTATACTTTTGTTTCCCATCCTGCTCTGTGTGCGGAGAGGCTGTCCTCTAAGGACTGAAATAATGGGCCCTGTTGCCTTCTGGTTTCTAGTTGGGTTCAACCTATGGGAGATACTGGAAGGAAATCAGACAACGGGAAGATAAAGAAGCCCTGGTATATGTCCCCCCTTACTAATTCCCCCATCCTTACTTTAATATGGTTCTGCCTGTAGCTTTGTTCCTACATCAAAGGCCATAGCTGTTAAGGTGAGTTTCTTCCTGACATGTACGCATCTTGCTAGTTTTGCTAATCATGTCTTTCCCTCTTTAGTTGCAATGGTTTCTTACATATTCTAGCCCTGGGTTTTTTCACCATTCCTTTTGTTTCTTTTAAGCTTGGCTATGCCTTGTAAATTGTTTCTCCTGTAAATTGTCTATGATCACTCCTCTTGTGTTATCTCTTTTCTGTGAGGAATTTTCAGGGTTAAAACTGCAAGTATTTATAAGCTATCCTCAATTCTTAGACTACAGAGAACTTCAAATTGTATATTTCATCAGCGTCAAAGTCATTCTGTGTACATTTAGGCAAGATATTGGACAACATATATGCCTGATAGTGAATATTTAAAAGTCATTAACTCACTTCTCTCCAAATCAGTATAACCCAAGGGATGCTACTTTTCTAACAAATCACCGTTAAACTTAGTTCACCTGTTACTAACAAACAAAACTATTTTTTCCAGATGGCACCCTGTCAGTCATGTTTATTCCTTCCTTCCATGATATATTCTCTCTTTACCACTTCATTTACATTTCCCCTGGATGTCTGTGTTGCAATCACAGCTTTGAAGATCTCATATGAGCATGATTATAAAATGATAAGATTTAGGGTTTTTCCCCCCTTCTTAAAAATTCTTAAGACCTGCTGTAGACTCATACCATAAGTCTCAGCATTATAATCAGTCATTTGTACATCTAAATTGTCTGGGACTTCTGAACTTTAGTAGTTAGAATCCCTGTTTTAAGAACTATCCCCACTGCCTTTTTTTAAAAATTTCATTTGACTTTAGAGCTTTTCTTCTTTCTCAAAGTTTTAACATGCTTTTATGGTCAGGTTGCACTTTTGTTGGTTTTGCTATTTTGAAGAACTCCCTCACCCTTGCTTTTTTCCCAGATGTTAACAGACTTGTTACCATTGCCTATTAAAAAGCAATGCTTCTATTCCTTTGCTATGTACTTTCAAAATTCAGTGTGTAAGACTTGTAACAACTTGTAACTAGATTTAGTATAATATACTTTACATAAGTTACAAAATTTGCATCATCCATGGCAGAGACTAGGCAAGTATGTTAAACCATCATCAGTGAAATTGATAGAAGAGGATTTTTAAGTCCAATTTGTTTAGTTATAAAATAATAAATTGCACATTTACGTATCTGTCTATGGACCTGTGTATCTCTCTATCTTGGTCAGCTTGTGGGCGATCTCATCTACTCAGTGGAAACCCCAGATTCCCCTGGTTTGACTGTAAACTTAGAAATTCACAGAATTCCCAGAGAAGAGAGTTAAATTTTGACGGAAACCTAGTCCTCCCTGAGTATTACCTTTGTTTTTGTTTTTGTTTTTGTTTTGATGACTTAATGCCTTTCTGGTCCTCTGATGAGTTTCTCTCGTTCTTGTTTGACCTTGTTGATTTCTTCTTGATTGCAGCCTTATGTTATAGTATAGTCTTAAGCTGATTTTTTTGTATTTCTAAGTATTTTCTATGTTTTACTGTTTACATGGGCCTATATTTTTAGAGCTAGAGAGAGGTTGAAATATTATCCTCGATCTAAAGAGTAACTATAGATCTTTCTTCTGTTACTTCTTTATAGCAGTTTTCTTTGTCTTCACTGAATCCAGCCTTTTCTGTTGGCCCTTACTTTATCAGTTCTGAATTGTCTCATTATATTTAATCATAGTCTCAGGAAAAAACCACATATAATATTAACTCTAGGGGACTATGATCCAGACCTCTTTATAAACCAAATTATAAACTTTATACTGAAACATATATTTAAACCATGTATCACCATACATCCCTATAATATTATATGCTCTACGTACCTGATATCCTAGAATAAAAGACTTTTATTCTCTAAAACATGGTACTCAGCTGGTTACTAGTCTTCAAAGTTCTTTTCTCAGATACCTTACAATCTACCTTTTGAAGGTGATTTCAGCCTTATTCAATAGTACCTCAATTTTCATTTAATAGTATCACATCTTCAACTTATTTCCTACATGGAGAGTTTTAATCCTACCACTCATCATTGAATTACTGCTTCGTTTCTTTGGCACCTCTTATCCTCCAAGAATTTACTTTTCCTTCTAAACTCTAGAGGAGAACAGAATTTCAAAATCAGATGAATCGATAAAGAAGATGTGGTATACACACACACACACACACACACACACACACACACACACACACACACATATATATAATGGAATATTACTCAGCCATAAAAAAGAATGAAATAATGTCATCTGCAGAAACATGGATGGAGCTAGAGATTATCATACTTACTGAAGTAAGTCAGACAGAGAGTGACAAATACCATACGATATCACTTATATGTGGAATCTAAAAAAAATGATACAAATGAACTTATTTACAAAACAGAAATAGACCCACAGACATAAAAAACAAACTTATGGTTACCAAAGGGGAAAGGGGGGAGGGATAAATTAGGAGTTTGAGATTAACAGATACATACTACTATATATAAAATAAACAACAAGGACTTCTTGTATGGCACAGGGAACTATATTCAATATCATATAATAACCTATAATGGAAAAGAATCTGAAAAAGAACATCTATTTATCTATCTATCTATCTATCTACCTACCTACCTGCCTACATCTGAATCACTTTGCTGTATACCTGAAAATAACACAACATTGTAAATCAACTATACTTCAATGAAAAGTTGTTTCTTTTGGGAAAAAAAATAAACTAGTTCTGAGCTCTTAGGCACTCTGTTCAGGGTTAGAAGCACAGATGCATCTATTTCTACCATAGACAAGGTCTTCTAAATTTTGTATATGATTAGAAAATGCAGGATAATATCTCAGTCCATGAGTCTGGTAGCTGAGTGGCTCTCAGGAGGTATTTAGATTTGTCCAGAGCATGATAGCAGTGAATACCAAAACATTTTATTGGCGATGATCTCTTTATTCTGGGATAGGGGACATCCCTCCTTTCTTCTGGCTCTATTCCTCATTACCCAGACATAAATCATATCCTCACCAAGAGTACCTTAACCAAACAACAACACTCAAACTTGTTCAGAGATGCAAATATTGATTTTAAAGTATATATAAAATACATGATGAAAAACAAAGGACAGTGATGAAGGCATCTCCCAGGCCTCCTAAAGGTGCTGTAGTGTTGGGAAGGGGAAGATGCTGAGATTTAGTATGTAACTTAAGATGTGTATCACGTGCAGCCTGGCATCTCCCACTGTTTTTCACTTCCTAGAGACTCAAAACTAGAAATTCAAGGCAAAAAAGAGAAAAAGGAAAAAGAGAGTGGATGATACGGAAAGCAGATAATGAGAAAAGCTAAGCTCAGCATAGCACTCAGCCTGTATGTTTCTTATCTCTTGTCTTGGAGAACTGAGCTTGTCAAATATCTCAACTCTCATTTTGATTATTACCTGGGATTTGTCATTTTTAGTGAATTTTTTCCAAGAGTTAGGCAGACATTTTTTTTTCCAATTTGATTTTCTTACAAATTCTGGAAGTTGATTTTCATAATGCTCTAAAGAGAAATTTCCTTATTCAGCAAGATCCTTTGTTTCCAGCTTTAGTAAGAATAAGTATCCTATGAAAACTTTCCAAGGATCTCTGCTGCCCAGGAGTGAAAGTTTCCTTGGTCTAAAGAAATTAAGTCAATCTTAAGTATGAACAAGAATAGAAGATGTGTGAAACAGGAAGTGTTATTTGGTCCTGTGCAAGGAGTACAGTGACCCTGGACAATACATTTGATTGGCAGACCTACCTTGATATCAAGCCTTGGGTCTTATTCAACATTTAATACCCAGTTCCTTGTATGGAACTTGACATACGATAGAAGCTCAGTGAATATTTGTTGACCTAATGCTTCCTATTGGTATTTCCCATAAAGTCCTGTCAATTGCAGTGATCCTGTAAATAGTAGGGGCTCAACGAATCTGACTAATGAGAGAACTGATAATTTCTAATTAGCTGAGCTAGCTATAGCCAATGGAAGATTCTATAGCCATTACAAACACTATTTGGTAGAATTTTAAATAACCTGGGACATTTTTGTGATGTGATGCTAAGTTAAAAAAGCAGGACATTAGTGTCATGGTTTTTCTCACCCACCTTACTTGAACATTTTCCAATGATATTAATTATTCCACAAATATTTTTAAAATCATAATTAGCTCATCTAGGTAAAATGAATTGTGTGAGGGAGAAAAGTCCCCACTCCTTCCAGCTGTTTAAATTTAGCTTGGCAACGGGGCAAAATATACTCTCCCCAAAAGTTTACCTTTGAGAACGAATTAGCTTTTGTCATATCCTGGTAGTAGCTCTGGTCTGCTTTATGTGTAAGAGGTTAGACTCCTGAAGTCATGTATTTTTTTTTTTTTTTTGCTGTACGCGGGCCTCTCACTGCTGCGGCCTCTCCCGCTGCGGAGCACAGGCTCCGGACACACAGGCTCCGCGGCCATGGCCCGCGGGCCCAGCCGCTCCGCGGCATGTGGGATCCTCCGGGATCGGGGCACGAACCCGTGTACCCTGCATCGGCAGGCGGACTCCCAACCACTGCGCCACCAGGGAAGCCCTGAAGTCAAGGTATCTGAACCCCTTCTCCCCTAAAATGTTTTTCTTTTTCTGGGATTCTCTGTGTTTCATAGGATGTTTGCATTTTATGAAACCTCAGATATCATTTGGCTTAAGTTCCTCATAATGTAGATGAAGAAATTGAAGTTCAGAGTAATAAAGGGGAAATAGAGAATTATCACTTATTGTAACTTAAATATGTGCTGGACATTATGCTCTGATCCATGCATACATTATCTGTTTTATAATTTCAAGTTAACCTTCATTTGTAAATGAACATCTAGTTAACCTTTTACTCCTCTGGCCAAGAAAAAAATACTTTAAAACTTATTAGTGTACATTAATTAAGAATTATTTTAATCACCAGAGGGATTAATATACTTTTTTCAGAAACCAGATAAAAATTAATGGTGATTAAAAGCCAATTAAAAGAGTTAAGATTTTGATTGTCATACTATTCTTTTCCCAGTTTCCTTGATCTACAGGGCAGCCTTAACAATCCTTTTACCCATAAAACACAATGACATTTTAAAATTACTATGTGGAAAGTGATTGCCTAGCATAATCTATTCTCTCCTTCCACAGTAACAGAACTGTTACTTAATTCCAGGAAGAAACACATCCAATTAAAAAGTTATATTTCTCAACCACCTCCGTGTCTAGGGATGAATACTGAGATGTTAACAGAAGATGCTGGGTGAGGCTTATCAGAAAGCAATTTTTTCCCCTTGCCATTCCCTATAGTTTTCTGTCTGGATCATGAATATTATGAGTAGAGCTCCAGAGGACAGAAATAGCGTGGTTTCCTGGTGGCATTGGAGAGCTACCGTACAAATTTCAGCTGCCCACTGCTGAACTTCTAGATGAGAGAATAAATTTGTATGTGTTTAAACCGCTCTTGTCAGATTTCTATGACTAGGCACAATTCCCATCTGATACACAGCTTATGACAGATTTGGAAGAAACCATTAGTGTTTTTAAACTGTGCTCCTTTGTTTTGTTTCTTGGTGTTGTTCAGGGCGTTACCTGGGAAGGGTTGGAAAGGAGGAAGGCATGATTCTCAACTTCTCTGAGCCGGTCCATGAAAACATCTCGAATAACATCTGTTTTGTTATTTGGACATCCATGTGGCATTTCATTTGAACTGGGGTCCCATAGCTTAAAGTAATTTGAAAACCGCTGAGTTCTAGTTCAAAGTTCTCATCATATAATTGCTAAAACAGTCACCATGTTTCAGGCATTCTTCTAAGTGGTTAACATATAATAAATCATTTAACTCTCTCAATAACCCTGTGAGGTAAGTGCTATTACTATTCCCATCCTGCACACAAGGAAACCAAGGCACAGAAATATTAACTTGTGCGAGATTACAAATCTTGTATGTGGCATAGCTAAGATTCAAACGTGGGGCAGCTTGCTCCACAATCCAAGCTTTGAACCACCATCCTGTCTCTGCACATGATGCTTAAATTAATGCTTATGGAATGTAAGTGATTTTCTCAAGTTCAAACAACAAGTTTGTGGGACACCTGAAGAAGCTCTAAGATCATTTAACTATAATGTTCTTTCCAGAACACCAAGCAGGATCCTCCTTCTCTTAACAGTTTTTTCCATGTGACGCAATAAATTGTAAGTCACTTTTCTAGGGGCTACAGTTGCAAATGAATGACACCCATCACAGATAAATTTAACTTTCAGCTTCTAGCTTCTTTGTAAAAAACAGTTCTCCTGAATAGTGTAACAGTGACACCATACTTGACTGAAATCTTTTCTACCCCCGAGCTTTCTTTTAAACGTGAATATCATCTCTCTTCATATACTTCAAACCTTCTATTAATCACAGACTTTGAAAAGTTTTAAGAATTCTGGAGTGCAAGTTGTCTAGTCTCAAATAGCTGGTAAAATCTTTCTTAAGACCTTGCTGTATTAGTCCTACTTAAATCAAATAAACATCAACTAAATATGGCTCCATTGCTACCATTTCTTCTGCTGATACATTAAAAAAAATCTAGCCTCATGACTGTTTCCTTATAAGCCATCAATGCACAATGTTATAGATATGTTAAACCTTTTTGTAGTCATATATGATACAATTACTTTCCTAGTGGTTTATTTTTTACTTTTTTTTTTTTTTTTTTTTTTTTGCGGTACGTGGGCTTCTCACTGTTGTGGCCTCTCCCGTTGCGGAGCACAGGCTCCGGACGCCCAGGCTCAGCGGCCATGGCTCACGGCCCCAGCCGCTTCACGGCATGTGGGATTCTCCCGGACCGGGGCACGAACCCGCGTCCCCTGCATCGGCAGGCGGACTCTCAACCACTGCGCCACCAGGGAAGCCCTATTTTTTATATTTTAAATATTCTTTTCTTTACTATATATATTTCATTCTTACGTGGTTATATTTACTATTGATCTTATACCTGTAATTGTCTTTCTCCAAATTATTCTCTACATACATCTCTATTGCACTATACATATATATGTGAAGGTTTGTACTTTGATTCTACTAGTCACCTTTATACTGCCACCTTTTAAAAAATATCCTTAATCCCCTTGTTTTTTGCTATCGTCTATTGGTGTCCGACTAAGAGCATTGCTGAAGTTAGCTAGTATCACCTTATTCTCCCATCAACATCACCTCACTTAGAATCTGACATGAAGTCAGACTAAGTAGTGATAGGTCTCAGACACTTCCAAATATTTACTTCCAGAATGAGAGTTATCCCTTCCTAAGTTGGAACTTCTGTGAACAGAATTGGAATTACTTAGGTCACGAGTACTTGGGAAAGTAGAGAACGAGTGAAGCGGAAGTCCATAGAAACATCCTAAAATGGCAGATCTCAGAGAGCACCTCCTTTTAGAAGAAAATGAATACCTTTGAAAGGAAGTTGTATCCTTTCATAATTTCATCCAGGGATGGTACCAGGGAAGCCAGTGATGAGAGAAGCCCTGTGAACTAGGTTAGGTTCTTGGATGTAAAAGTGGCATGACGTGACTACACAGAAAATATATAATATTTATATGTTAAAAATGTAATATAGCAAATATATATTTAAATGATATAAATAAAGACATATTTTTAAATTAAAAAACTTTTAAATTGTGGTAAAATACACATAGTATATACAATTGTAACCATTTTTTAGTGTACTGTTCCGTAGTGCTAGGCATATTCACATTGTTGCACAAACAGTCCTCAGAACTCTGGCAAAACTGGAACTCCATACCCACTAAACAACTCCCCATTCTCCACCCCTCCCAGCCCCAGAGGGGTTATATTTTAAGGAAACTAAAGAGAGATCCCACAATCAATGAAACCTGGGCAGGTACCTTGGCTTTTTTCCTCTGTTCCAGGAAATTCTTCTTCTTCTTCTTCTTTTTGTTTATTTATTTATTTGCCACACTGTGCGGCATGCAGGATCTTAGTTCCTTGACCAGGGATTGAACCCAGGCCCTCAGCAGTGAGCCCAGAGTCCTAACCACTGGACTGCCAGAGAATTCCCAGGAACTTGCTAATGGCTGGCTTAAAAGAATTCAACTCCTTCAAAGTTGAATTATGTGAAGGGATAAATCCAATTTTTGTATGGTGAAACTATGAACAAATAGTATGCAGAAAAAATTTGTATACGAAAAAAAATACCAGAAGAATATTGCCTCAAGGTAGGAGAAAATAATAACCTAATTCTAACTTGAAAAGAAAAATGTAATGAAGTAATTGCAGCTATGAAGGCAGACTGAAAGAAATAATACAAGAATTTGGTGGACAATATGGCCAGGCAATGGGAACCAAGACCAGAAAACAGGAGAAGGAAAAAAAATGGAAGTGGCAGAATTCAGGAAAGAAATAAAAGTAAATGAGATCATTTCAGGAATGGAGACTAAATTGCAAGGACGTAAGAGTGAATAGACATTACAGAAAGCACGGCAAGAATGAGATGGGTTAGTGGTAAAAGCAAACAAAATGAGGCAGAAAAGAAGAAAGATTTCAACAGATTAGAGGGAAATTTTATCCTTAGGAGACTGACAAAAGAGATTTAACATGCACATATTGGAAATTCCTGAAGAAGAAAACCAAAACATGGACCAGAACAAATATTTTAAAACATAAATCCAAAAACTACTTTTGAAACAAGGAAAAATACCAATTTATATTAAAAAACACTAGAAGAAAGCACAGGAACTAAGGAGAGTGCTAACTAATGGGAATAAATTAGAAGAATGGGGAAGATGCAGACAGGGGTGGGAGCAAGATTTCCCTGCTTCTATCTTTTTACATGGTTTTGATTTTGAAACATTTGACTATATCATCTATTAAAAATATGATAAAATCTTAAAATGCCTGTCACATGGTAGGTGCCTTAGATTATAAAGCATTTTTATAGGCCTCATATTTTTTTTCTTTTTTAACTTTTTATATGAGGAAAGTTCTTTCCAGGCCTGATCTGTAAACTGACTGTGTGGCTTGGCCTTGGCTCCTCACCAAACAGTTATTTTCTACTATGTGCCAGTCATCATGCTAGTAATTGGGCTACATCACTGAAAACATAAAAAAGACAAATCTCCCATCCTCATGGAATTTATATTCTTGTTGCAGAGGAAGGGGAAAGAGAATCCAATATACATCAGTAAAAGGTATAGTATGTTAGACGATGGTAAATGTTCTGGGGGAAAATGCAGAACGTGATGGTATAGGGAGTAGGGGAGCTGTGCAGGTGCTTGTAATTTCTGACAAGGTCTTTAGGAAAGACCTGCTGGGAAAAGAGTTTCCTCCGTTATTTTAACCTGTAGTGCCCCTAACTAGATTTCTGCTATTCTGTAGGTATTTAATTTGAATATTTTAGGCAGAAGGAGGAATTCCTGGTTTTATTTCTTGAGCTTATTTTGGTGAGAAATTTTATTTTAAAAATATTCTTAAGCTTTTTGTGATTCCTTATTAGAAATGGTGAATTAAAACAAACAAACTAACTCCCCAAACAAACCAAATTGTAATTTCTCAAGTCCCTCATTCCATGGATCTTCTTGGGTCAGCCAGATACCCACATGTAAGTACCTTTTAGAGCAAGTATATTACCAGGAAAATTATTTCCAGAATTTGTGCCCAAAAAGTTATTAAAGGGAAGGATGGGAGGAGGTTATTAGAAGAGCTGTGATTCTACTAAAAAGCAGCTCTCATACCCTAGGTTGGAGGCTTCTCTCTTTCTGGTAAGTGAAGGGAATCTGTGTCCAAAATGTGGAAGATCTGCTCTGTGTTCTCTACTCCTACATCCTTCCCCACCCCCAGGGGATTCTTCCAAGATTTTACTAATTCCATTACTATCTGACTTTGTGAAAATGGGTGGCATTTACAGATTAAGTGTCCACTACTTTTCAAATTTTCAATCTTAAAAAAACTGCTTTCATATCTAAATGAGGAGGTGAGGGTAGACGAATTAGGTATTGCCCAGATTCTGTCAAGAGAACCTAGAGGCTTCTTTATCTTTTATTTTAAATTTAATCTAATTTCATTCCAAGTACTTTGTTATATAATTTAAAAAGTCAAATAGTTCTTCAACGATTATAATGAGAAATGAGAGCCCTCTGCTTTATTCTGCCACAATCTGATCATTATACCCCAGTGGAAATCATTTTCAGTATTTTAGCTCTTTATTTGTGTTTTCACCTCTACATTTCTAAATGGCATGCTCAGATTGCTGTTTTTGACCTTTGAGCTTCAGATACTATACATAGATTCCTACTGTGAAAGATGAGTATTTAGCTCTCTTATATCTGCTACCCCACTACAAAGTTGTTTACATTTTTATAACATTATTAATATTATTTATAATTGACACATCCATTGTACATTGCCTTGCTTGGTCATCTTTTTATTTTTTGAGTTGATAAGTGATTCGTTTTTCTTCTGCCTTGTTTTCTTCTACACACCTATTATTAATTTATCCCCAGATTCTTACCAGAAATAGGAATCTCTTCTCAAAGAGGCCAAACATATCAGGTAATATATCAGTTTTATTTATTTATTTTTTGAGATATCGCTTCTGGGAGCCTTCTGTTCCCTCAGTTTAGTTTTTTGCTTATTGGCTTTGCAACTGTGTGGCCCAGAGCTACCCCTTCATCATCATCAATGTGAAAATTTTCATAAGACTCTTTTGTCTGGATCCCATGTTTCTTGAATTTCTATTCTGGATTTAGTCCCTTGATTTCATGGGGAACATCTTCCAGTAATATAAGAAACTGGTCATTGGAGTCAAATTGTTTGAGACTTTGCACATCTGAAAATATCTTTATTTTCACACTTGGGTGTAGAATTCTAGATTGGAAATCATTTCCCATCAGACTTGTGAAGACTGCTAAGTTAGTTCATTGTCTTCTAGCTTTCAGTATTGCTGTTGAAGTGGCTGATGCTATTTTTAAAACTTTTTACTTTGAAATAACTATATTCTCACAGGAAGTTGAAAAAATTGTACAGAGTCACATGTGTCCTTCTCTCAACTGACCCCAATATTGGGAAGTTGATCTATCCCAATGGGAACAACTATATAGCTGTAGTATAATATTAATTGATGCTATTTTTATTCCCATTCCTTTGCAAATGACATATTGGGTTTTTTCTGACAAATTTTGAACTTATAGGTATCACCCTTCAGATATTCTGAAATTTTATGATAATGTACCTTGGTACGGATTTTCTTTTTTTCCCATTCAATGTGCTGTGTATTCAGTGGGTCTTTTCTTCCTGGAAATTTTATGTAGCTTCTCATAGTTTTTTTTCTTCCACTTCCATTTTATCTGCTCTTTTTCTTGAATTCTATTGTATATGTCATAGACTTTTTGAAAAATAATCCACTTAAAAATATTTTCCCTTCTACTTTTCTTTATTATTACGAGAGCTCTCCTCAAATTTATCTTCCCATCCTTCTATTTAATTTTCATTTATCTTTTTTAACTTTCCATGAGTGTTTTTGAACATCACCCTCTTCTTTTCTTAAGGATACATTAACTTTCTAAAAAATTTCTCTGAAGATATCGATTATATTTCCTTTGAAAATATCTTTACCTCTCTGCCTCCACTTTGTTTTCTGTGGGTCCATTTTCACATTAAAGGTCTGTCTCATGTGCATAGGAGGATAGAGTGGACATACAGGACTTCACCCTTTTTTTTTTTTTAATAGAAATTCTGTTGGACCCATTAATAGCTCCCTCAACGTTAGAAACACCTGAGGCCTCTAGTTCCTGGCTGACCTTAGGGAGTGTCTGGCCTCGTTTCTTGGCTTCTCCTCCAAGACACACTTTGCTTTTTATCTTTTCTTGACTGGTTCATTTCTCCTTGAGTCCTAAAATTTTGTGATTTTTCTTTGTCTACTTCCATTTCTCATTAGTCTCATTCTTTTTGTGCTTATAAGTTAATGCCCTAAACTTTTAAATTACTGCCATTTTGAGAGAAGGTGGAGGTAAACAAGTATATTTAACTGTGTGATTCATCTGGGAATTTCTGCCATAATGTTTAATAACTAATTATTGTAGGTACATAGAAAGGTTCTAATTTTGTGTATACCTGTTTTATTTCAAATCACCTCATTAAATTCTCTTTGTAAAAATAGTTTTAGCCAATTATCTTGGATTTCCTAGATAGGTAATGAGTTTTCTCTTTTATAAATTTGAAAAAGAATTTCTTACTTCATTTGCTGGTGCTTGTAAAAGTATTTATATGTAATTTTAACCGATTATTTTTTGTTATCTTCATTGGCTAATACTTTAAAATTATTTAAAAATTATTTAAACTAATTTCTTAGACTTTTTCAGTAGGTGATAATTTGACTACTTTAAATTCTCTTGCCTTACTTCACTATCACTTTAAAAAATATTAAAGTGTGAGCATTCTTTTAGTGTTCCTCAACTTAATGATATAACCATAATTTTTTTCTCATGTGTACAGTGTGGTTGTTGTTTTTACATAGATATCCTGGGTTGTATTAATAAAATATTCTTCTATCTTTAGTTTAATTCTACTTTTTCTAACTTTGGAAATTTAATTTTTTCAATTAATTTAATAATCTCTATTAATATTTAACTTTTTCAACTCCCACTTTGGCATTCCTGTTTTAATCATGTGATTGTTCTTCTTTATTCAGTAAAGGCTTATTTATTTAATAGGTCCTACTCTTGAATAATATTTATTTCTCAATTCCTTTTTTTATTTTTTTGGCTACGCTGGGTCTTTCTTGCTGTGCATGTGCTTTCTCTAGTTGCGGCGAGCGGGGGCTACTCTTCGTTGTGCTGCACGGGCTTCTCATCGCGGTGGCTTCTGTTGTTGCAGAGCACAGGCTCTAGGCTCGCGGGCTTCAGTAGTTGTGGCACGTGGGCTCAGTAGTTGTGGCTTGTGGGCTCTAGAGCGCAGGCTCAGTAGTTGTGGTGCATGGGCTTAGTTGCTCCATGGCATGTGGGATCTTCCCAGACCAGGGCTCGAACCCGTGTCCCCTGCATTGGCAGGCAGATTCTTAACCAATGAGACACCAGGAAAGTTCCTCAATTCCTTTTATAGTTAACATTTCTACATTGCTTTGTTAAACTAAATGGTTTAACTAAATTGCTATTTCTGTTGTATGGTTTGAAAGGAATTTAACAGAGAGTTTAAAATTTTCTGGTAAACCTTCAGCCAACTCCCTGAAACACTGCACTGCTTTCTCAAAAATAAAAGTTTTAAATCACCTTACAGTGTTTTCTTTTCTTTTGGCTCCCTAAGCACTGATGTGTTTCTTGAATTTTGTGATATGAATAGCCCCTTGCCTATTTTCCAGTGCTGACCCCTTTTTTTTTAAATTTACATATTCTTTTCATCATTTTGGTCAGAATCCTGGAACAATTAAGTATAGTTACTTGTGTTTACATCCTATTTTATGCCAGATTTGGGATAGAAAATCTTTTTATATTTATTTCTATAATCTACCATAAATCCTTTAGAAGAATATAAAATATAAGTATATACATTTTGAAGAAGTTTACATTATAGATTTAAGAAATAGTCATACTAAACTTAAGAATTATGATAACTCTTTTACAAGAAACTGTAAAATGGTGGGTGATATTCATCTATTATCAACATTCTAATAAATATTCTCAAATTTTCATTGGCTTTCTGGACAACAGGTCAATAAAAATGAATACAGTTTTTATACAATCTGTAGTTCTCCAACTAGGTGGTTTTTCATCTTCACTCCAGTCCTATGTAAAGCACTATAAAAGTAACATCTGAAAACAGTAGAAAAGAACTTATATGTTTTGAAAATACCTTTGCTTTCTTGGAAGATTCTTATTCTATCACAAATCTTAATACTCTCTTATGCAAAAGGGACTATTTTCCTTGAGGAAAGATTATGGTTAGCCTAATGATTTTCTTATAAAGATATATTACAGCTGACTTGCTACTCTTTCTTACCTTTGGAGCCACCTGCCTGAGTGAGGGCATGGTGAATAATAATGGCAGAAAATTAGAGAATTTTGCAGTTTTGTTAAAATATTAATTTTCTTTTTCTCCTCGTAAATTGAAGCCATGATTACCGAGCAGCTATACAGTATTTTAGATATAATTCTTATTTCAAAATGGGTTAGTCATCAGAGAAATGTACAAGATATGCATCAGACTTGGGTACTTATTTCTACTTGATATATCCCTAGTAGACGAATACACAGATAACCATCAATTGATGTGCAGGAATTGTAAGCAAAAAATAAAAAGAAACTCTGTCCCTCATTAGTCCTAAGAAAATGTTCATGTTGATGTGCTAGGAACAAATGGACAGCTCTGAAGTCTGACAACTGTACAATAAAACATTTTCGTGACTCATTCTACTTTAGCCTATTATAGCCTCTGTCTCTCGGCTCTCTTTATTCTCTGTGAATTGCTCAGATGAGAAAATAGATGGGACTTTGGGAGGATACAAAAAGGAAATACATTGGTCAGAAACTGCCTTGTTCTACATGCATTTTCTTTCTCAATAAGGAAATAAATCCTCCAGACTTCTTTAAATAGAAATACTCAGTTTAAAGCATTCATTTCCTTTTCATTTCCTTCTTGTAACTTTTTTTTTCTTTTGCACGTTGTGCCAGTGAGTTTCCATGACATGTAGAATTTAGGACTGGACTGGGAATCATACAGGTAGTGAAGGGAGTACAAATAAACCTAGTATTTCTGAGATGGCTTTGAGACATCTTGCATATTACAGAAGGCATAGGAGAGCCAGCAAGCATTAAGTACACTTCTGTATTTAGTGAAACTTTCACTGGCACAGAGCAGGATGCTTCGACCACTCTAAACCTCATGTTCTCAATGTGCCAGTGAACCCTCAGCTTTTAGGATGCAGTGTGATCAACAATACGTTAAACTGGGATGCTGCCCTCTGCATCCAAAAGGCGTGTGTCTATGCAGTCTCTTCCAGCCTTCCACAAAACTAAAGAAAACATGGGAAAAGCTGACAATTCCTTACAGAGCTGAAAAGTACAAATAACCTATAGTTGGAAACTATGAAAATCTTTCTTTCCTATAAGCAGATAGAACTAACGTTTAAAAACCCCAATCTGGCTTAACATCATAGCACACTGAGATTTTTGCCTTGCTATTTAAAAAAATCAGAAAGATAATTTATAACTTTCCCACTCTGTCAATGGACTGAAAAATTCAAGGTCTGAGCTAACCAAAAGAAAGTATTATTCTTCCTCTACTCTCCTACTTTGATCTGTACGGTGTAAATACTTTCTTGTCTCTGACCCTTGTTTTTATCCATCTTCTTTTTCACCATTGACACTGACACAACCATCCAGAGACAGTGACTTTCAGAAAACAATCAGGTAGGAAATAGAGACTAATGGTAACAGGTTATGTTCCCAGCAAAATCAATGAAAATAAATCTATATTTACATTCACCTTGGGAAACATTTAAACAACAAAGATAAAGAAAAAAAATACCATAAAATATCTAAGAAAACAAAACCAAACCCATAAAGTTACCTACAGAAGAATAAAAGTGAAGCTAGTTTCTTTTCTTCCAACAAAAGGCACTAGACAGTTGTGGCAGAGAATTTACTGCTCAACAAATATCTGTATTCTTCTGTATGTCTCCCAGCCCCCTTGTAGTTAGGCGTGGGCATGTATTTGGGCTCCTTGTGAAAGTGACAAAATGTCACTTTTGTATTGAAAATTTTACAAGCTTGATTTCATCTGCAAAAGGGCCCAGTAGGCCCACAGACCCGCCCTGTAGTTATCTTCTCAGATCCTGAATGCAGAGTTGGAATAAACATTCTTGGCCACTGAAAAATCTCCACATTGCCTCCCTATGTGTGAAGTGAGAGCTTATTATGATAGGAATGCGGGACAAGAGAAACCCCTGGCGCTGCCCCTTACCTCCAAAACAGTAAAACAAAAGGTTATCATAGCCCTTCGTATCATTTTTAATGGCTTCTTCACAAGTCAAACTACGTAGAAAGATGGTGAGAGCAGAAACTTCAAGGCCTCTTGAGACTTAGATTTAGAAGTCTCACAGCATCACTTTATTTCATTCTGTGGGTCAATGCAAGTTACAAGGCCAGTTCACACCTGAGGGGTAGAGAAATAAATGCTCCTTCATGTGAAGAATGGCAAAGTCCTATTGCCAAGAAGTGTCATATACGGATGTGAAGAATTATTGCATCCATGTTTGCAAGAAATCTACCACATCATAGGAACTGGCAAAATGATGAGAAGCATTATCATTTTCACCTGACATGAATAGAAGCGCACCTTCACTGTTTCACCTCAAGGTTACGTCTTTTCAAATCTCTTTACTCATACAGTCTAGTGGGAAGTTGAACGTTGGGAAGGACAGTCTCATATACTCAGTCTTTCGACCCCCCCTCAGCCAAAAGTAGGCCTTGGGCTTGCAGCACTTCCCTACCAAGAGATAAATAGTTCACACAGCCTATGCCAAGATTTTCACCTTGTATAAGAGTATCTTTCCCTGCTTCAGGCTCAAAGAATGCTCTTTTATATTTTCTTGAAGTCTGTGCTTCATATAGCACCTGGTCAACCCCACTGTCATATCTGTCCTCCACTAGGAGGGGATGGCATCTTTCTAGTATGGCACAAACTGCCCCGCATTGGCCACAGGGAGGGACCCGCTGGCTACGGGGGCTGTTGTCCACTCTAGAAGCTGATGTTGCTCTGGCTGTTCTCTATGTAAGTAAAGCATTGTTCCACCCAGGGCTTGACTGGACTGTGTTCTTCTTGGTGATTCTGATACCAAGATGCAATGCACAGAGTCCTCCCCTGGGATTGGTAACCAATGCATGGTAAGCTGCCCCAACACTGATCATTTGAACATCTTTCAGAACATACTATGGAGCACTAACTATATTGATGATGTCGTGCAGATTGGAGTTTTGAGAAATAACAAGTGTACTAGATACTTTAGTTGGATGCATATGTGCTAGAGTTTAAGAAATCAGTCCCATCTGGGGGCCTTCCAGTACAGTAAGTTTTGGGGAGTCCAAAGTCTTAAGCACTTGGGGATATATTTTCCCAAGTAAGAAGGTAAGATGTTGTGCTTTGTACTGACTATCATTAAAAAAATAGTACAACACTTGGCAGACTCCTACAGAGGCCTTCTGGGCGTGAAGCTCTGATCCATTTATTGAGTGATTCATAATAGTTCATGTTTTGAGTGAGAACACAACAAAAGAAGGCTCTGCAGCAGGTTCAGGCTATTGAAAGTGCCCTGTCGTCCGTAAGATGAAATGGTGCTCCAAGTATCAGTGATACATAAAAATGCCATAATATAACCTCTGGCAACGACATTAAAAGATGCATGACACAGTTCCCTAGTGTTTGGGGGAAGTCTTCTGCTGATAACTATTTCATTTTGAGAAGCCACTCCTGACTTGCCATTGAGACCTGGTAGAGGCCGAGTGCTAGAACACTGGACACCAAGACACTGAGATGTCTGCCATGCATTAGGGGTTATCAGATTTACCTGTAAGATTGTGCAGGATCAGTCATGATGAATTGAAATATTATGGTCTGTATTAGACTCATGAAGGCATAGAAAGAACAAGAAAACTGTATGGACAAGTGGCTCAGGCTCTCATGACACCTACTCATGCTGCATTGTCACGATTTCTTCTACCCACTCTTATGGCCTCATAGAGAGTTTCTTACAAATAGCTGACATATAAGGAAACAAAAACTCAGGTCTTGTTTATAGAGTTCTGCAGGATAAGCTGGCTCCAGCTGGAAATGGTCTATTGCTGTTTTGCTTGAGCACTCAGAGGAGGCTGTCTGGTGAATGGAAAAAATCAGGCAATATATAAACTTTTCCACTTTGCCTGGAAGGAGGCATGGCCTAAGGATCTTCTTACTCATGGGTGGCAACTAATGGCTTGACTTGGTGATGAACTTGGAAAAACAGGGTTGGATGATTGATGGTAGAGGGCTCTAGAGAAGATGTTTGTGAAAGTTCCTGTTGTAATGGGTACAGGGAGGGATGATATTGTGTCCCATGTGATTTCCCATAAAAATAGAGCCACTGCAGAGGGGTCTTTCAAAAGTCATTTGAACAAGTTGGCTCATCTTATGAATGTTGGTCAGTCTCTTTCCCCAGGCATCCTATAACTTTGTATAAAGTGACTGTGGTGCCGGGATGGAAATTTTGCATGGATTCAACAACATGGCTTCCCTCTCATCAAGGCTGATATGGCTATTGCCCCTGCTTGCTGCCCAACTTATCAATAGCAGAGGCCAATCCTAGGGACTGGATGCGGCTCCATTTCCCCAGGAGACCAGCTAACCACTTAGGGGTAAGTTAATAACATTGCTCTCTTCCATCATGAAGAAGGCAGTGATTTGTTCTCATTGGAATAGATACTTATTCTCAGTTTTGATTTTCCTTCCTTATTCAAAATACTACTACTGCAAACAATAACTGAGGACTTAGAGAAAGCTTTATTCATCCTAATGGTATTCTACACATTGCTTCTATCCGAGGAACTAATTTCACCACAAGAGTTATGTAGCAGTAAGTTCTTTATTCCCATGGTGGAATGTTTGTAGTAGAAGAAGAAATAGGGGTCCTATCAAACTAGAGGTTCAGACCACCACCTAGGTATTTGGGGCCTCTTAAACCACAAAATTAAGAGATAGAGAAGGAATCTAGGTGATTGATCTCAATTACAAAGGCGACAACTGGATTGCTTTTACAAATGGAAGAAGTTGATATTAGTTCTGCAAACTCAGGAATTAACTGAGTTACCTCTTAGTAATTCCGTGTCTGATAGTAAATGTCAGTGGAAGCATAGAGCAGCCCAATAAGGGCAGGAACCCTAAGGACTCAGACACATCAGGAATTAAGGCTTAGATTATCCCATTGTTAAGAACACCAACCCCCTGAGGCACTGCTGGGAGCAAGAGAAATAAAATAGCAAGAGGAAGAAAAATCTTATGAATATGGCCTTGGAACTAGGTACAGACTCTAGAATTATAGCAGCTATGAATATATCCTTAACGTATATATTTCTCAGTGACTGTCCCCGTTTTCCTTCCACTATTATTTTGTATGAGATGTGATGTTGACACTTAAATTTATTTAAGTCGTGGCCATAAGGAAACATATGTAGGTCTTCATGGTAAAAACCGGTTATCTTGGAGATCCTGAACTTGAATTTGATTCAATGACTAATAGTCCTTAGTGTCTCCCTTTTTTAGGGGGAAGAGGGTGCTATTATCTATATTTGTACAATGGATAGGCATTTGATGTTAGGTGAAAACATTTAGTTATTAAATATGAGAAGAATAATGAGAATAGATGCTGAATAATAGAAGTCAGTGGACAGTGAAAGCCCTGGGTCTCTCAGTCCTCAGATCCATTCCTTGCCCTCTCCTTGCTCTGCCATATATCATGGGTCTAATTCTTGTCAATATCCCTTCTCGTCCAGCTTCTGGTTGAGGTTCAGCCAATGATAGACCCTAGAGGAAAATTAAATGAATGAAGGAAAAGTAGCTTCCCCTGCGTCCTCTGCGGTATAACTGGCAGATGCTGCATTTCCTTGATGACTCCAGTCCTCTCTGGACAGGCCTACCATGGTTACCACAGGTGACCTAGGCCAGTGTCACTGCCTCTTCCTCTTGTTCCTCCAGTCTGGGGACAATAGTGGCTCCTAGCTTTTGCTGATCTCTGCATTACTTCACTGTCTGTTACTTGGCTTCTCAGCCTGCCTTTCATCTGGGCAGCCAGTTCTCTAAAGATGCGTTCTTTGTGTCTTAAGGCAAAGTGGTTCCTACTTTTCTTTGTTGTTGTTGGACTCTGACTGATAAGCTAAATCAATAAAACTCAAATTGCTATGAATCTGTTTAAACAGTGAATAAAGTGAACAAAATTATTCTCAAAATAAAAATAAATACAAAGAAAAGATGATAGAACATTTACCTGGATTTAAAACCCTAGTTTAATCTAACACAGATGAGGAGGAGGTTGGTGGAAAACCGTTTGGGCACATGTAGTCAGACAGAAATTTAACACATTAGAAGGAAGAAGGCAATATACAAATTATGCCATTTCACTCTTGACTCTGATTTTAATTGCAATACAAATTTAATGCAGCCTTTCAAAGCCTTAAGGTCAATAAATAAAAGAATGGCAATGAGATACACACTTCACAGAAACAAAACATAGAGGCAAAAAATATATATTTGTAGACAAAAACACTGGCAACAAAAATAACATCAAGGCAGCATTAAAAACATATGAAAAATTATATGCCAGATATAAGTAAGGCCAGATGAATCACTTATTTTAAAAAAGATAAATGAATTAAGCCAGCATGTGAACGGAAAAAAAAAAGTCTGTTTGAGTCAAAAGCAAATATACTTATGTGCATATATATATATTTATGAAATATATTCAAGTAAAAATAGACCAGAAGATGTAGCAGTGTTCTGAGACTAAGATTTTACATAAAAAGCAGTGTGTAGTTCTCAGCACTCGTGGTGTAAACGCATATAATCCTCCTGCTTCCTCAGCAATACCTGCTATTTCCTGGTCTCGAGGCCGTCTACCCTACTCCCCAGAGAATAATCCTTCCATTTTTACTGGAGGCCCTGGTGGGAGAGAAAAAGGTGAGAGGCAGGCAGAAGCCAGGGTGTTTGCTTGGTGAGGGAGCAGTTGCCCACTGCGTGAAGCGAAGGAAGAGATGGTTCAGTCTGTTGTTTCCTAAACTGACTTTAAAAGAATCTTCCATTTTCACTCCGTCTTTAGCCTCAGCTCCTGAGCTACCTTCAGCTGCCATTCTTAAGCCTCCCGAGAGGGTTTGCAGCAAAAATACTGATGTGTTTCAGTTTCCCCCACTGCTCACTTAGGATTCAGTTTACTTAGGATTTCTTTACCAGTTACCACTGTCCATGGCTTTCCAGCTTCCAAGGTACCGTGGCTAGACTCCTCTCCTGATCCTGTTGCCTTTGTGAGCTGAACCTTTTTTCCCTTTTTTAAATCCCGTCACTCTTGTTTATTTGATATTATGGGCAGTGAAGCGAGGACTGGGAGGGGAATTCACTGGTAATTCATGAGTTCAATTGGCCATCTCTAGCCAGAAGAACCCCGTTATTCTACTGAGTTGTTCTTTCTTTATGTTTTTTACTTTTAAAAACTCCCTGTAGATTCTGGATATTAATGTTTTGTCTAGTATGAGTAGACAGCTGTAATTCAGTTCTATAATTGAAGAAGGGAGGAAGGGAAATTAGTGGACAACTAGCTGTCACTGCCCCAGCCTGCTCTCCTTGGTTCCCGCATATCCAGGCCTGTCCTGCCTTCCAACCTAGAACATACTCAAGCCTCCCCAAGGTAAACAACGCCAAGTCCTATACACTGATTGTGTCCAGATCAAAGGATTGCTCCCTGGGGCCCCGTGATTGATGCGTTATTTGCAGCCCTTCTAACACACCTTATGCACAATGGTGAGTTTGAACTAGTTAACTTAAAATAATTCTTATATGGAAGAGGGAAGAACAGGAAGCACACACTTCCTGCACGATAGCAATAAAGAATTCTTGCTGCGAAAGACTTGCTCTGACTCCCTGCTCTGGTCACAGAGGGATTTCTTCCTTTCGACATTGATTCAGCTGCTTGGGCAGAACTCCCTAAGTCCATATTCAGTGTGGCCTCGGGATGTGCCCTCTGAGGGCAAACATTACTCCATTTCCTTTTGTAGCCACATCAGAAGTACTACTGGAAGTTGAACAGCTTTCACCACCTGCTTCCTACTGATGTGGCTTGGCTCTAGTGGGGTTATTTCGGGGAATGAAACAGTCACATGCTTTTGAGTGTCAAGTATATTATTTTTTTGTAATATAATTGCCTTCGCTGACTTAGTAACGTCCTAGTTTGTATGCTCAAAAGTGTCCTTTAGAAAAATTAAGACCTCCAGGTTTCCTCTTTTATTACATCAGGACTTTTGCCTGACCCACTGTTTTTACCTCAGTTTTATTTTGGCTACCTTAACGCCATGGGAAAACGTAAGCTTCAGGAGGAGCTTCAAGATGGCGGAAGAGTAAGCGGCGGAGATCACCTTCCTCTCCACAAATACATCCGAACTACATCTACACGTGGAACAACTCCTACAGAACACCTACTGAACGCTGACAGAAGACCTCAGACCTCCCAAAGGGTAAGAAACTCCCACACGTACCTGGGTAGGGCAAAAGAAAAAAGAATAAACAGAGACAAAAGACTAGGGACGGGACCTGCACCTCAGGGAGGGAGCTGTGAAGGAGGAAAGGTTTCCACACTAGGAAACCCCTTCGCGGGCGGAGACTGCGGGTGGCGGAGGGGGGAAGCTTCGGAGCTGCGGAGGAGAGCGCAGCAACAGGGGTGCGGAGGGCAAAGCGGAGAGATTCCCACACAGAGGATCGGTGCCGACCGGCACTCACCAGCCAGAGAGGCTTGTCTGCTCGCCCGCTGGGAGCTGAGGCTCGGGCTTCGGTCGGAGCGCAGGGAGAGGACTGGGGATGGCTGCGTGAACACAGCCTGAAGGGGTTAGTGCGCCACGGCTGGCCGGAAGGGAGTCCGGGAAAAAGTCTGGAGCTGCCGAAGAGGCAAGAGACTTTTTCTTGCCTCTGTTTCCTGGTGCGCGAGGAGAGGGGATTCAGAGCGCTGCTTAAAGGGGCTCCAGAGACGGGCGCGAGCTGCGGCTAACAGCGCGGACCCCAGAGACGGGAATGAGACGCTAAAGCTGCTGCTGCCGCCACCAAGAAGCCTGGGTGCGAGCACAGGTCACTATCCACACCGCTCCTCCCGGGAGCCTGTGCAGCCCGCCACTGCCAGGGCCCCGTGATCCAGGGACAACTTTCCCGGGAGAACTCATGGTGCGCCTCAGGCCGGTGCAAAGTCACACCGGCCTCTGCCGCCTTAGGATTGCCCCGCATCCGTGCCCCTCCCTCCTCCCGCCTGAGTGAGCCAGAGACCCTGAATCAGCTGCTCCTTTAACCCTGTCCTGTCTGAGCGAAGAACAGACGCCCTCAGGCGACCTACACGTAGAGGCAGGTCCAAATCCAAAGCTTAACGCCGGGAGCTGTGCGAACAAAGAAGAGAAAGGGAAATTTCTCCCAGCAGCCTCAGGAGCAGCGGATTAAATCTCCACAATCAACTTGATGTGCCCTGCACCTGTGTTATACCTGAATAGACAACGAATCATCCCAAATAGAGGAGGTGGACTTTGGGAGCAAGATATATTATTTTTTCCCCTTTTCCTCTTTTTGTGAGTGTGTATGTGTATGCTTTTGTGTGTGATTTTCTCTGTATAGCTTTGCTTTTACCATTTGTCCTAGGGATCTGTCTAACCTTTTTTTTTATTACTTAAAAATTTTTTTTTCTTAATAATTATTTTTTATTTTAATAACTTTATTTTATTTTACCTTCTTTCTTTCTTTTCTTTCTATGTCTTTCTCCCTTTTATTCTGAGCCGTGTGGATGACAGGCTCTTGGTACTCCAGCCAGGCATCAGGGCTGTGCCTCTGAGGTGGGAGAGCCAAGTTCAGGACACTGGTCCACAAGAGACATCCCTCCTCCACATAATATTAAACGGTAAAAATCTCCCAGAGATCTCCATCTCAACACCAGCACCCAGCTTCACTCAACGACCAGCAAGCTACAGTGCCGGACACCCTATGCCAAGCAACTAGCAAGACAGGAACACAACGCCATCCATTAGCAGAGAGGCTGCCTAAAATCATAATAAGGCCACAGACACCCCAAAACACACCACCAGACGTGGACCTGCCCACCAGAAACACAAGATCTGGCCTCATCCACCAGAACACAGGCACTAGTCCCCTCCACCAGGAAGCCTACACAACCCACTGAACCACCTTAGCCACTGGGGACAGATACCAAAGACAACGGGAACTACGAACCTGCAGCCTGCGAAAGGAGACCCCAAACACAGGAAGTTAAGCAAAATGAGAAGACAGAGAAACAGCAGATGAAGGAGCAAGGTAAAAACCCACCAGACCTAACAAATGAAGAGGAAATAGGCAGTCTACCTGAAAAATAATTCAGAATAATGATAGTAAAGATAATCCAAAATCTTGGAAATAGAATAGAGAAAATCCAAGAAACGTTTAACAAGGATCTAGAAGAACTAAAGAGCAAACAAACACTGATGAACAACACAATAAATGAAATTAAAAATTCTCTAGAAGGGATCAATAGCAGAATAACTGAGGCAGAAGAACAGATAAGTGACCTGGAAGATAAAAGAGTGGAAATAATTACCACAGAGCAGAATAAAGAAAAAAGAATGAAAAGAATTGAGGACATTCTCAGAGACCTCTGGGACAACATTAAATGCACCAACATTTGAATTATAGGGGTCCCAGAAGAAGAAGAGGAAAAGAAAGGGACTGAGAATATATTTGAAGAGATTATAGTTGAAAACTTCCCTAATATGGGAAAGGAAATAGTTAATCAAGTCCAGGAAGCACAGAGAGTCCCATACAGGATAAATCCAAGGAGAAAAACGCCAAGACACATAGTAATCAAACTATCAAAAATTAAATACAACGAAAAAACATTAAAAGCAGCAAGGGAAAAACAACAACACCCAAGGGAATCCCCATAAGGTTAACAGCTGATCTTTCAGCAGAAACTCTGCAAGCCAGAAGGGAATGGCAGGACATATTTAAAGTGATGAAAGGGAAAAGCCTACAATCAAGATTACTCTACCCAGCGAGGATCTCATTCAGATTTGATGGAGAAATGAAAACCTTTACACGCTAGCAAAAGCTAAGAGAATTCAGCACCACCAAACCAGCACTACAACAAATGCTAAAGGAACTTCTCTAGGCAGGAAACACAAGAGAAGGAAAACACCTATAATAACAAACCCAAAACAATTAAGAAAATGGGAATAGGAACATACATATTGATAATTACCTTCACTGTAAATGGATTAAATGCTCCCACCAAAGGACATAGAATGGCTGAATGGATACAAAAACAAGACCCATATAAAAGCTGTCTACAAGAGACCCACTTCAGACCTAGGGACACATACAGACTGAAAGTGAGGGGATGGAAGAAGATATTCCATGCAAATGGAAATCAGAAGAACGCTGGAGTAGCAATTCTCATATCAGACAAAATAGACTTTAAAATAAAGACTATTACAAGAGACAGAGAAGGACACTACATAATGATCAAGGGATCGATCCAAGAAGAAGATATAACAATTGTAAATATTTATGCACCCAACATAGGTGCACCTCAGTACATAAGGCAAATACTAACAGCCATAAAAGGGGAAATCAACAGTAACACATACATAGTAGGGGACTTTAACATCCCACTTTCACTAATGGACAGATCACCCAAAATGAAAATAAATAAGGAAACACAAGCTTTAAATGATACATTAAACAAGAGGGACTTAATTGATATGTATAGGACATTCCATCCAAAAACAAAAGAATACACATTCTTCTCAAGTGGTCATGGAACATTCTCCAGGATAGATCATATCTTGGGTCACAAATCAAGCCTTGGTAAATTTAAGAAAATTGAAATTGTATCAAGTATCTTTTCCGACCACAATGCTCTGAGACTAGATATCAATTACAGGAAAAGATCTGTAAAAAATACAAACACATGGAGGCTAAAAAATACACTACCTAATAACCAAGATATCACTGAGGGAATCAAAGAGGAAATCAAAAAATACCTAGAAACAAATGACAATGAAA